>NW_012118932.1:1374539-1380537 GCF_000951035.1 Colobus angolensis palliatus
TCTCTTGCCCCAGCCTCCTGAGTAACTGGGACTACAGGCACCCAACACCACGCTCGGCTAATATTTTTGTATTTTTAGTAGAGACGGGGTTTCACTGTGTTGGCCAGGCTGGTCTTGATCTCCTAACCTCGTGATCCACCCACCTCGGCCTCCCAAAGTGCTGGGATTACAGGCCTGAGCCACCGTGCCCGGCGAAGGTTTTCTTAATGGAGGGACACAAAGTCGGTATTAGTGGAAAGGGACAAGGCCCCCTCTTTTACAGTGGACAGAGCTGAAAGGACTATGAGTGACAAAAATTAGGGATAAGTGAAACACAAAACAGGAAAATAGAAGGAGTTACAGTAACATTGTTTGAAGTGTTTTGTTTTTGTTTGAGGTGGAGTCTTGCTCTGTCACCCAGGCTGGAGTGCAGTGGTGCGATCTCGGCCGACTGCAGTCTCCATCTCCCGGGTTCAAGCTATTCTCCTGCCTCAGCCTCCTGAGTGGCTGGGAGTACAGGTGTTTACCACGATGCCTGTATTTTTGTATTTTTAGTAGAGATGGGGCTTCACCATGGTGGCCAGGTTGGTCTCAAACTCCTGACCTCAAGTGATCCCCTGCCTTGGCCTCCCAAAGTGTTGGGATCACAGGTGTGAGCCACTGCGGCCGGCCTGTTTGAAGTTTTCTTAATGTATTGCATTAAATCAAAGAGGGTTGTAAAATGTTTTTCAACTCAGGTGAGCTCTGAAAGTGCCTAGTCCTTGGGTTTACCCAAACCAGTGTTTAACTCCTACCACTGCCACTCATGAAATGCGAGGTTGCCTACTATTTACGTCCCTCTGCTCCTTGGTTTCTTAATCTGCATAATAGGATCGGAAATTCTTCTGTGAGGAAACTCGGAAAGGAGAACCCACACCTAACAGAGACAATTGACATTGGCACCCTTCTGCCCCCTGGTGGCAATTTTTAGAACTATGTGGGTAGTGGCGAGGGCAAAAATAAAACGTGGAAAAGGGTAAAACAAAAACCACCCAATGTCTTCCTTGTAAGGCACAGCCACGTCGGAATCGTTCATTGTCTTGCCTCCTCGGTGCTTTCTCCCTCCCACCACTATCAGTAGTCCAACCACGCATGGCAGGAAGTTCCAGGAGTCATCCTAGAGCAAGCTTGTGCAGCCCGCTGCCCGCCGGCCGCATGTGGCCCAGGCGGCTTTGAACGCAGCCCAACACTAATTGGTAAGCTTTTTCCCTTGTGACTTTTTTAAAGCTCACCAGCTATCATGAGTGTTAGTGTATTTTTCAATGTGTGGCCCAAGACAATTCTTCTTTTAATGTGGGAAGAAAAAAGACTGGACACCCCTACCCTAGAGGAATGACAGTGTGTAGTATTTGTTTTCATCCTTATTTTCCTTCTCCTCTACATAGCATGGATTGTGGAGCATATCTATGTCTTCAGGTCATTAGCCTGACTTTTAGGGGATGTGATCACAGAGTCGAAGCCGTGGGAGATACAGAATTCAGCTGAAGATCACTTAAATATCCAGCACTGCTGTAGCACTAGTGATAGAAAGAATATGAAGAGAATTCAAGATTGAACAAAGTGGCCGGGCGCAGTGGCTCAGGCCTGTAATCCCAGCACTTTGGGAGGCCAAGGCGGGCGGATCACCTGAGGTCGGGAGTTAGAGACCAGCCTGGCCAACATGGTGAAACCCCGTCTCTACTAAAAATACAAAAAAATTAGCCAGGAGTGGTGGTGGGCGCCTGTAACCCCAGCTACTTGGGAGGCTGAGGCAGGAGAATTGCTTGAACCTGAGAGGCAGAGGTTGCAGTGAGCCAAGACTGCCCCACTGCACTCCAGCCTGGGCGACAGAGCAAAACTCCATCTCAAAAAAAAAAAAGATTGAACAAAGCAGCGAATGATTAATTGGATTTAATTAAGTGATGAAAGAATTGAGTAATGGAATTTCATGCATTCTAACCAGGTGATAAAGCAGAAAAAGTTCAAAGATTTAGTAGGGGTTTAAATTGAGTTTAAGAGAATGGGATTACAATTCCAATCCCATTGATAAGACAAATTTCATTTTTAAAAATTCATGTATTTCCTTCCTTTATACAACTGCAAATGTGAGTTTGGAGCTGGAGTGGGAGAGGAAAGCAAAGAATGAAGGGAAAGAAATAGGAAGAAGATTCTAAGTATGGGGGCAGCATGGGAGAAGCAGTGGCAGCAAAGTCCTGGCATATAGATGCCAAAATCAAAACTTCTGCCCTGTTTCCTAACTGCTTCGTGTCAGCCCTGGGGCCATTCCTCGAGCCTGTGACCTTGGCACCCTCTGTGTTGACCTGGGCTCTTCCTTTGTCATTCCACCTGGATGTCCTTTGGTGGGTCCTGGCCAGGGTCCTATTGCTCCCTTGAACCTCTGGAGCTTTTGTCTGCTACATTTTCTTACACTGATGCCGACTCAGGCCTAATCCTGGGTAAAGTCGCAATGTGGCTGAAGTGTCTGGGTGTAATTCAAGAAGCCTCCAGGGAGAATCAGGAGTTTTGAGTTCCAGTTCCAACTTGGTAATTTACCAAGTCACAGCCTCCTGGAGCCTGGTTTTCTCTACCAATAAAATGAAGAAATCTGTCCTCTCTGGTTCATAAGTTGTCAAGATCAAATGTGTAAATACATAGGCGAGTGCTTATGAAAGGTAAGGCCTCTATTGCTGCAAAGAAGCATCACTGATAACTAGTATATTATAATCTGCTGCCATCTGCCTTCCCCATATGTACCCTATCATTCTCCGAGTCCCTCCTTCCTGCCTTTTCCCCATCTCCTATCACAACCTGCTTTTTGTATGCGATTGCTATTTACACCTGGATAATACTAAATCAGAGATTTATACAACTAAATTTGAGATGGTTACGCCTTGTCCAGAAATATTCACATATTAAGCCTGATGTCTATTTGGGTGGTAAAAACATTTAGTCCTTGTCTAAGCAATGTTAACCAGCAGTTTGGGGTAGGAGGGAGAAGTGAGGCTTTCCTTGTGTTCTGAAATCACTATATTTCCTGCCTGAATTAGCCTGTCTGAGCTGGAATTCAGAGTGAATCTTTGGATCAATGTTTTAAAGGGACAACTGTAGAGACTCCCATTGCCTTTTCTATGTGCATAATTTTTGTGTGGTTTTTACTGGAATCTTATTACAGTTACAGTTGCCATCCCATGGACCAACATGGTCCATCGAGGGCCATAGCAGGGACAGGCTCAGTGCACAGATGCTGGAGCCACATGACATGGGTTCAAATCTCAGCTCTCCCACTAATGACCGTGTGGCCTTGGACAGGCTGCTTCACTGCTCCGGGCCTCAGTTTTCCAACTTGCAAAATGGGGGAGATTGATAATACTTATCTCCAGAGGTTTGTTGGGAGGATTAGGTCTGAAACACCTAGAGCAGTGTCTGGCACTGAGTACACATTAGCTAGAATTTATTTCAATTGCATGTTTGAAAAAATTTAAACCATTCAGAAATCTAATTTTAAAACTAAAAAATAAAACCTCACTTAAGCTTCTATCTCCCACTTTAACCCCACTCCCCTTTCCACAGGCAAACTGTTGACAGTCACTTTGCAAACATCATTCAAGAGGTTTGTTTTGTTTTTGTTTTGAGATGGAGTTTCGCTCTTGTCGCCCAGGCTGCAGTGCAATGGCGCGATCTCGGCTCACCGCAACCTCCACCTCCCAGGTTCAAGCGGTACTTCTGCCTCAGCCTCCTGAGTAACTGGGATTATAGGTATGCGCCACCACGCCCAGTTAATTTTGTATTTTTAGTAGAGATGGGGTTTCTCCGTGTTGGTCAGGCTGGTCTCAAAGTCTTGCCCTCAGGTGATCTGCCAGCCTCGGCCTCCCAAAGTGCTGGGATCACAGGTGTGAGCCTCTGCACCTGGCCTCATTCAAGAGTTTTCACTGATGTAGTTTTTAAGTCAAGGAATTATAATATGCTATTTGGCAACTTGTTTTCCTCACTAAACCGTGTAGCTAGGAGTTATTTCCAGGTCACTATGCCCAGTGCTACCTTCTTCCTACAGGTTTCATAGTATGCCGCAGCATGGAAGCCGCACAATTCACTTAACCAGTGTCTTATTGATGGATATCTGGAGTGTTTCCAGTTTTCCACGATCATATTCGCTTTTTACACATTCTTTTCTTTTTATAACTCAGAACCATCAAGCTGAAGCCCAGCAGGGCTTCCTCATTTCATCATCATCGCTCATTTCCTATTGAGCAAAGCTTCTTCCTCAGGTCAGCTTTTGCCACACTTCTTTCTACAGAAAGAAGAAGTGAAGTTATCTGTCCTGGGTTTCGGGAGTAAACACACCCATTCCCTTGCTGGTGCTGCCCACGCGGCTTTGCCCACACAGCCCCACTGTCCCTGGGGTTCCTGAATAATAGCCTGCTGGACAAAACCAACATCCCTTTGGCTACAGCACGGCTAATTGCACTCAATAGGTTGTAATCGTTCTGGCAGAGACAGGCTGCTTCGCATGATGTCTTTCACCACCTCATTGAAGAGACGTGTGTTCCAGTGTGAGGCTGTTCCTCCGTGTCATCCCAATAAATGCTCCGATGGTCAGGGGCCATTGTCAGGATGGTTCCCTTGTCAGGAACGCTCTTTTCTCTCCCTTCGACACAGACAGACCTCCCTTTGAGGACACACTCAACTCCAACTCCTTTTGTGAAGCTTCGGCAGCTGCTCCAGCCGGCATGAATCCTTCCCTCTGCCGAATTTCTTCAGCAGGAACGCCTTCTAGGCCGGGCGTGGTGGCTCACACTTGTAATCCCAGCAATTTGGGAGGCCAAGGCAGGCGGATCATTCCGCCTGCCAAGGTCAGAAATTCGAGACCAGTCTGGTCAACATGGTAAAATCCCGTCCCTACTAAAAATACAAAAAATGAGCCGGGCATGGTGGCACATGTCTGTAATCCCAGCTACTCAGGAAGCTGAGACAGGATAATTGCTTGAACCTGGGAGGTAGAAGTTGCAGTGGGCTGAGGTTGTGCCACTGCACTCCAGCCTGGGTGACAAGAGAGAGACTCTGTCTCAAACAAATTAAAAAAAGGGAAAAGAAATGCAAATCTTAGGCTCCACCCCAGACTTACTGAATCAGAAATTCTGGGGGTGGGACGCAGCAATCTGCGTTGTCGTAAGTCCTACAGGTGAGTCTGCTGCATGCTGAAGTCTAAGGACCACTAGCTTGAGTAGAGATTCAAAGTTTGTGTCTCTAGCACAGAAAGACTTTTGCAACAACGAGTCTTGGGAGGTGTAAAGCAAGTAGAGAGGACTGCAGCTGTTAAGAGTAGTCCTAAGAAGATTCCACTCAGGAGAACTCAAGTGTCGGGGGCTGGGAAGCCCCAGCTGGCAGGGAGGGGTCCTACCTGGCGAGCCACCCCACAAGGGCCTGTGCTGGTCAAGTGTCTCCCAGAGGGTCTGCTGCGGGCAGGAGAAACACAGGTGTCCAGGACTAGCATTCTGACTGATAGGTGGCCCTAGTGTTTCTCTCCTGGGACCACTTGGAGAGGGAACCCTTGGCTGCCAGAGGAAGAGGCTGATGGAGGCAGCAGGACAGGAGGAAGGCCTGTGGGAGGAGGGTGCCAGAGTGGGAAGGGAGCATGTGAGGAGAGTCTTGATGGTTAATGCCAATTACCTCTAGAAAATTACCAGGCTTTACAGACTCAAGAGCTACTACCCAAAAGATTGAAAACACTACCTTAAAAAAAAAAAAAAGAACCCACCCCAGGGAAGAGAGAGAGCTATTTAGAAAACTCCAGAAGCAAATAAGCTCAGACAAATCTGAGATTTATCTGGTTTCTGCCCCTAAGTCCTGTCTGAGAATCAGGCACCTAAGAGATGGGGCATTGTGTCCATCAGAGATGGTGGAGAGGCTGGGGGCGGTGACTCCCGCCTGGAATCCCAGCACTTTGGGAGGCCAAGGCAGGCGGATCATCTGAGGTCAGGAGTTCGAGACCAGACTGGCCAAG
>NW_012118932.1:1381363-1382741 GCF_000951035.1 Colobus angolensis palliatus
CCAGGCTGGTCTCGAGCTCCTGCCCTCAAGTGATCCACCCGCCTTGGCCTCCCAAAGTGCTGAGATTACAGGCGTGAGCCACCATGCCCAGCCAGAAAGTTCTGTCTTTTCTTGAGGTGAGAGCTGCTCCCTAAATTTCCAATCACTGTGCCTGGTTTTTCCCTCTAGAAGTACTAATACATTCTTCTACGTTGAAGATCTTTAAATAACTAAAGAGCTCTAAGAGCAATCTTCTAATTTTTGCCTTTTCCAGGCAAAAATCTCATCACTACTTGCAAAGGATTCTCATGTGACATGGTCACTCTCTGTGGGACATACTCTAGTTTGTCAACATCTTTTAAAATGAGACTCCTGAAAGAAAACAGGGCTCCAGACAGGATCTGATCAGGACAGTGTAAAATAGAGCCATTCCTTTCCCTGACCTGAGCATTTATCCTCAAGTAATGCAGCGTAGGCTTCCATTAGCTTTCTGGGCAGTCAATCCGCAGTGTTCATACTGCATCTGCTGCCAGTTCGATGCCTCTGTCTGTGCCACGTTAATTGCTTTCAGGTTAACTCTTTCCTGTCCTGTGCTCTTGCAGTTGGGATTTCTTCATGCAAGCCGTGGACTTTCCTTGTGTCTCCATAATATCTCGTCCTGTTGGTGTTAGTCCAGTCACTCAACATATTATAAAATACAGATATTTTCTTTTTCTTTTTTTTTCTTTTGAGGTGGAGTTTTGCTCTTGTTGCCCAGGATGGAGTGCAGTGGTGCAGTCTCGGCTCACTGCAACCTCCGCCTCCCAGGTTCAAGCAATTCTCCTGCCTCAGCCTCCCGAGTAGCTGGGATTACAGGCACGTGCCACCACACCCAGCTAATTTTTGCATTTTTAGTAGAAATGGAGTTTCACATGTTGTGCAGGCTGGTCTCGAACTCTTGACCTCAGGTAATCTTCCTGCCTTGGCCTCCCAAGATCATCGGCGAGAGCCACCGCACCCAGTCAACTGTTTTTACTTTTAACGTCTGTGGTTAACAGGATAAGCAAAAGAGATTTGTTCAGGGAGAGTATGAAAGTAAATACCTTTACAGAAATTATTTCAAAGGAAAGACAGGAGAGTGACCCAGGTAAGAAATGGCTTTTAAATTAATAAATTTAAGGCTGGCTGTGGTGGCTCACGCCTGTAATCCCAGTATTTTGGGAGGCTAAGGCTGGTGAATCACCTGAGGTCAGGAGTTCAAGACCAGCCTGGCCAACATGGTGAAACCCCATCTCTACTAAAAATACAAAAAATTAGCTGGGTGTAGTGGTGTGCACCTGTAATCTCAACTACTCGGGAGGCTAAGGCAGGAGAATCGCTTGAACCTGGAAGGAGGAGGTTGCGGTGAGCCGAGATCACA
>NW_012118932.1:1382791-1383840 GCF_000951035.1 Colobus angolensis palliatus
TTTTTAGTAGAGACGGGGTTTCACCGTGTTAGCCTGGGTGGTCTCAATCTCCTGACCTCGTGATCCGCCCGCCTCGGCCTCCCAAAGTGCTGGGATTACAGGTGTGAGCCACCGGGCCCAGCCTTGACTTCCTTTTTAGATTTTGCAGGAGGGAATGGATTGAGTGAAGGAGGAACCCCACATGGTCTACTCTATCTGCACAGCATTTATGACCGTGTGATATTTTTCTTTTTCTTTTCTTTTTACCTATAGTTTCTTATTGGAAAAAGATATTTTTTTCTTGTTGACTGTTGCTCCCTGATGGAAATGTGAGCTCCATGAGAGAAAAGTCCTGGCTGCCTGGCCTTCCTCTGTATCCCTGTTACCTAGAATAGTGCTTGGTACCTGTGAAGTGTGTCAGACATACTAGATCAATAATTAAAGAATGGTTCCATGTATGGCACAGACAACCTAGCATTTTTAAAAGATTATTTAAAAAAAGGTAAATTCTGAGCAAGGCTCACTCTAGATGTGGAGGTAATCACATTTAAATTATAAGAAAAAATTGCGGCCAGGCGTGGTGGCTCACACCTGTAATCCCAACACTCTGGGAGGCCGAGGCAGGTGGTTCACTTGTGGTCAGGAGTTCAAGACCAGCCTTACCCTCCTCTAATCCCAGCTACTCAGCAGGCTGAGGTAGGAGAATCGCTTGAACCCGGGAGGCAAGGATTTCAGTGAGCCAAGATCGCTCCACTGCACTCCAGCCTGGGCAACACAGCAAGATACCATCTCGAGAAAACAAACAAACAGAAAAAGGATAAGAAATAGAAAAAGAAAAAATTACTAATATCCAGTGCCAAGCCACAGCTACCTTTTGATAAATTAAAAAACAAATACTGCCCTCTGATGGTAGTAGTTTTTTAATTTTTAATTTTAGCAGCAATAAACATCCTCATTTCCTGAATAACAAACTATGGCCGCCCACAGTGCAGAGCCGTTGGGAGGGACGTGAAGATGCACGATGTGCTTTGCCATCTGTGTCCAGGATGATTCCCTCAGTTACCACCCAC
>NW_012118932.1:1386912-1391055 GCF_000951035.1 Colobus angolensis palliatus
TAGTAGAGAAGGGGTTTCACCATGTTGGTCAGGCTGGTCTCGAACTCCTGACTTCAGATGATCTGCTCACCTCAGCCTCCCAAAGTGCTGGGATTACAGGCGTGAGCCACCGCACCTGGCCCTAGCCTCTCTTATATAGAAATTCTAGAACCCCACTGATTAACTTGGCAGTGCTAGTGTAGGCCTGTCCAGACGCAGTGTCAGGAAGATAGTGACACAGCTTGCTTACTTGTGCGAGCTGGGATCCAGAGGCAGGTAACCCCTAATATGGCAATTGTTCTTTATTCTGTCTGACTTCTCAATTTGACCTCTTCTTTTTTTTTTTTTGCCTCCAATTTGCTGCTCTTTCCTGCTTCCATTCTACCTGTCAGCTCCTCTCATAGGTAGAAATGTGGAAAATGTAAAATATGTTAGTCCTTTGCATCAAAAGCATACCCCAAAAGGGGGGCTGGGTGTGGTATCTGATGCCTGTAATCTCAGCACTTTGGGAGACCAAAGCAGGCGGATTACCTGAGCTCAGGAGTTTGAGACCAGCCTGGCCAACATGGTGAAACTCCATTTCTACTAAAAATACAAAAATTAGCTGGGTGTGATGGTGCGTGCCTGTAGTCCCAGCTATTTGGGAGGCTGAGGCAGGAGAATCACTTGAACCTGGGAGGTGGAAGTTGCAATGAGCTGAGATTGTGCCACTGCACTCCAGCCTGGGCAACAGAGTGAGACTCTGCCTCAAAAAACAAAACAAAACAAAAAACAAAAGCATCCAAGCATGCCCCAAAAGGCTAAAATGTATTTTAAAATTTATTATTTATTTATTTGTGAGACAAGGTGTTGCTCTGTCACCCAGGCTGGAGTGCAATGACTCAATCTCAGTTCCTTGCAGCCTCCACTTCCCAGGCTCAAACGATCCTCCCACCTCAGCCTCCCTAGTAGCTGAGCCCACAGGTGCACACCATCACATCCAGCTAATTTTTTTGTATTTTTGGCAGAGATGAGGTCTCACTTTTTGCCCAGGCTGGTCTTGAACTCCTGGACTCACCTGATCCTCCTGCCTCAACCTCCCAAAGTGTTGGGACTACAGGCGTTAGCCACTGCAGCTGGCCCTAAAAAGATATTCATCTCTTTATCATACAGGCTATCAGTGCCAAAGTATAATTTTCAAAATTCAAAAAAAAAATTCTCATATAAATAGAAAATGAATCCATGTTTAAGACTTATTAACCCATTGGTGAAGTAGACCAGTAAGATGTAAAGCTAGTTCAAAGAGTATTTACAGGCATTCACAAAGGGAAGTTAAAATAAGACAGTTTAGATATAAAAGTGGTTAATGGACTGGACACAGTGGCTCACGACTGTACTCTTTTTGGGAGGCAGAGGCGGGTGGATCACTTCAGGTTAGGAGTTCGAGACCAGGCTGGCCAACATAGTGAAATCCCGTCTGTACTAAAAATACAAAAATTAGCGGTCGTGGTGGTGCACACTTGTAATCCCAGCTACTTGGGGGGCTGAGGCGGGAGGATCACTTGAGTCCAGGAGGCAGAGGCTGCAGTGAGCTGGCATCCGGCCACTGCACTGTATTCTGGGCAACGGAGTGAGATGCTGTCTCAAGGGGGAAATGCCCTCTAGTGAAATGAACTATAACTTTCACAGTTATCTTTTTTACTGGGCAGAAATCTTCAAGTTAATATGTAGCTGCACCATGTCTAGGCTCTAATCAAATAGTCAACAGCAAAGTCAAACAGTTACATTGTTCTAGAAAATTAAATAACCCTTGTGCAAGCTTTTAAATAATGCCCCAGTATGACCTTGAAAAGACATGTGGCCCTGATTTTTGCCTTATTGTAAGTTTTGGATAGTTTGGGATAGTTAACACAAGTTTATGTATTCTTCAACCTCTTATCTTCTTCTATTAGTCTTTCCCTGTTTTGGAGTGTGTTAGTACTTCTGAAATTAAACAGTGGATATGAAAAACATAAAAAGTAAATCTCTCGAAACTTCTTTTGTTACTAGTTGACAATTCTAATTTCAAGGTGGGGAGAAAAAAGGAAAAGTAAGGGAAGAGATTAAAAGTTTTGAGTTAGGCTGGGCGCGGTAGCTCATGCCGGTAATCCCAGCACTTTGGGAGGCTGAGGAGGGCAGATCACGCGGTCAAGATATCAAGACCATCCTAACCAGCTAATTTTTTGTATTTTTGGTAGAGATGGGGTTTCTCCATGGTGGTCAGGCTGGTCTCCAGCTCCTGACCTCAGGTGATCCCCTCGCCTCGGCCTCGCGAAGTGCTGGGATTACAGGCGTGAGCCACCGCGCCCGGCCTAACCTTCCTAATCTTTTATCACTTCTCTCCTCTGTACTTTTTCTTTCCTTTTTCCTAAACATCTACTATAATTCCATCTTTTTATATTTTCTTCTTCAAATTGTTGGTGCAGTTGCCAAAACCATAGTAAGCATTTTGTACTCACCCAAGTGACATTAGGATCTGGCTGATTTTATTCTCCCTTTTGCCACTCATCAGTGTTTCCAGGATCTTTCAACATTTGAGCTGTTGCTCCTTTAGACTCCTTGATTTCACAAGACTCTATAACTTTCTTGATTTCCTGTACTTCCGTCTCTATCTTTCTTGGTTTGGAACGTGCAGAGGCCGGATCGCATTAGCACCAGGGCTTCTAAACTTCCGAGATCTCTTAACTCAGCATTCCCCTTCTCTGACCCAATTGCTTTATCTGTTTTCTCCCAAGCAAACCTGATACAACTTGCTAAATCTGTCCTGGTGCAATGAGTCAGTCCCTATCATTTTACTCACTGCCTCCTGGCTCCACAGGACTCTATCCAGGAGCTTTAGATTCCAAGGTCCACTGCTTTGCGCTGCCCTTGCCAGTTTCCTGGCCTTCCTCGATCCCTTATGCCTGCTTTGTCCACTGTATCAATCTCTTCCCAGAGGTCTCCGGGCCTATTCTTGAGACACAGTTGGTCCATATTGTGTCCAAAAATGGAAGAGGCTAATGGAAAAGGCTTATTCTCTTGTTAACGGAATTTTTTGCTGCAAGAAATAGAAAAATACCAATTTAAATTGTTTTTTAATTTATTTACTTATTTATTTATTTATTTGGACAGAGTCTTGCTCTGTCTCCATGCTGGAGTGCAATGGCGCGATCTGGGCTCACTGCGACCTCCGCCTCCCAGGTTCAAGTGATTCTCCTGCCTCAGCCTTCTGAGTAGGTGGGACTACAGGCATGCTCCAATATGCCCAGCCAATTTTTGTATTTTTAGTAGAGATGGGGTTTCACTATGTTGGCCAAGCTGGTCTTGAACTCTTGACCTAAGGTGATCCGCCTGCCTTGGCCTCCCAAAGTGCTGGGATTACAGGTGTGAGCCACTGTGTCTGGCCTAAATTGGTTTTTAAAATGTGAAATTTGACTGGTTGCAGTGGCTCACGCCTGTAATCCCAGCACTTTGGGAGGCCGAGGTGGGCAGATCACAAGGTCAGGAGTTCCAGACCAACCAGGCCAACATGGTGAAATCCCGTCTCTACTAAAAATACAAAAATTTCCAGGCGTGGTGGTGGGCGCCTATAATCCCAGCTACTCGGGAGGCTGAGGCAGGAGAATTGCTTGAATCTGGGAGGCGGAGGTTGCAGTGAGCTGAGATCGTACTACTGCACTCCAGCCTGGGCGACAGAGCAAGACTCCATCTCAATCAATCAATCAAATGGGAAATTTGTTATTTCATATTACAAGATAGGGCAGCCTCCATGTGCAGTGTATCAGAGTTCTGTATCCTTCTTTCTGTGATTCTCTTTGTTCTGCCATCATTAATAATGACTGTCATCCTCAGCTGGCAACAAAACGACCACAGTATTTCCTGATACCACATTGAGACACAATCACGTCTAGAGAAGAAGAGGGGCCTTTTCTTTTCTCCCACAAATATAGAACACCTTTCTACCATTGATCTCAGCCAGAAGGCAGAGAAGAAATCTAGAACATCTTTCTCACAAGTCCTTGTAGACGCTTTCACATCTCATTGGTCAGAACCAGGTAATGGGCCCATCTCTGAACAAATCATAGACAATGGAATGGGATCACTGGTATTTCTTCTTTTTTTTTTTTATTTGAGACGGAGACTCTCTCTGTCGCCCAGGCTGGAGTG
>NW_012118932.1:1391300-1393189 GCF_000951035.1 Colobus angolensis palliatus
TTGTCACCCAGGCTGGAGTGCAATGGCATGATCTCGGCTCACTGCATCCTCAGTCTCCTGGGTTCAAGCAATTCTCTTGCCTCAGCCTCCTGAGTATCTGGGATTACAGGCACCCGCCACGACACCCGGCTAATTTTGTATTTTTAGTAGAGACAGGGTTTCTCCATGTTGGCCAGGCTGGTCTCGAACTCCCAACCTCAGGTGATCTGCCCACCTCAGCCTCCCAAAGTGCTGGGATTATAGGTGTGAGCCACTGCACCCGGCCTATTCTTTCTTTTAGAGACAGGGTCATTCTGTCACCCAGGCTGGAGTGCAGTGGCATCATCATAGCTCACTGCAGCCTTGAACTCCTGGCTCAAGCAATTCCTCCTTCCCCAGCCTCCCAAGTAGTTGAAACTACAGGTATGCACTGCCATGCCTGGCCAATTTTTTAAAATTTCTGTAGAGATGGACGGGGGACGCCCTCACTCTGTTGCCCAGGCTGGTCTTGAACTCCAGGCCTCAGGCAATCCTCTCACCTCGGTTTCTCAAAGTGCTGGGATTACAGGCATGAGCATACTATACTCAGAGATTTGTTTAGATCAGTCAGGATTTGCCTCTGGATCTGAGACTTGTGTGGGAGGCTTATACTTGAACAACAAAATTGGACTTCTGCAGGTAATAAAGAAGGAGATTAAGGATGTTGAGTAGGTAATCAGCAGTATCTGCTATCCTGTGAAATGGTGGACCATTGAGAGGAAGACTTTATAAACACTTTTGAGCTTGAAGGTCGCTAATTTAACCATTAACGGTCTCTTGTAAATTTGACCATGGGAAGTTCTTTTGTTAGTTTGTCGGTTGTTTTTTCAGGGGAGATGGTGAGGATGGGGGAGATTCTTTTTAATTTGTACCTCCTGGCCAGGTGCGGTGGCTCACGCCTGGAATCCCAGCACTTTGGGAGGCCGAGGTGGGCGGATCACTTGAGGTTAGGACTAAGTTCGAGACCAGCCTGACCAGCATGGTGAAACCACATCTCTATTAAAAATACAAAATTAGCCAGGCATGGTGGTGGGTGCCTGTAATCAATCCCAGCTACTTGGGAGGCTGAGGCAGGAGAATCACTGAACCTGGGAGGTGGAGGTTGCAATGAGCCAAGATCTCACCACTGTACTCCAGCCTGGGCGACAAAGTTAGATTCCATCTCAAAAAAAAAGAAAAATTGTAACTCCTGGATTATCCATTTTTGTTTGACACCCCCACAATATACTTTCTCCATCTATGTTGAATATATCCAACCTTAGCCTTCCATCTGAAAAAAGGGCCTCTGCTCACCTGCTCTTTTCACCCTAACTACTCCCTCTCTCCTATGCTTCTTCCCGTCTCGCTCTAATCCCATGGCTCTGCTTGCACCATTTAGGAGAAAACAGAAATCGTTTAACCTCAACCAGCTCTTCGCATCATAAACTGACCTGACCATAACTATATCAGTCTTTTGTCTTGTTCTTCCTTCTCCTTGAAAGCTGTCTGTTTCCAGACATCCTGGGGAGTTTCCACAGAGTAAATACTCAAAAGTGTTTACTGAATAAATGCATTTATTCTGTCCCTTCTCCATCCTTTCTCGACCTCCACCTTTGTGTGGGCGCAAGGAAGTTTTACATGTATCTTTGGTCCCCCTTGCTCAGTCTTAAAACAACGGTCTGCAGACATTTGTTTCCTGTTTTTTAACAGCTTTATCGAGACATAATTTATATAGCTCAATATATGCCATAACATTTACCTGTTTTTAAGTGCACAAATCAATTACAGTTAATTTATAGAATTGTGAAAACAAGACACAATCCAGTTTTAAAGTGTTTGCATCAACTCCCAAAATATCATCTCCCATCCCCACCTGCAGTCAGTTCCCATCC
>NW_012118932.1:1395232-1395922 GCF_000951035.1 Colobus angolensis palliatus
CAACCTTCATGGTAAGTACTACGCATTGGTAATACGCACTCCAACCTCATCTCCTACATCTCCTACCATTTCTTCTCTTGCACAATTTGTATTAGCCACATTGGCCTCCTGCTCCTCCTCAAATATGCAAGGCACACTCCAGCCCCAGGGCTAGCGCACTTACCTTTCCCTGCTAATCCTGAAATGCATACCAATTTTCCCCTACCTCCTTCAGGCCTTTGCTCATCACGTGATCTAGAACAGTGGCTCCCATCCCCTCTATCATTCTCCTTTTCACCCTGTTTTCTTTTGAGCACTTATCATCTGACAACACTATTCTATGCATTTATGTCTCTGCTCCCCAACTGTAAACCCAGGACTTTGCTGTATATACTGCTGTAACCCAAACTCCAGAACAGTACAGGTTTAGAATGTAGTAGGTGCTCATTATCTACAAATAATGAATGAATAAATGAACGTCTATTGAAGACAACTTAGTATCTACTAAAATTTAGAATGCACATAGTGATTCCCCTTTAGGCATTTATCTAATATCCTTGCATATGTGCAAAATAGAGAATGTACAAGGTTATTTCCTGTAGCACTGTTTGTAGTCATGAAAGGAGAAAACAACCAGAGGACAATTTTTTTTTGAGGGGGGGGCGATGGGATTTCACTCTTGTTGCTCAGGATGGAGTGAAATGGTGTGAC
>NW_012118932.1:1400527-1407786 GCF_000951035.1 Colobus angolensis palliatus
AGGATGGTCTCGATCTCCTGACCTCGTGATCCACCCGTCTCGGCCTCCCACAGTGCTGGGATTACAGGCTTGAGCCACCGCGCCCGGCCAAGGACAAATTTTAAAATAAGTTACCTATAGCCAGGCACAGTGGCTCGTCTGTAATCCTAGCACTTTGGTAGGCTGAGGCGGATCACTTGAGCCCAGGAGCTCGAGACCAGCCTGGGCAACATGGTGAAACCTTGTCTCTACAAAAAATACAAAAATTAGCCAGGTGTGGTGACAGGCACCTGTACTCTCAGCTACTTGGGAGGCTGAGGGGGGAGACTCACTTGAGCCCAGGAGGTTGAAGCTGTGGTAAGCCGTGATCATGCCACTGCACTCCAGCCTGGGTGACAGAGTGAGACCCTGTATCTATACAATAGAATAAAGGAATACTATGTAGATATGGAAAAATCTCTAATTCAGAAAATTATTTGGCTCCCTTTGGCTACTGTATGTATGAGATCTGACTATTTCAAAACTCTGGTGGTATTACAAGAATGAGCTCCCTTTTAATGAAGCGCTTAATGGTAAGGAGAGTGGAAGTGAACAGGTAGAAACCGTGAGTAATTATTTTCAGTTTTATTTAATAAACATCAATTTCCTTGTAGAAAACAGAATTTCTGCCAATTCTACAATACTGTAATAAGGATAAACGTATCAAATCACAGACGCTGTTGTTAAACGAAGACGCTCTCTTGCAGATCCATTCATGAACAGGCCTAAACTGGCCGTGCCTATTGTTCATTTATTATGGGTGGATTTCCCATTTTACAAACAAACCTATTATTTAAGGGAAGAGGTTCAGCGTTTCACAATGTCTTTAATATATAATTTCCTGATACCGGAGGGGCAGAATTCCCCTCTGTCCATCAAATGACATCTGCTTGCAGCTGTAGGGAATTTTGCAGGGCACGCTTTTCCAGAGATAAATACATATAAAGATATAACACATATGAGGTAATGCCCTGGTAACCATATATGCCCCCCAATCTTGTCAAACTATAATCTGCTTATCGTTCCTCAAAAAAAATTCTGTTTCTTGTCCCTTTACTACTTCCCCTCTCCTTCTTTTCAGTTGCTCTTATTAGGAATCCACACAAGCATATACCTAAACACTACTATGTCAAGGGCCAGGCCAACTCCTATCTCTTTACTAAAGGACAAAGCCTTCCCTTACTGTTCTACTCTACAGTAATATGCGCTCTGGCCTTCTTTAGCCTTTATCATGCATTTGGCTCTAATGTTTTTGTTGCTTAATACTGCTAATTAGTTTTTCACAGGTTTTTACATCTTCCAGTTAGATTGTAAGCTTTTTTTTTTTTTTTTGAGATGGAGTTTTGCTCGTCACCCAGGCTGGAGGGCAGTGGCGCGATCTCAGCTCACTGCAACCTCCACCTCCAGGGTTCAAGCGATTCTCCTGCCTCAGCCTCCCGAGTAGCTGAGATTACAGGCACCTGCCACCACGCCCAGCTAATTTTTGTATTTTTAGTAGAGGCGAGGTTTCACCATGTTGGCCAGGCTGGTCTCAAACTCCTGACCTTAGGTGATCCACCCGCCTCGGCCTCCCAAAGTGCTGGGATTACAGGTGTGAGCCACTGCACCCGGCATGATTGTAAGCTCCTTAAAGGCAGATTCCTTTATTCTGTTTTTCACACATTCCTCCTGCACCTACCTAGTAGATGCTTTAAATGTCCTGGTTTTGAAAAGTAACATGGTCAATCCTCTATAACCCCACATATATATTTAGTATTCTTTAAAGCTTTTTCCAGAAGCAGTCTGGTAATAAACGCGGATGCTCTGCTGGCCCGATGCAGGTTTTGGGTGGTGGCTGTCAGAACTCATCGGCTGACTCTGTGTCCCAGCCACAGGACTGCAGTTGATCGTCCTGTGGGAATTCAACCTCAATGTCATAAACAAAATTTGGATCATCCTTCTTCTTCTGATTTTTCTCAAAAAGTTCATCCATGATGCTCTTCCTTTTGGCAAGCTCCTTGTCATCTAGTTTGTTCAGGTCTTCCTCAGGATCAATGGTTGTTTCCCTTCGAATTTGTTCCATTGTTTCTGCCAAACTCTGCCCTGACAAGTAACCTCGTAAAAAACCGAATAACTTCTCTAGCTGCCTCAGGGATACTTGTTCTAGGTAACTCTTGTGTCGTGGATTATTCTTTAATTGTTCAGCAGCTCTGGTGCAATCTGGGAGAGAGAAGAAAACTATATACCACATACATACCACATATATCATATACGCCACAAACTACTGCAACAGCCAAAATAGAACAAAAACTCTGAACCCTGAAAGCATTATCTCCATTATAGTCAAGTAGCTAAATGGCTTGATTGGAATGAATTATTTTGTAGAACTATTCTTTTATATTGAGCTTTCAGTGTGGTGGGAGAAGGATATAGTTTTGACTTCTTTAACTTAAAAATCACTTTGTAGAGATATTAAACACTTTCAACTGGAGAATATGTCTGAGAAGAAAAGTGATATTATAGCGTTTAGATAGCAGTAGTGGTATTAATAAAATATTAAGGCCGGGCGCGGTGGCTCAAGCCTGTAATCCCAGCACTTTGGGAGGCTGAGTCGGGCAGATCACGAAGTCAGGAGATTGAGACCATCCTGGCTAACACGGTGAAACCCCGTCTCTACTAAAAAATACAAAAAACTAGCCGGGCGAGGTGGCGGGCGCCTGTAGTCCCAGCTACTCGGGAGGCTGAGGCAGGAGAATGGCGTGAACCCGGGAGGCGGAGCTTGCAGTGAGCTGAGATCCGGCCACTGCACTCCAGCCTGGGCGACAGAGTGAGACTCCGTCTCAAAAAAATAATAATAATAAAATTAAAAAAATAAAATATTAAGGCTACAAATAAAAAACATTTGGAAGGAGAGAAGGGAATTAATATTATTGCATAATGCTATATCATTTAACCTAGGCAGCAATCCCAAAAAGATTATTAATTATCAAACTGGAAAAAAAAACAATTCCCTTTTGTAGATTAGGAAACTGAAACTCATTGACAGTAAGTAATTCATCCAGTGTCACACATCCAGTCCCTGACAGAGTCATGATGTGAACCTGTATTTAGAGAATATTTAAAACAGGAGGCAAGATAAGACATAAGTTACCTGAAAACTTTGAAAAGTTTCGAACTGGCATAATGCGCTGGCGAATTTTCCCCTTGGTTTCACTCTCATAGATTAAGACAATAGCTGGAGGCTGAAACCTAATCCCACATTTCTTGGCAGCGCACATCATTCCCACGTACATGTCAGGGTAAGTCAGAGGAAATCTGATGAAAATGTGTAAGTTGCATAATGACTTCCTGCTACAGGGAAAAAACAACTAGGTGTTGGATAAATGTCATTCATTCCCCTCGCCCCTTTGCCCCAGAAGATCTGGTTCTAGTCCAGCTCTGGCCACACATGCTCAGCCTGTGAAGCTCAATATTTTTTTTAAATTAAAATGTGGAACGCTTCATGAATTTGCGTGTCATCCTTGGACAGGGGCCATGCTAATCCTCTCTGTATCATCCCGATTGTGGTGTATGTGTGCTGAAGCGACCACAAAGGTCAGTTATTTTGGGAGCTGCCCTGAAGGTTCAGTTTGGTCCTGGGTTAGTTCCAATCTGTTGGATCCCTAAGGCTCTCTGGTTTTCTCAAGGATCTAGACTTGTTCCTATGTGAATCTGGGGATGCAATCCAGTTTGAACCTCTTAGCGTACTGCACTCTTACCGAAGGTTGAATAGGAACCCCTAAGTCAGCCCAGTAGCTGACCTACAGGGTCTTTACTATTTATCAATTAAAAAAGGGCATGTCAAGCATCCTCGGTATCAAGGTACTATGAGTTTTTTTAACCTTAATCATTTGGTCCTGAGAGGTTCACCAGTCCAGAGCTGTCTCCTTTGTACTTTCCCAATTATTTTACTAGAGTTTTTCGTTACTATTTATTTAATCATCTATCTTCCCTTCTAGTCAATATGGTATGTGAGGGTGGGGGGCATATTCATTTTTCACCACAATATCTCAGCATAATACCGGGAAAGTAGTAGGCGTGCCGTACATTGTTTAATGCTATGAATTAAAATGATGGTACCTGTACATTTTCGTAAGCATTTACAGTCTAGAAGCCTGATCAAAAAGCAGACCTGATGCAGAATCAGCTTCTTCATATACAAGTCAGTAATGTCTGCACGGCTTTTATTTTGGCCTGTGTGTCTCACTATATGATATTCTTCTAGCTACAAGAAGCACAGCTATTAGTAGATGAATACTTACTATTCTCTCTTCCTTTCCCCACCCTCAATGCCCAAATAATATACTTAATCCTAAGCACTGCTTTAGATGTGACTATGGCATTCTCAGAAAGATTTGTAAATGTTAAGAAACATTGAGGTAAAGTGGCATAGGGTGATATTTTCATGAACTCAGTTCTGCTGAAGAATCACTATTAGGAACATACTTTTAATAAAATACTTAGCAGTGATTATATACCTTCATTGTAGAATACTGGGGGCAAAGGAGAGGGGAAACATATACAAAATAATCACCCCAATTGTGTCCAGTCTTTGTTCTAGGCATATAGTTTATAGTATGTTTCACGCATACCATATCATACAAGCTATTTCCTGAAGTTCAAATTTAACAACCTATGTTATTTTGTCATTAAATGTTTTACTACAATGTAACATTGTATACGACTGCTAAGTGTTGTATTTTATGGATGTACTATAATACTATTCACCACTTATTGTTGGACATGAGAATTTTCACTCTTAGAAAACCAAACACATTGGCCGGGCGCGGTGGCTCACGCCTGTAATCCCAGCACTTTAGGAGGCCGAGGTGGGCGGATCATGAAGTCAGGAGATGGAGACCATCCTGGCTAACACAGTGAAACCCCATCTCTACTAAAAATACAAAAAAAATTAGCCGGGCGTAGCGGCGGGCACCTGTAGTCCCAGCTACTCGGTAGGCTGAAGCAGGAGAATGGCGTGAACCCGGGAGGCGGAGCTTGCAGTGAGCCAAGATTGCGCCACTGCACTCCAGCCTGGGGGCAGAGCGAGACTCCGTCTCAAAAAAAAAAAAAAAAAAAAAAAAAAAAAAATTAGCCGGGCGTAGCGGCGGGCGCCTGTAGTCCCAGCTACTCGGGAGGCTGAGGCAGGAGAATGGCGTGAACCCGGGAGGCGGAGCTTGCAGTGAGCCGAGACCGCGCCACTGCACTCCAGCCTGGGGGCAGAGCGAGACTCCGTCTCAAAAAAAAAAAAAAAAAAAAAGAAAATCAATCACATATAAGCCCAGAAACAGTGGCTCACCCCAGTCAGCATTTTGGGAGGCTGAGGTGGGCAGATCACTTGAGGTCAGAGTTCGAGACCAGCCTGGCCAACACGGTGAAACCACATTCCTACTAAAAATACAAAAATTATCTGGGCATAGTGGCAGGTGCCTGTAATCCCAGGTACTCGAGAGGCTGAGGCAGGAGAATCTCTTGAACCTGGGAGGTGGAGGTCACGGTGAGCCAAGACGGTACCACTGCATTCCAGCCTGGGTGACAGAGCAAGATTCCATCTCAAAAAGATGGAGGCAGGCATGGTGGCTCAGGCCTGTAATTCCAACACTTTGGGAGGCCAAGGAGGGAAGATCCCTTGAGGCCAGGAGTTTGAGACCAGCCTGGGCAACACAGCGAGACCATGACCATGTCTCTGCAAAAAATTTAAAAATTGGCCAGTCATGGCAGCATGCACCTGTAGTCCCAGATACTCCAAAGGCCAAGGTGGGAGAATCGCTTGAACCCAGGAGTTTGAGGCTGCAGTGAGTTGAGATGGTGCCACTGCACAACAGCCTCTCCAAAGCGTGATACGCCTATTCTAAAAAAAAAAAAAAAAACTACTTTAAAAAATTACTGTGCTCTACCTCTAATCTGATGCAATGATCCCACACCATTTTCTCCTTCTTTTCCTTCTCTTTTCTTCCTTTTTTTTTTTTTTCAACGAATACCACTCCCAATTCACCTAACTAAAATTTGATGTTAGTAAACTAGAACCTACTGGGCACAATATAAACTACACACACCGAAGCAATGGCTGTACTCCTCAAAGATGTATGCAGTTGGTACTCAAATAATGTAGTTTTTTTTTTTACTAGACTCTTCTTTTTAAAATTTAACTTTAATTTCTGCTAAAGTAATGTTTGTATTTGGAATATAAAATGATTCTATAAGGCTTATAACAACAAACTATAGTCCTTGGCCCTACTCCTCTTCATACGGAGCCAGATTGAATTTTAAAAAGCATGTCTTCCACAATTTATCTCTCCATTTCTTAAGAAACATGCTTATACTACCATTTTCAGTTTTTATTTTTTTGAAACAGAGTCTTGCTCTGTCACCCAGGCTGCAGTGCAGTGGCCTGATCTTGGCTCACTGCAACCTCCGCCTCCCGGGTTCAAGCGATTCTCGTGCCTCAGGCTCCCGAGTAGCTGGAATTACAGGTGCCTGCCACCACGCCCAGCTAATTTTTGTATTTTCAGTAGCGACGGGGTTTCGCCATGTTGGCCAGGCTGGTCTCGAACTCCTGACCTCAGGTGATTCGCCCAAAGTGGTGGGACTATACGCGTGAGCCACTTTGCCCGGCTATTTTCAGTTTTGGATAGTATCTTTTGACATACATTCTGTTTCCTCTTAGAGACACCCGCTCTAGAGGCCTCTATTCCACTCCAAGCCGCCTGTGCTCTCTTGGCCTGCTTACAGATTCCACTCGGTTCAGGAAGAAGGACGCCACGTTTATACGATTCTTCTTCCTGGTCACGAATACTCCTCTCTCCAGAGATCAGTAACTGCCTACCATCTTGTTAGGAAGCCCCACAGCACCTAAGGGTACGGATGTTCCCAAACGGTAGACGATTCCCTCCCTACTCACGTCTCCACTGGTGCAAGGCTGGCTTTCTTACCCTGAGAGAAATACAGAAATGGCATCTTCTGCAGGCCAATGTCTAAACAACCAGGAGTGGGTTTTTCCACCCAACCGCAGTGCACGGAAAGCACCTAAGCCGACTTCGAGGCCGGGCGGAGCCTGGCGCTGCAGGAAGAGGCCACAGTCACAGCCCTACTGAGGATCCCGAGGGGTGAACTCCCCGGCTGGAGGCCCGAACCCTCAAACACCGGGAAGCGGAGGTGGGGCCGGCCGGGGGCACGGTTCACCGGCTCCCACCTCGGCGTGCAGGGATTCCGGGGGGCGCTGG
>NW_012118932.1:1408211-1418905 GCF_000951035.1 Colobus angolensis palliatus
GGGCTTGGGGGCCAGAGCGTGGGGAGCGGTCCCGGCTCCCCGGCCTCTCCGCGGGTTGCGGGAATGTGGGGACCCGGCGCGGGACTTAGATCAGCAGGGCGAGCCGGAGGAGGTCAAACACTAGAGCCGCGTGCCCTCCTCCCGCCCCCGGCCCTGCCGTGCGCTTTGCTCTGCGGCGGATCCCGGGTCTCCGGAGAGTCGGGCTCGGGCCCTGCGGTTCCCAGGCTGGACTGGCCGCCCTGTCACTAAGGTTCTGAGAAGGAAAGTCAGCCGTCAGGCGTCTTGGGATGCTCTTGGGTTGCACGAAGCTTCTGATCACCAAGGGGCCAGCAAGGCCTTAGCGCCCTGTGAGGCCTGAGAATGCCTAAACCGCATATAGGACTGCGTGGCCAACTGCTAGTTGCTCGTGCAAGTAGTAGGCAGACTGCTTGTACTACTGAGGCAGGCAAGTGCGGGAATAATTACAATAAAGTGGTAAGGTTTGATGGGAGGAAAGCACCAACCCGGCAAGTTTCTCCATCTGTAGAATGAGAATGTTTCTGCCATCCTTGGTACCATTTAGATCCATTTAGCATCTGTCAATCAGTGCAGTTCTGCTTGTGTGTTTACATACTGGGTTTTCAAGTTTATCTAAACAAAGGATTATGAGGCCAAGAATTTCTTTTTTTTTTTTTTTTTTTTGAGATGGAGTCTCACTTGCCCAGGCTGAAGTGCAATGGCACGATCTCGGCTCACTGCAACCTCCGCCTCTCCCAAGTTCAAGCAATTCTTCTGCCTCAACCTCCCAAGTAGCTGGGATTATTACAGGCGCCCGCCACCATGCCCAGCTAATTTTTTGTCTTTTTAGTAGAGACGGGGTTTTGCCATATTGGTCAGGCTGGTCTTGAACTCCTGACCTCAGGTGATCCACCCTCCTCAGCCTCCCAGAGTGCCGGGATTACAGGCGTGAACCACCATGTCCCGCCAGAAGAATTTTTAAACAGTTGGATTTGGTCATCTCTAGAGGCTTCCAGCATTGGCATTTTATAATTAAAAAGGGGTCAAAATTAGCCGGGCCTGATGGCCTGCGCCTGTAGTCCCAGCTACTCGGGAGCCTAAGGCAGGAGAATCGCTTGAACTAGGGAGGCCAAGGTTGCAGTGAGCTGAGATCGCGCCATTGCACTCCAGTCTGGGTGACAGAGGGAGACTCTTGTCTCAAAAAGAAAAAAAATAAAAACAAGTCAATTTCCAGAGCCAGTTCACCACAACCAAAGTAATATTTAAGAGGAAAAATGTTGAAGATAAATTCACATCCAACAAATTCTTTTTAAAAATGGTACTTTTGCCTTTAAAATCATAATATTCTAGTATTTGCTATACTATTTATAAATTAGCCTTTCTCCGGTCCCAGTGATCAACTGCTGTCTGGTGTACATACCAATAGAATTTAAACCTGTTAATAATTTTTCTTCTAATTTGATTTATAGTTGGATAGTAGCCCTCACTTCCCACCCTACCCGCATTAAAATTAAACATGATGAAGAAAAATCTGGATTTGTGCTGGGTACAGCGACTCACACCTGAAATTCTAACACATTGGGAGGCTGAGGTGGGAGGATTGCTGGAGGCCAAGAGTTCAAGAGCAGCCTGGAAAACACAGCAAGACCCTGTCTCTACAAAAAAATGTAAAAGTAGCCAGGTGTGGTGGCGTGGGCCTGTAATCCCAGCTACTTGGGAGGCTGACACAGGAGGATTGCTTGAGCCCAGAGGTTCAAGGCTGCAGTGAGCTGTAATCATGACACTGCACTCCAGCTTGTGTGACAGAGTAAGGCCCTGTCTGTCTCTCTCTTTTTTTTTCTGAGACGGAGTCTCGCTCTGTTGCCAGGCTGGAGTGCCGTGGTGTGATATCGGCTCATTACAACTTCCACCTCCCAGGTTCAAGCGATTCTCCTGCCTCAGCCTTCCAAGTAGCTGAGACTACAGGTGCACATCACCACACCTGGCTAATTTTTTGTATTTTGGTAAAGACGGGGTTTCACCATGTTGGCCAGCATGGTCTCAAACTCTTGACCTTGTGATCTGCCTGCCTCGCCCTCCCAGAGTGCTGGGACTGCAGGCATAAGTCACCGCGCCTGGGCTCTTTGTTCTTTTTTTTAAGAGGCAGAGCCTTGGCTGGGTGCTGTGGCCCATGCCTGTAATCCCGGCATTTGGGAGGCCGAGGCGGACAGATCACCAGGTAAAGAGATCGAGACCAGCCTGGTCAACGTGGTGAAACCCCATATCTACTAAAAATACAAGAATTAGCCGGGCGTGATGGTGGGCGCCTGTAGTCCTAGCTACTCCGGAGGCTGAGGCAGGAGAATCACTTGAACCCGGGAGGCGGAGGTTACAGTGAGCCGAGATCGTGCCACTGCACTGCAGCCTGGTGACAAAGTGAGACTCCGTCTCAAAAAAATAAATAAATAAATAAAAATAAAGAACAAATAAAAATCTGGATTAGTATAAGATACATATGGGATTTGGGGATTTGTTTATTTGGGAAAAGATCATATGCTTCTCCAAAGCAAATACAATTTCTTTTTTGAGGGTTGGAGGTTTTCCAGTGAAATGTAACTAGACAAATTCTAAAAGAGCCGTAACACTAAAATTTCTTTCAATTTTAGTGTTGAAAGTGGAAGTATTTTAGGCTTTAAAAGTCGCATACCTTTCTTCTATTTGGTCATGTAGTTAGTTGTATGACCCAGGGCCATTTACTAATGCTTTAGTTCAAGTTTCCTCCTGCAAACAAATGGCAGTGATTTTGCTTATTTTGCTGTAGATTGTGAAAGTTAAAACACATACGAAAGCACCAAGTAGAGGATCTAGCACGTTAGATGTTATTTTTAAAATGTTATTTTTTTCTATTCTTTCCTCATTCCTTCAGATAGTTTCACCTTCACATCATTTTTCTTAATGTATCTTTTCAGAAATACATCGAATGGATTCAGCAATATGCAACGATAATAACAAGATTATGCAAATAATATATAGTAATATATAGTTTTCTGTGTGTGTGTGTGTGTGTGTTTTGTTTTGTTGTGTTTTGTTTTGTTTTGAGACAAGGTCTGGCTTTGTCACCCAGGTTGGAGTGAAGTGGTACAGTCTCTGCTCACTGCAGCCTCCCTCTGCCTCCTGGCCTTAAGCCATCCTCCCACCTAAGCCTCCTAAGTAGCTAATTTTTGTATTTTTCTTAATGGAGATGGAGTCTCGCTGTGTTGTCCAGGCTTGTGTGTTTTTTAAATGTTCTTCCCACAGATTTACAGCTTTTAAAATGGGACAAAATTCCATAGCAAATGCCTGGCAGAGTTGCTGGTCAATAGTAACTGAATTTTGAGTTTTAAGATGCTTACATTGAGTAATAGTTTTCTTTTTTTGTGTTTAGAGACAAGGTCTCTCTCTGTCACCCAGGCTTGAGTGCAGTGGTGTAATCATAGCTCACTGCAGCCCCCATCCCGTGGGTTCAAGCAATCCTCCCACTTCAGGTGCACGCTGGCACACCTGGCTCTGAGTAACAGCTTGAATGTCTGGAATCTGGATGAAGTCAGTATACTAAGATTTCTGGTTATTCTGAGTTTACAGTGGAACCCGTTGAAGCTTTAAGTGCCTCCAGCTTTTTTTTTTTTTTTTAAAACCTTCCAGCATCTCCACAAGGCATAAATGTACCATTTTCCTGCTTTTGTAGGCATGGATGTTGGAATATAGAAGTTGCCAGTGTGTATCTATCTGATCCACAGTTTCAGTGAACTAGGGTTAAAATGGAGATTTCCTGGCTCTTCAGCCGGCCTGTTCCTTTCTGGCACCTTGGGATCACCTGAATAAAGGAATATGAATAACGAACACTTATATAGAACACTTAATGTGTATTCTTACTACTGTTCTAAGTGCTTCTACATATATAGGAAATTCTTATGACAGCTAGTAGAGAGATAAACTATCTTGCCCAAAATTGACACAGCTATTAAGTTGCAGACTGGGATTTGAAATCAGGCAATCTAACTTCAGAGTCATTGTTCTTAACCACAGTGCTATATTGTAAGTAGATTTACACATATATATCTCAAATTGCTTAAATTTTAGAAGTTTTTGTTTTTAGGTTGGTTAGATTTTCTAGGCAAGTAAAGCCTACTAAAATAACTCTTTTCTAATTATTTAAATATTATTTTATTCAGTGCTTTTATTTTTTTAAAAAATGTCTTTTGGTTCTTATAGGCACAAGGGCCACGTGTTCTGAAATTATTTTGAGGCAAGAAGTTTTGAAAGATGGTTTCCACAGGTAAGTTGCCCATTGATTTCTGTTTCTATTAAAATAATGTCTCTCATAATTGAGAGCAAAAAATTGATGGTTGAAATATGTATAAGTTGAAAAATCAGGCCGGATGTGGTGGCTCTCATCTGTAATCCCAACACTTTGGGAGGCCGAGGTGGGCGGATCACAAGGTCAGGAGTTCGAGACCAGCCTGGCCAACATAGTGAAACCCTGTCTCTACTAAAAATACAAAAATTAGTTGGGCATCGTGGTGCACACACCTGTAGTCCCAGGTACTCCGGAGGCTGAGGCAGGAGAATCACTTGAACCCAGGAGGTGGAGGTTGTGGTCAACTGAAATCATGCCACTGCACTCCAGCCTGGGCAACAGAGCGAGACTCTGTCTCAAAAAGAAAAGAGAAAAATCACTTGCTTCCTCAGAGTTACTCAGTGATGGCATATGTGGTTCACACTTTGAAATAATGATTAATTGAGTGGAGCAAAGAAGAAAACAAATATGAATTGTTTACAACATACAATTGTCCCTTGGTATCTGAGGGGATTGGTTCCTCCTGGACCTCCCCTGAGGACACCAAAATCCTCAGATGCTCAAGTACCCTGTGTCAAATAGCATAGTATTTGTATAGAACCTACACATACTGTCTCGTATACAGTATAATTTTATATATACAACCAGTGCCTATATATACAATATTCCATTTAATCTTCACAATGGCATGAGATAGATGATTTTTTCTTATTTTTCAGATGACGGAGGTAGAGCTCAAAGAATTTAAATAATTTGGTAGAAATTAGGGTGATAGAGCTCTGACTCAAATTTAGTACTAGTATACTTCAAAGCCATCTCAAGTACTGTGATACACTACTCTAAATCACTATTTCTTACTACTGTTGATTCTAAATGACCAAGCTGTTTCCAAAAAAGAAACTATCTTCAAAAGATGAATATTTGCCTATATTGAAGATCTTTAAAAGTCTGGCTAAAGGGTAACTGTTCCTCAAGAAAACTTCCCCAAACTGAAGCTTCTCAAGGTGATTATTTTGAAATGATTCTCAGATACTTGATATATAAATTCTGATTCATTTATTTTTTTTTTTAAATTTTTTTATGCTGGGCGCAGTGGCTCACACCTGTAATCCCAGCACTTTGGGAGGCCGAGGCCAGCAGATCACGAGATCGGGAATTCAAGACCAACCTAGCCAACATGGTGAAACCCCATCTCTACTAAAAATACAAAACATTAGCCGAGTGTGGTGGCAGGTGCCTGTGATCCCAGCTACTCAGGAGGCTGAGGCAGGAGAATCGCTTGAACCCGGGAGGCGGAGGTTGCAGTGAGCTGAGAGTGTGCCACTGCACTCTCGCCTGGTGACAGAGTGAGACTCCATCTCAAAAAAAAAGGGGAAGGGTATAGTTATTTCACCATGAAGTATATTTGTGTTAGGTTTTTTGTAGATAGCTTTTTATGAGTTGAGGACTTTCTCTTAAGTTTCTGGTTTCCTGAGAGGTTTTTTTTTTTTTTTCCCCATGATTCGGTGTTAAATTTTGTCAGATACTTTTTCTTCCTCTGTTTTGAGAGGATCATACAATTCTTATATTTTATTCTGTTAATATGATGAAGTACATTGATGTTTCCAATAGTGAACCTACTCCTTGGTCATGTGATATTATCTTCTTGAAATAGATCTGGATTTGTTTTGCTAATAACTTGCTAGGTATTTTCACTTGTATGTTCATGAAGGCTATTGGCCCATGACTCTGTCGTGATGCCTTATTCTGGTTTCGCTGTCAGGGCATCGCTGGCTTGATCGATTGGGAAACATTTTCTTCTTCTCTAGTTTCTGCTTGTGTAGCGTTGGTATTATTTATTCCTTTAATGTTTAATAGAATTTAACGATGACTATTTGAAGCTCTGTTTTTGGGTGTGTATGCTACATTTAGGATTGTTCTTGATGCTCTTGATATGTTCTTGATGAACTGGATGAATTGACCCCTTTATCTTTGTGTAATGTCTTTCTTTATGACTGACAATATTCCTTGTCCTGGAGTCTCCTTATTCTACTATTAATATAGCCATCCCACATTTATTATTAATATTTGCATATCTTTTTTATCCTTTTACTTTTTTTTTTTTTTCCTGAGACGGAGTCTTGCTCTGTCGCCCAGGCTGGAGTGTAGTGGCCGGATCTCAGCTCGTTGCAAGCTCCGCCTCCTGGGTTTACGCCATTCTCCTGCCTCAGCCTCCAGAGTAGCTGGGACTACAGGCACCCGCCACCTCGCCTGGCTAATTTTTTTATTTTTTTATTTTTTAGTAGAGACGGGGTTTCACCGGGTTCGCCAGGATGGTCTCGATCTCCTGACCTCATGATCCACCCATCTCGGCCTCCCAAAGTGCTAGGATTACAGGCTTGAGCCACCGCGCCCGGCCACAGTCTCTGCATTCTAATTGGAGTGATTAGACCATTTATTTTTAATGTAAATATTAATATGGTTGGTTTGGTTTAAATATATCTAGCTACTTTTTTTCCTATTTGTTTTTCTCTTTGTTGCATCTAGTCTTCTTTTTTTCTTGCCTTATTTTGGATACATTGAGTATTTATTAATCATCCTATTTTATCTCAAGTGTTGGCTAATTAGCCATCTCTCTCTGGTTTTAATTTGCTGCTTTAGGGTTTACAATGTGCAGTCGTTACCTATCACAATCTACCTTCAAATAATTTTATTCCATGTCACAGATACTGTTTTATCAGGACAGTTTCATCTCCTTCTCTTTTCTATGCTGTTGTTATCACATATTTTACTTTATTTTTTACTTGCGTTATGAACCCCACAATATATTGTTACTGATTTTTCTTTAAGCAGTCACTTTTTACATTATTTATTTTAATTGTGATAAAATACCCATAACATAAAATTTACAATTTTAACTTTTTTTTTTTTTTTTTTTTGAGATGGAGTCTCGCTCTGTCGCCCAGGCTGGAGTGCAGTGGCGCAATCTTGGCTCACTGCAACCTCTGACTCCCTGGTTCAAGTGATTCTCCTGCCTCAGCCTCCCGATTACAGGCACATGCCAACACGCCCAGCTAATTTTTGTGGGAGATAGGGTTTCACCATTTTGGCCAGGATGGTCTCCATCTCCTGACCACATGATCCGCCTGCTTCAGCCTCCCAAAGTACTGGGATTACAGGCATGAGCCACCACGCCCAGCCTAATTTTAACTATTTTTAAGTGTACAATTCAGTGGCATCAAGTACATTCACATTATTGTGCTACCATCACCACCATTCATTTGCAGAACTCTTTATTTTGTACAACTGTAATTCTTTGCCTATTAAGCAATAACTACTCATTTCTCCTTCTCCCAGCTCCTGGCAACCAGCATTCTTGTCTCTGTGAATTTGACTCCTCTGGGTACCTCATATAAGTGGAATCATATAATATTTGTGACTAGCTTGTTTCACTGAGCATAATGTTCTCACCGTTCTTCGTGTTTTAGGGTATGTCAGAATTTCCCTTCTTTTTAAAGCTGAATAATATTCCATTGTATGTTTATACCACATTCTGCTTATCCGTTCATTGTTGACGGGCACGTTGGTGGCTCCTGCCTTTTGGCTGTTGCCTCTTAAATGCCTGCTTTCATGTACCCAGCAGTGGAATTGCTGGATCATATGATAATTCTGTGTTTTTGAAAAATTGTCATAGAGTTTTCCATAGTGGCCACATCATTTTACATTCCCACCAGCAACGCTCAAGGGCTCCAATTTGTCTGGCAATCATATTTGAAAGCAATTAAAACATGAGAAAAAAGTATTTTATATTCCCCCACATAGTTACCATTTCAGATCTCTTCTTTCTTATAGATTTATGTTTCTATCTAGTATCATTTACTTTCTGTCATTTCTTGCAGTGACAAATTCTCTTAGTTTTGTTTGTCTGAATCTTTATCTTGCCTTTATTTTTGGAAGATTTTCCTCCTGGATATAAAATTCTAGATTGACAGCCGCTTTTCTTTTACTACTTTAAATAAGTTGCTCCATTATCTTCTAGCTTATTCTTATCTTTGTTAATCTCTACATAATTATTGATAACTTTTAAGATAGTTTTCCATTGACTGGATAATAATATGCCTTGATGTGATTTTCTTTGTATTTATCCTGCTTGGAGTTGGTTGGGCTTCTTGGATTTGTAGACTTACAATTTTTATGAAATTCAGAAAGTTTCAGCCATTATATCTTCATTTTTTTTTCTGTTACAGTCTCTTCTCTATTTTAGGAACTCCAAATATATGTATACTAGATTACTTGATATTGTTTAAAGGCCATGGAGGCTGTTCTTTTTTTCTCCCTGGCCTTTTTTCCTCTCTGTGCTTCAGCGTGGATAGTTTCTGTTGCTCTGTCTCCAAGTCACTAGTCTTTTCTTCTTCAGCATCTAATGGCTTTTAATTACATCTGAGTAAGTTTTTATTTCAGAAATTATATTCATCTCTTAAAGTTGCATTTAGCTTTTTAAAAAAATATATCTTCTCTCTCTGTCTTTTTTTTTTTTTTTCTTGAGACAGGGTCTTGTCTCTGTCCCCCAAGCTAGAACATAGTGGTGCTATTAGAGCTCACTGCAACCTTGACCTCCTGGGCTCAAAAGATTCTCCTACCACACCCTCCCTTGTAGTTGGGACTATAGGCACACAACACCACGCCTGGCTAATTTTTAAATTTTTTTTAGTGACGGGTCTCTCCATATTGCTTAGGCTGGTCTCAAACTCCTGGCTTCAAACAATCCTCCTGCATCAGCCTCCCAAAGTGCTGGGATTACAGGCATGAGCCACCATCCTCGGCCTATTTTTTTCTTTTTTCTTTTTTTTAGATGGGGATTTGCTCTGTCACCCATGCTGGAGTACAGGGACATGATCTTGGTTCACTGCACCCTCTACCTCCCAGGCTCAAGAGATGCTCATGCCTCAGCCTCCTGAGTAGCTGGACCACAGGCATGTGCCACCATGCCCAGCTAATTTTTGTATTTTTGGTAGAGACTGGGTCTCGCCGTGTTACCCAGGCTGGTCTCGAACTCCTGAGCTCAGGCAGTACACCTGCCTCAGCCTTCCAAAGTGCTAGGATTATAGGCATGAACCACCATGCCTGCCCTGTGGCCTATTTTTTTCTATGTAAATATCCAGTTGTTTCAGTACCATTTGTTGAAAAGACTATCCTTTCCCCATTAAATTACGTTGGTACCTTTATTGAAAATTGTGTGAGTGTTACTGGATTCCATTCCTTTCCATTGATCTTTGTCTGTTTTTACAATAATGCTATAGTGGCTTATGACATGAATTATGAAAGATCTAATGGATGATTCTGACATGTTATAAATATTTCATTTGACCTTATAATCTACTTTTGGAAAATGAATTTTGAAATATAGTGTTTTCACTAATAGGAATACAGTGTTATGTTATCTCATTTAACAGTTGAATGAAGAGATTTACTTTAAATGTACTTGTCTTACAGAGACCTTTTAATCAAAGTGAAGTTTGGAGAAAGCATTGAGGACTTACAGACCTGCCGACTCTTAATTAAACAGGACATTCCTGCAGGACTTTTTGTGGATCCATATGAGTTGGCTTCATTACGAGAGAGAAACATAACAGAGGTACAGTTATTAGGGGATTTTTTGGGAGAGAAATTAATTTGGGGTGCTATAGTTTGGACTAAGGAAAAATAGCAGGTTTTCTTTTCATTTTGTTAAAGTGTATAAAGTGACATTTTTAGAGATAGAATGGGCGTAGTCTTTGTCAAGTGAGTGACTCTGTCAGGGATAAGCCAACTAAACTGAGCTAGTTAAATGCTTTTTAGCAAGGTGGTTCACAGCTCGGTGACTAAGAAAATTATCTGTGTGTATGTGTATGTCTTGAGAAAATTAATGATTAATAAATAGTGCCTCCACAGTAACTTTGTTAATGAGAATGACATATATCCCAACATCTGGGTAAGTGTCGCATCATTGCACTCCAGCCTGGGCGTCAGAATGAGATTTTGTCTCAAAAAAAAAAAAAAAAAAACTGAGGCACAAGGAGGCCAAGTAACTTGTTCAAAATCATATAGGTAAGTGGAAGAGCCAATAAATGGATCCAGGATTGTCTGGTTGCAATATTGTTGCCCTTGCTGGGCCTAAATCTTACCCCTTAGTTAGAAGAGTTTCCCTGACTTTGGTAAGAATTCCTTGGGGGCATGTTTGTACAGATTATTGCCTTCCCGGGAAATCCTGATTCATTAGGTCTAGATTGGACCCGAAAATCTGGTTTGAAGAACCCAGATGATCTCTCTTTTTTTTTTTTTTTTTAATTATTGTGGGTACGTAGTAGGTATATATAACCAAGGTGATTTCTGTTAAGAAATTTTGGGAGACACTGTCTTAGCT
>NW_012118932.1:1423260-1428632 GCF_000951035.1 Colobus angolensis palliatus
TTAGCCAGGATGGTCTCGATCTCCTGACCTCGTGATCCGCCCGTCTCGGCCTCCCAAAGTGCTGGGATTACAGGCTTGAGCCACCGCGCCCAGCCGTGAGGCTTTTCAAATTTAAAATAATGGATTTCAAATTTCAACACAGTTTTTGGCTTGTAAGGACATGGGTTGGAATCATATTTAAATCTGCTTAATAAAATCACTTACCATGTTCTAAGAAAATGGAAGTTTTTTGGATGGGGATTACCCAAAAAGTCATACCTTTGGATGGGGATGAGATTTGGATGTTTGAAGGTTGACTGTTACAAGGGTACAGGTAGAGAGTGCCATTATAGATTGATTAACAAGTTTATCTTGATCTTGGTTTTCTGCTTTCTGATCTTCTAATCCCTAATTATAAGCCTTGTAAGTGTAGTTACTTCTTTATTTTGGAAACTTCTAGAAAAATAGATGTTACATTTGTGACATTTAAATATATGTAATTTGATGCCTGACATATTAAATGCTGCTTGCTTCTGCCTAGTTGAGATTGTGGCCCAATTCCTTGTACAGAAAAACTTTGTTATGCTGAGTGTTATTATATAATAAGTATAACTGGGTAGAAGGAATTTTTATGTAGGGACTGATTGATGCTTATATACCTGGATTAATGTCTTAACTCTGCTCCAGGAAATAAAATTTTTGGCTGCAGCAAATGGAACTGTGGGCCCAAACTAAATGAGTGATATGCCAGCAAAATGCTTTGTAAGGAGCTTGTGATGGTTTGTGAATAATTTGAAAATAAATGCAAGCCTTAAGTAGGTTCACCAAGGATAAGGCAGATCAAATAAACCTCATTTCACTTTTTTAGGTAGGGTTATTAAATGTATTTTTTCATCAAAATCTCTTAGATTCTTTGAAAGCAGTATAATATTAGATTGAAACATATAAAATTGCTGTTTTATAGGTCAAAATGGAAACACTTTCTGAAACCGTAAGTTTTACTCAAAGTATGTAGTATTAAGGCTTATGCTTAATAAGTGGACAAGTGGAGAACAGGTAACAGATTTAGTCTCTCACTTGAAACAAGCAAGAAATAAACCAAATATATGAAATAATGAGAAAAGTCATTGGATATCAGGCAATGAAGGGCAGAGATATCCAAGAGAAGGGAAATAAGTAAGGTGAGCCCTACTGTCATCCAGCTTATTTCCTTGAGAATGTTTTCAGGCTTAATGCAGGGAGGAGAAACTCAAGCAGAGCCTAGTGGACTTTTTGAGTTGAGGAGATAAAGTTGAGATTCTGGGCAGACAGAGGTCACTAGAATTCACAAGACAGTGTACCAGAGAGGAGAGAACTTCATGGAGGCAGAACTCCAGAAATAACAGAAGGTTCCTTTCAAGTATGTAGCTGAGTATTTATCAGTGTGTATATGTCAGGAAACTACCTGATGCCAGGGAAAGAACCATCTAACAAAATGAGCGGTAACAGTGTCTCTCTGTTGAGTAACTGCACTCACACAGGGACAGGAGTAGCACCTCGTCCCAACAACCAAACTGAGAAAAGCCTTATAATTTCTTGAACAACGGATAAACAGAGAACTTTTACTCAGTAGCAGGGAATACTTAGCCGCAAACTGAACATTGCTTTAGTCCTGCATAACAAATCTTAAAAGCAAAACCTTAAAAAAAAAAAAACAAAAAAAACAAACTGTTGCTAAGTAAACTACCTGTATTGCAAACAAAGCTCAAGAATATGTATAGGAATACAGACATATTCAGCAAGATCAAATCAGCAATTTCTTAACTCTAATAAAAAATTAGCAGCTAAGCAAGGATGTGGGGGAAAAAACTGACCTATAATGAGGAGGTGAATCAATCAGTTAAAACCAATCCAGAATTGCCCCAGATGTTAGAATTAACAGGCCATAGACCGGGGTTGGTGGTTCACGCCTGTAATCCCAGCACTTTGGGAGGCTGAGGCAGGTGGATCACTTGAGGTCAGGAGTTCAAGACCAGCCTGGCCAACATGGTGAAACCCCGTCTCTACTAAAAATACAAAAAATTAGCCAGGCGTGGTGGTGGGCACCACCAGCTATTCGGCAGCTGAGGCAGGAGAATCACTTGTATCCCGGAGGCGGAGGTTGCAATGAGTTGAGATCGCGCCATTGCACTCCAGCCTGGGCAACAAGAGCGAAACTGCAACTCGGTCTGAAAAAAAAAAAAAAAGAATTAACAGACCATTAAAACAGTTACTGTAACTGCATCCCATGTGTTCAGAATTTAACTGGAAACATGGAAGGTATTTTTAAAAGTCAGCATTGAACTTCGAAAGATTAAGACTGCAGTGTGTGAGATGAAAAATACACTGAATGAGTTAGTGGCAGATCAAATATTGCAGAAGAAAAGATGAATGAACTTGAAGATATTGCAATAGAAACTACCAGAAATGTAAAACAGATAAGAAACAAATTTACAAGGTGAACAGAGCGTTAATGAACTGTGTAACAACTAAGTGGCTTGCCCTGCATGTAACTGGAGTCCCCAAAGGGTAAAGTGAGAGGCAGAGATGGAAAAAATATTTGAAGAAAAATTGACTGAAAACTTTCTGAATGTAATGAAAACTATAAACTCAAATATGAAAGATGCTGAAGTACAAGAACATGAAGAAAACTATATCAAGGTACATGATAATCAAATAGCTTAAAACAATGATAAAGAAAATCTTTAAAGTAGTAAGAGAAAAAAAAGATATTATACCCAGAGGAGCAAAGATGATAAGAGGTGGTAACTACGGGGTAAATATGTAAGACTTCCTGTTTTGCTTTTTTTGTTGTTTACTATTTCAATCTCTTTACAAGATAATTGACAAAAATAATAACAATGTAGCATAGCATTGATACCATATGTAAAAGTAAGATGTGTGACAGAAAAATCCCAGATGGCTGGGCTCAGTGACTCATACCTGTAATCCAAGCACTTTAGGAGGCCGAGGTAGGAAGATTGCTTGAGGCCAAGGAGTTTGAACCAACCCAGGCAACGCAGTGAGACTCTCTACCAAAAAGTTTAAAAATTAGTTAACTGTCAGGCGTGGTGGCTCACGCCTGTAATCCCAACACTTTGGGAGGCCAAGGCGGGAGGATCATGAGGTCAGGAGTTCAGAGACCAGCCTGGCCAACATGGTGAAACCTCATCTCTACTAAAAATACAAAAAATTAGCTGGGCATGGTGGCGTGTGTCTATAGTCTCAGCTACTTGGGAGGCTGAGGTGTAAGGATTGCTTGAGCCTGGATGGTTGAGACTTCAGTGAGCCATGATCATGCCACTACACTCCAGCCAGGGTGACAGAGTGAGACCTTGTCTTGAAAAAAGAAGAGGCTAGGTACGGTGGCTCATGCCTATTATCCCAGCTCTTTGGGAGGATAAGGCAGGAGAATCGCTTGAGCCCAGGAGATCAAGGCTGCAGTGCACCATGATTGTGCCACTGCACTCCAGCCTGGGTGACAGAGTGAGACTCCGTCTCAAAAAATAAGATAGTAGTGCATATAAAGCATAGTGAGATGAGGCTACCAAAAAGCTAATGCAAGTTTTGCCTAAAGAAGATAATATTGCTACTGTACTCTATGAGTATTTCAAAGGCAGCTAATATGATGAATGATTTGGAAACCATGTCATGAGAACCCAGGAGAACTGTGAACATTTCCATTATCAGGAGAAGACTTCTTGGCAGCAGCTGTGGTTGCCTTCTGAGGATTGAAGGATCCCTAGTGGAATAAGGAATGAATTTATTGCAGACATTGTAAACAAGAACAACTGATAAATGTTACAGGCTAGTACATAAAGTTTTTACTCATGAAAAAGAAATAACCTTACAACGGTAGATAGATCGAGATGACTCATAATAATGAGCTTCCTTCCAGTCACTGGAAGTATTCAAGCAGTGGCGGTATACCTGAAAAATACCTTTGTTGGTACCGTGGTTTAATTTTATTACTTCTAAGGTCCCTTATGACTCATGAGATAATACAATTCCTTGACTTTTGCCAAGGAGTTCTGTTCCTGCTGTGATTAACTGAAAAGGAACAACATGAAAAGAAAACGTAGCACTTGGTGTCACTGTCAGAGGACAGTTAGGATGCTTGATGTGATGGGAAGGAGTTAATGCTGTTTGTTTCTCTGTGTTATACCCAGGTTTTGCATGGACAATCTAAAGGGAAGTTGTGTGTGTGTGTACATCCATACATATACACATAGGTCATGTGTATAATGCCTGTGTGTGTATGTGGATATATGTGTGTGTGTACATAAATATGTATGTATATGTGGATATATATATGTGTAATAAATAAATATACATGTTATAACTCAAGCCTAATTTCTGCCATGTGTGCATTTTCACTTTTGGTGAATACTATTCTATAAAATAGTTTTTACCATATTATTTTAAGGAATCATTTACTATTTTTTCCATTAACTTTTTATACCCTCTCTAGAAAGAGTGCTGGCCTTTGCTTTGACTTCCTGACCGCGGTGCTCATACTCACTGCCCTCTCACTTGCTTCTCTGAAGAACAGGAAATTGTCAGAATGATACCAGTCATTTTAACTCAATACAGGTTTCACCCTTTGTCATCGTTTTGTGCTTATTGAATAATGCTATATTCACAAAATTTCTCAGTTCTTAGGTACCTGTTTTGTCACCTAAACACAGACTAATAAGAAAATATTACAGGAATAATTTTTATTACGGGGAAATTTGGTACCCTACAATATAATTCCCCCAGTTTATTTTTAGTAAGCAAACTTTTATTAACCATAAATTGTCTTCTGTTTCTCTCCTTAAAATTGTGGATGGAAGGGGAATGGAAATTGTTTATAAAGGGGGCAAATTTGACACTGCTATGTGTATCTGAATATAGTCTTCCGGTTTTAACTTTTAAACAATCTTCCTCATTCATTTCTTCTTGATTAATATTTATTTTCTTTTTGAACAGGCAGTGATGGTTTCAGAAAATTTTGATATAGAGGCCCCTAACTATTTGTCCAAGGAATCTGAAGTTCTCATTTATGCCAGACAAGATTCACAGTGTATTGACTGTTTTCAAGCCTTTTTGCCTGTGCACTACCGCTATCATCGGCCACACAGTCACGATGGAGAAACCTCGATTGTGGTCAATCACCCAGATTTGTTGATGTTTTGTGACCAAGGTGAGGGCTGCAGGTGTTTTCTAAGGGTCAGAAAATAAGAATAAAGGTATAGTGGCAAGTTCTCCTTCTGCTAGGGTGGCTGGGAAAGTTCTATTTGTTTTTTTTTTTTTTGAGACAGAGTCTCGCTCTGTCGCCCGGGCTGGAGTGCAGTGGCCGGATCTCAGCTCACTGCAAGCTCCGCCTCCTGGGT
>NW_012118932.1:1428877-1430898 GCF_000951035.1 Colobus angolensis palliatus
CCGCGCCCGGCCAAAGTTCTATTCTTGACCTAGGTGTTAGTTAGAAGGGTATTTGCCTTATAATAATTCACTAAACTATGTATTTGAGTAGATTTTTATGTGTGTGCTTTATTTTACAATCACAAAGTTAAAAAGAAACATGCATTTGCCTTCCCTGTCCTTGACACCGCTGCCCCCACTGTCGTCTCCTTCCCTCTACGACGAACCCACCATCCTGACTTTCAAATACTTCCTTATGTTTCTTTATGTTTATCATCCGGATGGGCATTCCAAGATACTGTACCAAGACTAAGGTCTTGTCCATTTATAAAAATCTACTATTTCCATCAAGTCTCTTAATGTACAGGTTTCTCTCTATCCCTTTCCTTTCTTCCAAACTGAACTGTTGAAAGAACCTGGGCCATTTGACCTGCCGAGTTGGTCGTAGCTGGGGTTTTGCTCATTGTACTCATGTTCCTCCTACTTCTTTACTTACTGGAAATTGGCAGCTGGCTCCAGAGGAATGATCAGATTCAGGTTCGATTCCTTTGACAGAACTGTAGGTAGTGCTGTGTTCTCTTCTCAGCAGCCATTTAATCTTAGTAGGCACGCACTGTGTGTTTCTTTTGGCAGCCCTTGGTCCGCACTGGCCCTCTGTTGCTTTCCATTTCTTCGTACCAGTGTGCAGGGCTCTGTGGCCTTTGATGTTTCCCCCTCCGTGTATTTTGATGTTTGGGAAGATACTTTATCACCTAGTTTCGTTGTAAATTTTGTCTGTGAGGTTTTTATTTTGCTGCGTGATTGTTGTTTCTGTTTTTATGTGGGAATTTGGGTAAATTGAAAAATTAGCCGGGCGCGGTGGCTCACACCTGTAATCCCAGCACTTTGGGAGGCCGAGGCGGGTGGATCAGAGGTCAGGAGTTTGAGACCAGCCTGACCAACATGGTGAAACCCCATCTCTACTAATCTCTACTAAAAATACAAAAAATTAGCTGGGCATGGTGGCAGGGGCCTGTAATCCCAGCTACTTGGGAGGCTGAGGAAGGAAAATCACTTGAACCCGGGAGGTGGAGGTTGCAGTGAGCCAGGATCGCACCACTGCACTCTAGCCTTTGCAATCTTCTCAAGAACGCGTTTTCTTTCTTCCTTTTTTTTTGAGGCAGAGTCTCGCTCTGTTTCCCAGGCTGAAGTGCAGTGGCGTGATCTCGGCTCACCACAATCTCCGCCTCTCCTGCCTCAGCCTCTTGAGTAGCTGGGACTACAGGTGTGTGCCACCATGCTCAGCTAATTTTTGTATTTTTGGTAGAGATGGAGTTTCACTATGTTGGCCAGCCTGGTCTCGAACTCGTGATCCGCCCACCTTGGCCTCCCAAAGTGTTGGGATTACAGGTGTGAGCCACAGTGCCCGGCCAAGACGTTTTCTTTAAGAAGTTCCTTTCAGTTTTTGGTTCTTTGTGTCTTCAAATTTGGGTTGATTTAGAATGTTTATAAAAGTTAGTAGCACTGGGGCCAGGTACAGTGTATCACACCTGAAATCCCAACACTTTGGGAGGCTGAGGCGGGCAGATCAGTTGAGGTCAGGAGTTCAAAACCAGCCTAGACAACATGGTGAAACCCCATCTCTACTAAAAATATAAAAATTAGCCAGGTGTTGTGGTGTGTGTCTGTAATCCCAGCTACTTGGGAGGCTGACGCACGGGAATCGCTTGAACCCGGGAGGCAGAGGTTTCAGTGAGCTGAGATCGTGTCACTGCACTCCAGCCTGGGAGACAGAGCAAGACTGTCTCAAAAAAAAAAAAGGTTAGTAGCACTATTACTAAAAACCGACAGATGGGAAGTTTTTAATGCTACATTTGTTACCATCGTACCTTTCATGATGGGAAAATTTAAAAGTGTTATGTTAGCTTTGTTCATCCAACCTTGTTTTCTGTTTCCATTAAGGTACCTCTTAGCACAAATAAAGCTTGGGAAAGTTCCTCTCCTGAGAGAACTGGATTCTGGTATTCTGTCTTTTTATCTGAATGCTCTTTTTTTTTTTTTTT
>NW_012118932.1:1432283-1433430 GCF_000951035.1 Colobus angolensis palliatus
GTGATAGATGGGTCCAGATCATATACATTATGTATTAAAATGTTTGACTACTTCTGTCTGTTGAGGTTTAATACAAGCCTAGCTTTGAGTCCAAATACAGGTTTTCTGACATCATTTTCTACCACTTTTCTCAGAGTTCCCAATTTTGAAATGCTGGGCTCACTCAGAAGTGGCAGCTCCTTGTGCTTTGGAGAACGAGGATATCTGCCAGTGGAACAAGATGAAGTATAAATCAGTAAGCTAATATTTTATGTTGTTTTTTAAATCATGTGCCTCATTTAAAGCTCTTTCTGTAATGTTTCTGCCACATTTAAGAGATTAGCATTTTTTTTTTTTTTTTTGGAGACAGAGTCTCGCTCTGTTGCCCAGGCTGGAGTGCAGTGGCACAATCTCAGCTCACTGCAACCTCTGCCTACCAGGTTCAAGTGATTCTCCTGCCTCAGCCTCCCAAGTAACTGGGACTACAGGTGTACACTACCACATCCAGCTAATTTTTGTATTTTTGGTAGAGACGGCGCTTCACCCTGTTGGCCAGGCTGGTCTCAAACTCCTGCCTGACCTTAGGTGATCCGCCCACCTTGGTCTCCCAAAGTGCTGGGATTACAGGTGTGAGCCACCGTGCCCAGCTGGGATTAGCATTTTCTAATATAGGAAACTGTTTTCTGTGACAGCAAAGGGTTACTACAAAGCACTGCTGTTTTTTGTTGGGGAACTTTCATTGAACGTACAGTTGGGAAGATGGATGACTCTGCAATCTTATGCAATGTAGATTTGTTTTTGAGTAGATTACCATTGCCATATGGTACTTGGAAATTTTTCTCAAACTCTAAAATACATCTGGAGATCTGCATTTGATTGATTATGTCAATGCAGAGTATGCTTAGTGTTTATGATTTATTGATTTAGTGCATTGCTACAAGGTAAGTGGTGACCCTATTAAAACATTTTGAATTCAGTTATCTTTATTTTTTTTTTTCGAGACGGAGTCTTGCTCTGTTGCCCAGGCTGGAGTGCAGTGGCGCAATCTTAGCTCGCCGCAACCTCTGCCTCCTGGGTTCAGGCAGTTCTCCTGTCTCAGCCTCCCAAATAGCTGGGACTGCAGGTGCCTGCTACCATGCCCGGCTAATTTTTGTATTTTTAGTTGAGA
>NW_012118932.1:1433830-1436172 GCF_000951035.1 Colobus angolensis palliatus
AAAAAAAAAAAAAAAACAAAAGGTCATAATTTAACACTTTAAATATAGTTAAATATATATATATATGTATTTTTTCTTTTTTCCCCTCGAGACGGCGTCTCCCTGTGTTTCCCAGGCTGGAATACAGTGGCGCAATCTTGGCTCACCACAACCTCCGCCTCCCGGATTCAAGTGATTCTCGTGTCTCAGCCTCCCTAATAGCTGGGACTATAGGCGCCCGCCCCCACACCCGGCTAATTTTTGTATTTTTAGTAGAGACAGGGTTTCACTGTGTTGGCCAGGCTGGTCTCAAACTCCTGACCTCGTGATCTGCCCACTTTGGCCTCCCAAAGTGCTGGGATTACGGGCGTGAGCCACCACACCCGGCCAACTTTGTATATATTTCATCTTTAGATATACCAGAAAAAACAGGTGGCCATTACTAAGGTGGTATTCCATCCCAAGGTTTGTTGAAGATGTCATTTTTTGAATGATGGTTTTCAGATAGCACTTTGTTACGGATTGGGTTGGTTACTTGTATTTTTGGGGGTGTGAAATCATAATTCAGGTATTTACAAAAAGAAAACAAAAAGTATTCCCAAGTTACCTACATTTTAATGTTTTTTAAAACTTCTTTTTAAAGTATAAACTTTCCCAGTGTTTTTCACGGAACTCCTCTATCTTCAAAACCAAATAGAAAATAGAACCGAGTCAAATGTAGGAACTTTTGCGTTGCTGGTCACAGCAAAGATCACATTCAGTTGCACAATATGTGAATAACAAGATTTTAAAAGCTATCTGGGGAGAGAAAGGCAAACGGGAATGAAAGAATAATTTAGTTTTTTGTTGTTTTAATGTTTTTCCTATACATCTTCAATTTAGAGAGAATTCTGTATTCTAATTTGAAATATGTTAAGAGGAAGTAAATGTTTATATTGATTACAGAGGTGACACTGGGATATAGCTTTCCTTAAAAGAATATACTTTATGTAAAAAGCAGAAAAATCAGAACTAATGAGATTTAGCAACTTATTATGGGAACTGAGTCTGATTCTGTAACATTAAATGAAATGTTAGATTCAAAAGTCATTCAAACCAATAATATTACATGTAGTGTAGCACTGGCTGAAAGACATTTAAAACAAAAAGGAAAGAAAAAGATCTAATTAAAAATCAAAAAAATAGCGGTCTCACCTTATGACATGCATTTTGTTTTACTATTTTTATTTATTTATTTATTTAATTTGTTTGAGAAGGAGTCTTCCTCTGTCGCCCAGGCTTTCGTACAGTGGCGTGATCTCAGCTCACTGCAAACCTCCGCCTCCCGGGTTCAAGTGGTTGTTCTGCCTCAGCCTCCCTAGTAGCTGGGACTACAGGCACCTGCCACCACACCTGAATAATTTTTGTATTATTATTATTATTATTATTTTTTTTTTTTTTTTTTTTTGAGACGGAGTCTCGCTCTGTCGCCCAGGCTGGAGTGCAGTGGCCAGATCTCAGCTCACTGCAAGCTCTGCTTCCCGGGTTTATGCCAGTCTCTCGCCTCAGCCTCCCGAGTAGCTGGGACTACAGGTGCCCGCCACCTCGCCCGGCTAATTTTTTTTTTGTATTTTTTTAGTAGAGACGGGGTTTCACCGTGTTAGCCAGGATGGTCTCGATCTCCTGACCTCATGATCCGCCCGTCTCGGCCTCCCAAAGTTGGGATTACAGGCTTGAGCCACCGCGCCTGGCCTATTAGTATTATTAGTAGAGACGGTTTAGTAGAGATGTTGGCCAGGCTGTGTTCGAACTCCTGACCTCAAGCGATCTGCCCGCCTTGGCTTCCCAAAGTGCTGGGATTACAGGCATGAGCCACCACACTGGGCCCATGACATGCATTTTAAATGTCTAACTTCTCTCTCTCTCTCTCCATAGGTATATAAGAATGTGACTCTACAGGTTCCAGTGGGACTGACTATACATACCTCTTTAGTATGTTCTGTGACTCTGCTCATTACAATCCTGTGCTCTACCTTGATCCTAGTAGCAATTTTTAAATATGGCCATTTTTCCCTATAAGTTTTATGTAGTTAAATGCTTCCTAGAAACCTAAATAAGATCTATTAATTTCTGACGAGAGGTGTTCTTCTAGAATTTAGTGAATTACTTTTATCCTTTGTCTTCATTTTTGGCCAAAATTATGTTTACTAGAGGAAATTTGGGAAAATTCTCAACTAATTCCAAAATTTAGCGCTCTATTGCGTAGATCCTCAAGCATCAAAGGCCATAAGAGGAAACTTAATTCTGCTAAATTAATGTTTGTTTTGTGAGAAGTGACTTTATCTTCATTTGGGAGAGAAAAATTATTTCTTTTTTTTTTTTTT
>NW_012118932.1:1436762-1440443 GCF_000951035.1 Colobus angolensis palliatus
GGCGTCTGTAGTCCCACCTAATTGGGAGGGTGAGGCGGGAGGATCGCTTGAACCTGGGAGGCGGAGGTTCCAGAGAGCCAAGATCGCACCACTGCACTCCAGCCTGGGTGACGGAATGAGACCCTGTCTCCAAAGGAAAAAAAAAAGAAGAAGAATAAAATAATTTGGATGAAAATCATGTTTTATTTAAATATTAATGTTATGAGACTATTAAAGACATTTGCCAGAGTTTCAATGAAAATCATTAAAGTAGGACAGCTAAGAAATTAATATTAATATCAAAATTATTGATAATCTTAAATTATTGATTATTCCGTAACGTACTCCATTCTCGTTTTACATTTTATAATGTTTCTTTTGAATATATGAATTGGCAAAGGACTTGATGAAACTGAGTACTAAGATTTAGTACAGAGTATGTCAGGAAGACAACTCAGATTGCCATTTTAAATAAAGTTGTACATGAACAATAATTGGAATCATCAGGTAAACAAAGTTTCTTCATTTACTGTTATGTTTGGAAAAATATTAGAAAATAAAGTAAGTGCCGTAGGCGAATTAAAAAATAAAACCTTCAGGCAAGTGTGTTCCAAAACAGAAGCCATCAAACCAGGGTGTGTTGGCGTTATTTGTTTTATATGGAGTATTGAGAGGTGATAAACCTTTATATATGCCATCACTGCTCCATTTCCTAAAATATTTTGGTGTTTTCGTGGGACTACATCTTGTATAATTTGACATGTGTGACTTGACTAGTCATAACTGTTCTTTTTAACTGTGTATTTGAGACTTAAATATTGGAAAAGGCAACCGAGTGCCATAAAGCAGAAACGGTGACCTTTCAAATGACTAAAATTTCAACCCAGTTGAGTTTCAGACCGATTTCGTGCTTTCTCATAAGAAAGAATTTCATGTTTTAGAAACATTTCTTTCACTATGGGATTAATAATGTGACACTGAAATAGAATTATATGTCAGTTACAGTTCAGTAACATTGACAGGCAACGTTTTGGAATATGGTTAGACAGGGAGGGAACGCGGTACTGTTTCACGTCTTGAGAGTGTGTGGGGGTATGTGTATACAGAATGTTTTTGTTTTTGCTCATCACAACCAGGTTTCATCAGTATTTAAAATATTTAAGATTGTGGCTTGGAATGTGGTTCAGCCATTTACTCGCTTATGCAAATATTCAGAAGTGTAATAAAAATGTGAATGAAGAAAACTTTGATATGACTCTTCTTGCCTGGATAAATGGTTGCAGATGCCATCACTTTTAGTATAACAGAACATTTCTGGTTTTGTTTATATTATCTTGTAAACATGGCCAACATGGTGAAACCCCGTCTCTACTAAAAATACAAAAATTTAGCCGGGAGTGGTGGGGTGTGGCTGTACTCCCAGCTACTTGGGAGGCTGAGGCAGGAGAATCACTTGTACCCGAGAGGCAGAGGTTGCAGTGAGCTGAGATCGTGCCACTGCACTCCGGCCTGGGTGACCGAGTGAGACTCTGTCTCAAAAGAAAAAAAAAGAAAAAGAAATACACCTTTAAAGGAGTTCCTTTAGTATGTCTCTGTTAGTAGCTTGTTTATGTTTGATGATATATTTATTTCACCCTCACTCATCTGATGGATAATTTAGGTAGTTGTACACTTCTTTTTTTTTTTTTTTTTTTGAGACAGAGTCTCGCTCTGTCGTCCAGGCTGGAGTGCAGTGGCATGGTCCCTGCTCACTGCAACCTCCACTTCCCGGGTTCAAGTGATTCTCCTGCCTCAGCCTACTGAGTAGTTGGGACTACAGGCGCACGCTACCACACCGTGCTATTTTTTGTATTTTTAGCAGAGACAGGGTTTTGCCATTGTTGGCCAGGCTGTTCTCAAACTCGTGATCTCAGGTGATCCGCCCACCTCAGCCTCTCAAAGTGCTAGGATTACAGGTGTGAGCCACTGTGCCCAGCTGGTAATTGTAGACTTCTAAGCTTGGTTATTTTCTCTTGGTACTTTGAAAATATATCATTATTGACTAGAACCCATTTTGCTGTTGTGAAATCTGTGAATGTAATAGCTGTTTGTGTAGAATGTCCTTTCTCTCTGGTTGCTTTATCTCTGGTATTCTGCAATTTCATTTTCATGTGTTTGAAATTTCTTTTACTTACCCTGCTTGGTGTTCAGTTTGCTTCCTGAATCTGAAGATTCTTGTCTTTAATCAATTCCGGAAATTTTTCAGCCATTATCTCATTATTATCTGGCTCTTTTGGTTTTTCTCTTTTCTCTCCTGGAATTCTCATTAGGAGTATGGTAGACCTTAACAGTCTATCCCCATGTCTCTTAAGCTTGCTTTCATTTTTCCTCTCTCTAGGCTGTTCTCAGTAATTTCTTTTGATCTGTCTTCCAGTTTACTAATTTTCTCTTCAATTGTGTGTAATCTGCTATTTAACCAGACATTGGCTTTGGTTTCAATTATTCTTTGTTTCTAGAACTTCTACTTAATTCTTTTGTTGTTGTTTTTGTTTTGAGACGGAGTTTTGCTCTTGTTGCCCAGGCTGGAGTGCAATGGCACAATCTTGGCCCACTGCAACCTCCACCTCCCAGGTTCAAGTGATTCTCCTGCCTCAGCCTCCTGAGTAGCTGGGACTACAGGCGCCGCCACCACACCCAGCTAATTTTTGCATTTTTAGTACAGACGGGGGTTTCACCAAGTTGGCCAGGCTGGTCTTGAACTCCTGACCTCAGGTGATCCACTCACCTCGGCTTCCGAAAGTGCTGGGATTAGAGGCATGAGCCACCATGCCTGGCCTACTTAATTCATTTTCAAAGCTGTTTGGTCATTAAAAAAAATAATAAAATAAATTTTAAAAAGCATCTTGTTTCTTGCTCGTGTTTCCTAGCTCCTGTCTTATTTTCTTTAATCATTTAAATAGGCGTAGTTTATATTCTGTAGCCATTAATTCTAGCAGCTAAAGTCTGTATGGGTTTTCTTATATTCTTTGTAGTTTCTATTGACTCACTCATTGTTGCTTATTTCCTCAGGTGTATTGTATTTTGGGTGCTCATGTTTGGCTTTGGAAATCCTGTTTATCTGTGAAATCCTTTGAGACCCAGGTTGAGGGTACACCTGTGCAGTAAGGATTTGTATTTGTTTCTTCCCGGCCCCCCAGAACTCCAGCCTGGGACCACTTTCTTGACAAATTTGAACTTTAAAACCTTAGTGAGGGAAAATTCTAAAAGGTTATTAATTCTAAAGGAAAATTTTCTTTTTCCCTCCAAGCCCACTGCAGGCCAAAGTGAACAAATGTCCTGTATGTCTCCCTGGGCTAGTATAGGGTTTTTTTTTCCCCCAGTCAGTTCTTGAAGGGTATAGCGCTTTGAATTTCCAGTCCTATGCAGGATCACAGTCCTGATTTCTTGTATAGGCCCAAGTCCTTGTCTTTAGTTTCCTGTGCACCTGTTAAAACCCTAGAGATTTCTTAGATAAGTAGGTGCCCTCAACACAACCATGGCTTCACTGCCCTGCTTACCACTCTGGTTTCCTGCCCCTTCTTCAGGTTGAGTGTGAAGTTTGGAAGACTGTCAGAAGCGTTCTGTTTTCATTCTTGCAAGCTGTGCCTTTGAAAAATGTCATGTTTACCCAGTGTTTCTGTGTGTTTATTTATTTATTTTTTTGAGACGGAGTCTTGCTCTGTC
>NW_012118932.1:1441776-1442066 GCF_000951035.1 Colobus angolensis palliatus
GTCTCGGCCTCCCAAAGTGCTGGGATTACAGGCTTGAGCCACTGCGCCCGGCCTTCTGTGTGTTTATTAAACACACCTAATCAGAGCATTTTTCAGGTTATCTCTTACTGTGCCATGTTGCTCCTTGGTTCCTTTCTCTCCTGTACCCTCTGCATCAGTTGAGTTTTCTGCTCTACATTGACAGAGAAGCACAATCTCTCTTTCTTTCCACTGCCTTCCTACTTTATTTCCCTTCTGTTCTTGCATCTCTGTACTCCATTGTCCACACTGCAGTCTAGTGATCTTGAAGT
>NW_012118932.1:1448676-1452889 GCF_000951035.1 Colobus angolensis palliatus
CCGCGGCTCCTGGGGCGGTGGCTCATTGTCTGCTCCCCAGGGCCGTTTTCTTCGCTGGCTTTGGCCCGAAATGGGAAGCTTGCTGGGCTGCCGAGGTCTGACTCTTCCTGGACCCAGCCCTGCCCTGAACCGCGCGGCGCCACGGGCTCTGCCGACTCTCGGTCTCCCCTTCCCTCGCGTTTCACCCCCTTCCTTTGCTCCGTTTTCTTAATGCTGGACCAGACTCTCCGGTTTTGTTCCTTGATGTTTCCTCTCCCACTGACTCTCAGCCCCTCCTTGCTCGCTCTCTGTTCACCCCGGTTTCACTGCTCAGGAATATTGTCGCCAGTAGCTTCACTGTTTTCTCAGCTCCAGCCTGCAGCCTCTTCCACATTCCACACTGGTGAAAACGTAGAGCGTCCCGGGCGCTGGAGGGCCCCGCTGACGGGCGGAACTCTCGGAGCTTCTCCTCGCTCCTGTTGGAGCTTCAGCCTAGGGGTGGAATTTGCTGCTTTAGATAACTTAGGTGAAGTTGAGATTGGTTTTTCACCATGTCTGGCTTTCTTGGAAACGCACGCACAAACACAAAACGTTGCCACAGATTTCTCTGTGGACTCAACCTTTTGACTGATTCTTTAAAGATAAGTCATCCAAGAACAGAAGCGTGTCATCGTCAGTGGGTGTGAGGTTGTACCCATCCTTGTATCTTAATTTTAATAGTACTGTTCTCTGGGCAGTGTGAGCGTGATTTGTTTTCCCTCGATACATAAGGAACTCCCGTTGAAATCATTCTCTGACTTCTGCGTTACAGGTGATGGGTCGTTTCTTTGTTTTCTTTTTTAACTTTTATAGAAAGACAAAATGGTTAGGCCTAAAATTAGACTACGAAGAGCTGTGTTTTGGATCAAGGTTGTGCACGTCACGTTTTTTCCCCTGCTGCGTTCGACTCTTCCGCTCTTATAAGTAGGCAGGATATTGAAATGTACAAGAATTTGCTCTGGGGGTTTTGTTTTTGTAGGGTTGTCCAATAGAATAACACTCAATAAAGTTAGATTGGGATGAAGGCAGTGAACAGTAATTTTTAAAGCAGGTTAAAACTTGTCCACTTCGCCAGAAGGTCTTTGGCTTTTGTAAAACCCACTCATGCTCGTGTATATATGAAGGGCCTTTTTCATGTTCTGTTAGGAGAATGGATTTCAGGCAGCTTTTTCACTCTGTCATCCTCTGCTATTAAATCTTTTCGAGCTATTTATTAGCCAAGCACACTGATTGACCCTTATTACAGAAAGTGAACCTGTGATAGATGTAGGTCTTAAACCAGCTTTCCGATTTGGTAACAGAGGTTGACCTAAATTCAGTGTATTTTGTGTTTTCACTAAATAGCCCATTGTTACCTTTCTCTCCAGCAAGGCTCTGAAAAAAATGGCTCCAATACTCAGCTTCAATACTGTCATCATTTCTTAAATAGTAGTATCAGTTGTCCTTAACTTAATGGGTGTTTTATTGGCCTGAGGGATTAAGATGTAGAAAGGTTGGAGTTTTGTTAGAGTTTGAAACTTGGTCTGTAGGTGTTGGCTTCTCTGCTAGTTTCTTCTAATCAGCAGATATTTTTATGAAGGAAGAGTTCCTGTGTATTTCACTTCCTTTAGGGCCTTGGTTTATGGTTTACTATCATTCAGAGAGAGAACTGGACTCCGTGCTGTTTAATACTAACTTTGCAAACCCAAATTCAAAATTAAGTTTGTAGTTCGAGTATACAAGTGATAGGGCTCTCTGATCTTTATGTTAGACAGGTTCCGAAGTAGATGCGGTTAACAATATTTCTTTTTTTTTTTTGAGACGGAGTTTCAGTTGCCCAGGCTGGAGTGCAATGGTGCGATTGCAACCTCCGCTTCCCGGGCTCAAGCTATGCTCCTGCCTCAGCCTGCCGAGTAGCTGGGATTACAGGCACGAGCCACCACGCCCGGCTAATTTTGTATTTTTAGTAGAGATGGGGTTTCTCCATGTTAGTCAGGCTGGTCTCAAACTCCCGACCTCAGGTGGTCTGCCTGCCTCAGCCTCCCAAAATGCTGGGATTACAGGCGTGAGCCACTGCACTGCACCAACAGTTTCTATTTCTTTTCAATTATACTTTATAAGAGAGACAACTTAGAACTTGTTCAGGTAGCTAAAGATAAACTTTCAATTATACTTTTCTAATATCTAAGAACTTTGTCAAGTAGCCAAGGATAAAATAAGTACTGTTAGATTCTTCCTATCTTTTATCTATTAAAATTGATTATTATAATAATACTTGAGATAGCATTTTGTTTGGCTTTCTGACTTTTCCACTTTTGATTAAAATTTGAAACTGGGTCATCTTCAAGACTTTAAGTCGTAAGGGTTTTGATCAGTTTGTTAAGTTTCCAGACTAATCAGAGGGAGGGTATTAATTGCAAATTGTGTGTCCGAGCTCTTTTTAGGATCCTTTTTGTGCCTTAACAGAACAGAATAGGAAAGGAAAAAAAAAACCCTCATGGCCCCCCAAAAATAAAATACTGGTTGTTTTCTTCTGTGATCAGAGTTGAGTTTCCTCGCTTCTTCCCTTCTAGGGTCACCTGCCTGGTTAAGGGTAGTGAGTCTGAACATTGATTCAGGATTTCAGTGCTCCAGACTCATCTCCCTGGGTTACTTTAGAGCTTACTCCATGTATCCCATGTGGTTAGGAGCTGGAGTCCTGCGTTTGAATTCTTGCTGTTCTGCTTTATCCTGGGCAAGATACACATTCTTTTCAAGACTTTTCTCATCTGTAAGGTGGGGATAATAAAAATAATAATACCAATTTCATAGGAACATTTAGATCAAATGAGGGAATGCAGGTATTCTGTAAGTATAGTTCTTAATAAACGTTAGTTAATAGCCTATTCTTATATGCTGTGGAGTTGATACTCCTAAATTTAGATTTAATACTGCCTTGTAGGCCGGGTGCGTTGGCTCACACCTGTAATCCCAATGCTTTGGGAGGCTGCAGCGGGCGGATCACTTGGAACTAGAAGTTCGAGACCAGCCTGGCCAACATGGTAAAACCTATATTCTCTACTATTCTTTAGTAGAGAATTTAGTATTCTCTACTAAAAATAAAAATACTAGCCGGACATGATGGCAGGCGCCTATAATCCCAGCTACTCGGGAGGCTGAGGCAGGAGAATTGCTTGAACCCAGGAGGCAGAGGCTGCAGTGAGCTGAGATCGCGCCACTGCGCTTCAGCCTGTGTGACAGAGTGAGGGTCCGTCTCAAAAACAAAAATAAAACTGCCATCTAAAAGAACGAAGTTTCTGAGACCATAACTAAAAAATAAAAATTTTTTTGGTGAATAAAATACAATTTTTCAGAAGAAAAAGCATAAAATAGTTTCACCACTGAAATAAAACATAGGGTTTTCGAACACAGATTTCTCAGTTTTAAAAATATGCATATTTCCTGTAGAGAAGTTGGGAAGTGGGCAGTGGCTAGTGGTGCCTGTAGTCCCAGCTGCTCGGGAGGCTGAGGATCCTTTGAGTCCAGGAATTTGAGGTCAGCCTGGACAACATAGGGGGACCCCATCTCTTAAATGAGTCAAAAATAAAAGCAGAAAACAATATTAAATAAGAAATTTGGAAAGTGGTAAAAACTATTAAGACAAAAATCACCTTAGTCTCAGCTGGCAGAGAGAACCACTGTAACAAACTGGAACAGTGGTTTTGTTCCTTATTTTACATTTAAATTCTAAAAGCAGTCCATGTTTGTTATAAAAGGTTCCAACAAGTCGATTAAATATTTAAAGAATGGAAATGCCAGCACTTTGGGAGACTGAGGCAGAAGGACTGCCTGAGTCCAAGAGTTGGAGGTCCAGTGAGCTATGATTGCACCGTTGCATTCCAGCCTGAGTGACAGACACGACCTGTCTTATAAAATTCTTAAAAAGTGAAAATTGCTCTCGCTCCACTTTTCAGTCCCACTCCTTAGAAGTGCCTACCCACTGTTAATAGTTTTACTTACTAAGTTAGAAATAAGTACCTGTTGTGTGTCGGATACTTTTTATGTTGATTTTAAAATAAAAAATCTGATCCTTAACCATATCATTACATATAGTGGCACCTCTACTTTTTAAGTCAAAAGATATTACACTATATGATAGTACCTTAATTATTTGTGGTCATTTATGTTATTTCTGACTTTGAGTTACTAAAACTAGAGCCTGAATGAACTTCTTTAT
>NW_012118932.1:1454129-1461340 GCF_000951035.1 Colobus angolensis palliatus
CATGCCTGGTGGGGATAAAAGAGTTTAAAATAGTTTTGCTACAGAAATAAAATACAGGTATAAAGATATTTGGCCGGGTGCAGTGGCTCATGCCTGTAATCCCAGCAGTTTGGGAGGCCTAGGTGGGTAGATCACCTGATGTCAGGAGTTGGGGACAGCCTAACCAACATGGTGAAACCCTGTGTCTACTAAAACCACAAAAAATTGGCCGGGTGTGGTGATGCACACCTGTAGTCCCAGCTACTTGGGAAGCTGAGGCAGGAGAATCATCTGAGCCCTGGAGGCGGAGGTTGCAGTGAGCCGAGATCCAGCCACTGCACTCCAGCCTGGGTGACAGAATGAGACTCCGTCTCCAAGTAAAAAAAAAAAAAAAAAATAGAGGAAGAAGTAACTAGATTGTTTCTGTTTATTAGTATTTTTATTATCTTACTGGACTTCAGTAAAAGTCTGTTTATTTTGTTTTCCAGGTTCATTGTTTTATCTGAGAATAATAGTAACCTCAGCCACTTTTTTATGGTTACAATATTTAACCTTGTTTTTTGTTTGTTTGTTTGTTTCCTGTTTTTTAAAGATGGGGTTTCACCGTGTTAGCCAGGATGGTCTTGGTCTTCTGACCTTGTGATCCGCCTGTCTCAGCCTCCCAAAGTGTTGGAATTAAAGGCGTGAGCCACTGTGCCTAGCCATTAACCCTGTTTTAGGTCTTTATTACATTGGCCTGAAATTCCAAGACTGGTTAAGTAAGAGCGGTGTCATTGTCTTGAAATGACTTTGGTATTAATATTTTTACAGATAGGGATGATGGTCCCTGTTGGATTTAGAGAAAGATTATTATTTTATTCTGTTTCTGCTTTACAAAAAATAGGAATGGCTTCTGAATTTTATCAGATGTTATTGGAACATTTAGGTGATGATATGGTTTTCTTCTTTGAACTATTGCTGAAGATATGTAATAGTAAATTTGCTATTAATCAAAGGTATCATAAGGCCTATATCATGAATAACCGAAATCCCACTCGCATTAGTCATGCATACAGAGTTTTTTGAAAGGTTAGAGGAGAATCTCAAAAATTTAGTTTGATAAGAATAGGCCAGGCACGGTGGCTCACGCCAGTAATCCCAGCACTTTGGGAGGCCAAGGTGGGCAGATTGCCTGAGATTCGGAGTTGGAGACTAGCCTGACCAACATATGGAGAAACCCTGTGTCTACTAAAAATGCAAAATTAGCTGGGTGTGGTGGCTTGTGCCTGTAATCCCAGCTACTCAGGAGGCTGAGGCAGGAGAATCCCCTGAAACCCAGGAGGTGGAGGTTGTGGTGAGCCAAGATCGTGCCATTGCACTCCAGCCTGGGCCACAAAAGGGAAAAAAACGCCATCTCATAAGAAAAAAAAAAAAAATAGGCCTTTATTTAAACTTCTGTAGTTAACTTCTATAACCTGTTCAGGAATCCTTATTCATGAGTCACCTTTGATAATTTTTATTTCCTAGATCGTTTCTTTTAGATTTTCAAATCTGTTACTGTGTAGGTGTGTATAATCTTTTGTCATTAAGATCTGTGGTATTCCAGGAGGCGGAGCTTGCAGTGAGCTGAGATCTGGCCACTGCACCCCAGCCTGGGCGACAGAGCGAGACTCCGTCTCAAAAAAAAAAAAAAAAAAGATCTGTGGTATTCATTTCCATCTTTTGTTAGTGATTTCGTTATTTTTCTGAATTTGCCAAATGTTTGTCTATTTAGTGGGTTTTTTTTACTAACCAGCTTTGAGATTTATTTATTCTATTTTGTTTGTTTGTTTTCTGAATCCCTGTTTCTGCTTTTGTCTTTATTTCGCTCTCCTGCTCTTTTTTGTTGTTGTTAATACTTTAACTAACTTAATGAATTCTTAGTTCCTTTTAATGTGTTTTCAATTAGCAATAATCGCACCTCGAATAGCCCTCATTGGCTACAATACTGCCACTGTGCAAAGCTAGTTCCTTTTAATGTCTTTTAGTAATAAAAACGTTTAATGTTCTTAATTTGCTTTTGAACGCAGCATTGGCTGCACATTCTAATTTACGTGAATGATGTTCTTCTGCTCAGTATTTTCCAAATAGTTGGTGGTTCTGTTTTGGTTTCCTCTTTGACTCAGGAGGTATTTAGGATAATTCTATTCACTCATATTTTCTTACATTGTTGTCAGCTTCTATAATCTTTTAAAATATCTTTTAAACTTATTGAGGGTTTCTTTGTGCCTTAAAACATAATCCATTTTAGAAAATGTTCTATGAAAACTTAAAAAACATTTTCTGTTGGTAATATACAGTTTTATACATACCTGTTAATTAATGTCTAAGATTATTTATATTACCAGTTTTTATAAATAGTTCATATTAAATGGACTTAGTCTTTGTTAGTCCTAGGAAGAGCTATAGTCGTTATTAAATAATTTTTATTAATTTAAGCATCTTCCTAATCTGTCAAAGACAAAGAGGTAGCATTGTTTCTGAGAAGCTTGTTCTTACGTTGGGACCTTTGAATTTTTATTTCTTCTGCCTGAATGTCACTGAGGCCATATTTGAAAGAGATCTTTCATGATCGCCTCTGCCTGCCCCAACTCTGCATCTAACTTCCTGTCCCTCTGTGTGTTTATTTTCCTTTATAGCACTTCCATCTGAAGTTTCTTTTTCTTTTATTTGTTTTTTTAAAATATTCTATTTTACAGAGCTTTGAAAAAATAGGTATGAAATAAGTATGTGTTGGTTGAGTGTCACTCTCTTTGTTTATAACGATTTTTAAACATTTTTATTCATTTTAATTAATAGACTTTGCAGCATTTTAGGTTCACAGCAAAACTGAGCCTAAAGTACAGCGTTCCCGTAGACCCCGTGCTCCTCACGCCCCTCTACTCCAAGCCTGCCCGTCGTCAGTATCCTGCATCACCGTGGTGTGTTTGGTAGAGTCAGTGAACCAGCGCTCACACATCATTACTGCCCAGAGCCCATGGTTATGTTAGGGTTTGCTCTTACGGTATTGTACATTCAGTGGGTTTTGACAGATGTGTAACAACACGTATCCACCAGTATCATACAGAATGATTCCCCCTCCTTAAAACTCTCTGCTCCACCTGCTCCTCCCCGCTTTACCGCAACCCTGAACCTTTCAGTGGCAACACTGAACCTTCTCCTGTCTCCATGGCGATGCCTTTCCCAGAATGTCGCACAGTTGGAGTTACACAGTGTGAGGCCTCTTCAGCTTGGCTCCTTTCACTTAGCTGTGTGCATCTGAGGTTCTTCCTTGTCTTTTCATGGCTTGATGGCTCATTTCATTTTAGTGCTGAATAATATTCCATTGTCTGGAGGTACATTTGCCTAGCAAAGGACCAGGTTTGGTGATTATGAGTAAAACTGCTGTAAGCATCGATGTGTGGAGTTTTTGATTGTGATGTAAAATACATGTAACAGAATTTACCATCTTAACCATTTTGAAGTATACAGTTCAGTGGTACTAAATACATTTATAATGTGCAGTTATCACCACCATCAGTCTCCAAAACTCTCCATCCTACAAAACTGAAATTCTATACCCATTAAACCATCTCTCCTCATTCTCCTTTCTGTCTGCATGGTTTTGACTACTCTTAAGTACCTTATGTAAGTGGAATAATATTTTGTGTTTTTATGGCTTATTTCACTAATTCTGAAGGTTCATCTGTGTTGTCGCATGTCAGAATTTCTTTTCTTTGGCCAGGCGCGGTGGCTCACGCCTGTAATCCCAGCACTTTGGTAATCCCAGCACTTTGGGAGGCCGAGGTGGGCAGATCATGAGGTCAGAAGATCGAGACCATCCTGGCTAACACGGTGAAACCCCGTCTCTACTAAAAATACAAAAAATTAGCCGGGCGAGGTGGCGGCACCTGTGGTCCCAGCTACTCGGGAGGCTGAGGCAGGAGAATGGCGTGAACCTGGGAGGTGGAGCTTGCAGTGAGCTGAGATGGTGCCGCTCACTCCGGCCTGGGCGACAGAGCAAGACTCCATCTCAAAAAAAAAAGAATGTCTTTTTTTTAGGGTGTAGAGTATTCCCATGTATGTGTTTACCTGATTTTGCTTGTCCATTGATGCATCAGTAGACACTTGGGTTGCTTCCGTATTTTAGGTACTGAGAATAATGCTACTACGAACATGGGTGTGCAGACACCTCTTTGAGACCTTGTTTTCAGTTCTTTTGGGGACATACCTAGCATGGAGTTGCTGGGTCATATGATAGTGCCGTGTTTCATTTTTTGAGGAACCACTGTATTGCTTTCCACAGTGCCTGTATCACCTTACCTTTCCACCAGCAGTGCACAGCAGTTCCAGTCTCTCTACATTCTTTTTAACATAACTGTTGTTTTTAATAGTAGCCATCCTAATGGGCATAAGGTGGTATCACGTTAGTTTTGATTTGCATTTCCCCAGCAATTAGTGATGTTGAGCCTTTTTTCATGCTGCACTTACTGACCATTTGTATATCTTTGAAAAAATGTGTGTTCAAGTGCTCATGTGTAGGTTTTCGGGTGGACATAAGTTTTCAGCTGATTTGGGTGAATAGGAAGGAGCGTGATTGTTAGAGTGTATGGTAAGAATGTATTTCATTTTGTAAGAAACTATTCAGCTGTCTTCTAAAGTGGCTGTACCATTTTGCATTCCCACCAGCAGTGGATGTGAGGGTTCCTGTTGCTTCATATCCTTTCCAGCGTGTAATGTTATCATTGTTTTGGATTTTACCCATTCCAATAGGTAGTAGTGTCTCATTGTTTTCTGTTTGTTTTTTGAGATAGAGTCTTGCTCTGTTGCCCGGGCTGGAATGCAGTGGTGCGATCAGAACTCACTGCAGCCTCGAGCTTCTGGGCTCAAGCAATCCTCTCACCTCAGCCTCCAGAGTAGCCAGGACTACAGGTACGCTACCCTACCTGGCTATTTTTTTTTTTTTTTTAATGGAGTTTCGCTCTTGACACCCAGGCTGGGGTGCAATGACGCGATCTCAGCTCACTGCAACCTCCGCTTCCTGGGTTCAAGTGATTCTCATGCCTTAAACCTCCCAAGAAGCTGGGATTACAGGTGCCTGCCACCATGCCCAGCTAATTTTTTGTATTTTTTTTGTAGAGATGGGGTTTCACCAGGCTGATCTCAAACTCCTGACCTCAGGTGATCCATCCACCTCAGCCTTCCAAAGTGCTGGGATTACAGGCGTGAGCCACTGCGCCTGGCCTATACCTGGCTAATTTTTAAAGTCCTTTTGTAGAGACAGTTCACTCTGTTGCCCAGGCTGGTAGATACTTCTTATGCAGATTTTTTTTTCTAAGTCTGTGGCTTAAGTTCTCATTCTCCCAACTCTGATAATTTTTGTCATGTTTTGATTCAGTGTTATTTGGTACATGTGTAAATTCTACACCTCTCAAGATCTTCATTATGAATTATACCTCATCCATTCAAACGATCGTCCTATTTAACATTTTTGCATCTTATATTTTGCTTGTCTTAAATTCCTGTGTGTACTTTCTTTTTTGTTCAATATATTCAACATTATCTTTCCTTACTGTTTTTTGTTGTGTCTTTAAAATTGCATGTAGTTTATTTTTGCTTTATTCCAAAATGAATGCTTAAAACATATTAATATTTTAAAACATGTTAATGCTTAAAGCATTAAAAATGAATGCTTAAAACCTAAAATAAAGTGTTTTTTTTTTTTTAATTCCGAAACATGTTTATTTTAATAAATGCTTTCTGGTAGGTTTCTGTTATTTTATTTAATGCTTTCTGTTTTTTAATGATTCATTGTTGCTTTTTTTTAATTGTTGTAAAATACATGTAACGTAAAATTACCATCTTAAACATTCTAAAGTGTACAGTTCTTTGGCATTAAGCACTCATATTGTGGTACAACTTTCCCCACCATCTATCTTCAGAATTTTTTTCGTCTTCCCCAACTGAAACTTGGTACTCATTAAACACTGAACTCCTCATTCCCTGCCTCCAACCCCTAGTAGCCTATCTCTAATCTATTTTCTGTCTCAATGAACTTGCCTCTTCTATTTATCCTCTATATTTCATATAACTGGAATCATGCAATGTTTGTCCTTTTGTGTCTCGCTCATTATTTCATGTGGCACTGTATTTTGAGGGTTCATCCATTTTGTAGCATATAGTATAGGTTCAGCATCCCTAATCTGAAAATCCAAAATCTGAAATGCTCCAAAATCCAACAGTTTCTGAGTGCTGCCATGACATCACAAATGGAAAATTCCATATATAAGTACTTAATGCAAACTGTGTTTCATGCACAAAATTATTTAAAATATTGGCCAAGTGCAGTGGCTAACTTCTGTAATCCTAGCACTTTGGAAGGGCAAGGTGGGTAGATTGCTTGATGCCAGGAATTCAAGACCAGCTTGGCCAACATGGTAAAACCCCGTTTTCTACTAAAAATAGAAAAATGAGCAGGGTATGGTGGTGTGCACCTGTAATCCCAGCTACTTGGGAGGCTGAGGCATGAGAATCTCTTGAACCCAGAAAGCAGCGGTTGCAGTGAGCCCAGATCATGCCACTGCACTCCAGCCTGGCGACAGAGCAAGACTGTCCCCCCAAAACACAAAAATTTATATACATATACATAATTACTTTTAGGCTATATGTATATAAGACATTTATGAAACACAAATGAATTTCTTTTTTTTAAAGACAGTTTCGGTCTTATTGACGGAAACTGTCAACAAGACAGTTCGCTCTTGACCTCAAGTGATCTGCCCGCCTCGGCCTCCCAAAGTGCTGGGATTACAGGTGTGAGCCACCATACCCAGCCACAAATGAATTTCATATTTAGACTTAGGTCTCATCCCCAAGATATCTCATGATGTATATGCAAATATTCCAATATTAGAAATCTGAAACAGTTCTAGCCCCAAGCATTTTGCATTTTGGATAAGGCATACTCAACCTGTAGTAGTTAATTCCTTTATAAGGGTGAATAATATTCCATTCTACATATTATACCACTTTCGTTTATCTGTTCACTATCAATGTTTTCTTTTTTTGCTTTGTAAATTGTATTTGGTTTGCTTTTATCTCAGATATTTGGAATGTATACGTTCTGTTTTTTGGTTTTTTGTTTTTGTTTTGAGACAGAAGTCTCGCTCTATTGCCCAGGCTGGAGTGCAGTGGTGCTATCTCAGCTCACTGCAAGCTCTGCCTCCCTGGTTCAC
>NW_012118932.1:1465485-1467635 GCF_000951035.1 Colobus angolensis palliatus
GGAGTGCAGTGGTGTGATCTCAGCTCACTGCCACTTCAGCCTCCCGAGTTCAAGCGATTCTCCTGCCTCTGCCTCAGCCTCCTGAGTAGCTGGGATTACAGGCAACCACCACCAGGCCTGGCTAATTTTTGTGTTTTTAGTAGAGACAAGGTTTCACCATGTGGCCCAGGATGGTCTCGATCTCCTGACCTCGTGATCTGCCCGCCTTGGCCTCCCAAAGTGCTAGGAATGCAGGCATGAGCCACCGTGCCCGGCCCGAGAAAAAAAATCTTATAATCTTCAGATATAGAAAGGTTGCCCAGTTTGAAGTGCAGTTGTGCAACCTAAGCTTGCTGCAGTCTTGCAGGCAGTCCTCCCATCTCAGCCGCCTGAGTAGCTGGGACTACAGGTGGATGCTACCACACCTGCCTAATTTTCTGGGCTCAAGTGATCCTATTGTCCTGCCCCAGCCTCCCTATGTGCTGGGATTACAGGTGAGAGCCACCACACCTGGCCTAATTATTTCTTTTATCTCAGTAATTACATTTAGTATTAACACAAGTTATTTAAACCGTATTTATGTGAATTCATTGCTCATTGCCAGTTTTCTCAGTTTTATATTTAAATTCATTAATGATGTATATCATCTAGTGTACGTTTTCAGCTAGTATTTTCACTAGGAGTTCCTGGAAGCCACATTTAATTACTTAGATTGCTAACTTCCCTCAGAAATTCTGTTGATGTTGTTCTGCCGCCTTGCATTAATCATTTTGTTTTTTTCCTATACCTGGATGGTGGTAGGAATTTTCCTTTTTCTTTTTTTTTTAAAATATTTTGACAGATTCTGACTTGTACATGTTCACTAATGTTGCCTGAAGCGTTAGTTCCTTATGATCTTTATACTTGGTGCTTTTTCAAAAATTTCCAATGATACTTTTGGTGATTACTTTTGTTTCAATTGTTCTGTTTCCTTCCTTGAAAACACGTGTAATTATTAGGCTGGCTCACCATTTCTGTCCCCTATGTGAGCTGCTCAGATGTTTGCCCTTTTTATCACTCGTTTGATTTCTCTTTTTCACTTCCAATGTTGGCTTTATTTCTGCTATTGCAATCTTAATTTCTTTGTATCCTTTTACAATCTGTCTCACTTTTCTTAAATGATCTTATCTCATCCTGGTCTCCTGTCTCCATAGGTGGCCTGTTTTGTGTGGTTTGCCAGATCCTGACGGGAAGTTCCTGAAGTAAGTTAGGTTCTGCTTTTGTGGGAAGGGTGATCTTCCTTGTGGTTTTCTCTTGTTGTTAGGATCAGTGCGGGATTTCTTACTGCTTACTTACCATTGAACAGTAACTGTTACGTCCTATCTGATGTGCATTTGTCAGAAATGTGTGTGGGTTTTCCTTGCCTCTACAGGGGACTGGAGTTCTGACGAAGCCACTTCTCAGATATATTGCCGAGGGATAAATACACAGCTCCCAGCCTGATTTCCAGTGATTAATAGACATTCCCCTTCATATGGTATTCTGGGCTAAGGTAGTAGGATCTTACCCTACCCTGTTTCTGTCTGTGTGAGTCTGAGCTGATGTATGAGAGTGGCCCTGATTTCTAGCATTTGCTGCTGTTAGGGGTTTTCTGATTCTGATGTTACACCCACAACATAACACTCTCCTTGTTACTTCACTAAACCTCGGAAGCAGGGTGTCCTTCCGGTTTTCCTGCCCTTACACAGCCCTGCCCCGCTGGAACCTTACCTGCACACTGGCGCAGACACACACTTCCTGGTTTGCTTTCTGGAATTTGCACCTGGTAGTCTCCCTGAATGTATGTTGAGACATCAGAGAAGATAAGGAACTATGGCTGCCACAAAAACTGCGTCTGTTTAGCAAAGGAGTGGCTGACCAATTCTTAATTCCGCCTTGATTCTTCAAAATAGACTCTGGAGTCTCCAAATAAAGGGATGGCTAGTGGAGAGAGACAAGGTATCTTCATATGTTCTTTTAGGCAGATGGTTGAACTTTGTTTTATGAGGCAGAGCATGGCTGGGTCACAAGTCTTTTTTCAGTACGGTTGACCTTAAAGCTAGTTGAAATCCTTCAAAGACCTCATATAAATTGTATTGGTGGAGATTTGGGACAGACTACATTGGTGATTTCTGATTTGATACCATTATTTA
>NW_012118932.1:1468594-1475021 GCF_000951035.1 Colobus angolensis palliatus
TCTGCCTCGACCTCCCAAAGTGCAGGGATTACAGGTGTGAGCCACTGCACCTGGCCCCTTCTTCCAGCTTTTTTAGTAATCTTTCTTTTTGCTGACCTGTTCTCTCCCTGTTCCCTACTGTCAGGCAGTTTTGAAGCATTTTCTGAGCCTCACCACTTGACTTCCTTCACGCTTTGTCATTGTTTCACTTTTTTAATGTGATTGAGTGAAAGCCAAGGGGAAGAAGAAAAAGAGAAAAAGGGTCACATTTGAGACCCAGCGCGGTGGCTCAAGCCTGTAATCCCAGCACTTTGGGAGGCCGAGACGGGCGGATCATGAGGTCAGGAGATCGAGGCCATCCTGGCTAACATGGTGAAACCCCGTCTCTACTAAAAACTAGCTGGGCGTGGTGGCGGGCGTCTATAGTCCCAGCTACACGGGAGGCTGAGGCAGGAGAATGGCGTAAACCTGGGAGGCAGAGCTTGCAGTGAGCTGAGATCCGGCCACTGCACTCCAGCCCGGGCCACAGAGCAAGACTCCCTCTCAAAAAAAAAAAAAAGGGTCACATTTGAATTACAAAATGCCTTTACACTCCCTCTGGCCTCTGTATACAGATCCCTTCCTCTCTCTCTTTGCCTGACAAATTCCTTTTCATCCGTCAAAAGCCAATTCTGGGGTTTTTTTTGCTTAATTACTCTCATCTAAATAGGAACTCTGGGTCCCCCTTTCCAGTGCATTCCACTGGGCCCTGTCAGCTCCTTAACTCATTTCAGAGTAGTCATTGTTATTTGTGAGCTCCAAACTGAGACTCTTTTAGGCACTTAATAAATATTTGAATGAGTGAATAAACTAGGAGTATTAGAAACAAAATGCTTGGGCCGGGTGTGGTAGCTCACGCCTGTAATCTCAGCACTTTGGGAGGCCGAGGCGGGAGGACCATGAGGTCAGAAGTTCAAGACCAGCCTGCCCGATGTGGTGAAACCCCGTCTCTACTAAAAATACAAAAATTAGCTGGATGTGGTGACACGTGTCTGTAATCCCAGCTACTCAGGAGGCTGAGGCAGAAGAATCGCTTGAACTCGGGAGGTGGAGGTTGCAGTGAGCCGAAATTGTGCCACTGCACTCCAGCCTGGGCAACAGCAAGAGTCCATCTCAAACAAACAAACAAAAACAAAACAAAAAAGAGAAAGAAAGCAACAAAATACTTGTTCCTTGGTGCGGCAAAGAAATAGCACTCAAGCATAAATTTAATTTTCTTAGCAAGGCAATTTTACTTTTTGCGGAAAGGGTGTTCTCGCAGGTGGAACAATGGTCAGAGCACACCTGAACAAGGGAGGGGAACGGATTTGTATTCCTGACACAGGAATCCAGGAATCCCCTACTGCTGTGTCGTTCCCCTGTTGGCTAGGGTTGGAGCGCCCAGTCTAAGCTAATTCCAATTGGCTGTTTTAAAGAGACCAGAGGTATGAGCCAGAGTGGCGGGGTGAGTAGTTTAGTGGGAAGGATGGTTAGGAACAGGTAACTAAACGTGACTTAGGTCAGAGCAGGCGACCAGGATGAGTCAGGACGGAGCAGGCGACCAGGGTAACAGATGTGAACTACTGATTAAAAGTGGTGGAAAAGGTTGTTTACTGAAACTATGTGGAAGTTAAACTTTAAAATGGAGGACAATACTGGTTCTTTGAAGAGAAATCTAGAACTCACTGTATCCAACAGGAGAGATTTACGAAGAGTTTCTGTTATTTTTTCCATCTATGTCATTTCCCTGCTTAGTAACTTCTAGTGTGAAAATATCAAAAACCGGTATCTCTGAGAAGTGGACTTAGGGTTATTCTTTTTTTATTTTAGACTTTATTCTGGTTTGAGGTTTTTGTGATGATCATGTACTACTTTTATTATATAAGGATAGAAAAAACTATTAACACCAAACCCTTGGAATTTCCAGGTGCTCCCTATTGCCCAGCACCTGCACCTTTCTGGCCCCACTCAGCCTAGTTCTTTTTTCCACTGCTTGCTACCTCTGGCCTGTGATCTCCTTGCTGTCTCATGAGCTACATCATACTTACTGTTCCTGTTGCCTGGAATCCCATCTTCTGGTTAGGAAGATGATCTGCTATAAATACTGAGAGTACTTGCGTTAGAGATTGAATAGTGAGAGTTTAGACTAATGACCTGGGGTCTCATCTTGAACATACGGTGCTTAAGGGATGAGGTTTCTGGGTCAGTTTTGATGAACAAGATAAATGGAGCATTCATTCGTCTTAGCTTTCTAGAATAGTGACCTTAAAAGAGATAGAATAGTGAATGTCTCTTCAAACTTGCCTGGGTCTCCACTAGTCTAAAGAAGAAAAAACCCTTTAATTCTGATGCTGTCACAGATGAAATCCTTTCATTCACTGATGTATTCATTCAAGAAATAATGACTCATCACCTACTCTGGGCTAAGCACAGTGTCCAGTGTGATGGTGATGTAATGGTCAACAAGATAGATACTCACTGGGTCCGTGCCTGTGGAGTTTGTATGTAGTTAGAGAAGACAGACATTAAAAAAGCAAATCCAGTGTGATGAATGTTGAGATAAAAGGAAGTAAACCTACGCTTGTGGCAATGAAGAGGTGTCAGAGGTTTCCTGAGAGAATGACGTTTAAGCTAGTACTTGAAGTAGGTGTTTGCCGGGTGGAGGTGGTGGACAGAAAGTAGAGTCATCAGTTCATTCTGGTGTGTCCATGGCTTTCCTGGTTTCAGCATTAAAAGTCCTGTGTCCAGGGAGGTCATGTGCGAAAGCTTCCGATGGCAATTAAAGAAACAGTAAGAACAGAAAAAACTTAAAGCCCAAAGAGGGAAAGACTAAAATGAGACGAGTCTGGAAAGTTAGGAGCCGGATGAGGATTCACTGTTGGGCTTTACCTTAAGAACCATGAGAAGGTTTTAAGTAGGAGAATGAAGTGATAGTATTTGTTTTATTTTGTATTGTATTGTATTGTATTTTGTATTTTGGGACAGTGTCTTGCTCTATTGTCCAGGGTGGAGTGCGGTGGCACTATCTCAGCTCACAGCAGCCTCCACCTCCTGGGTTCGGGTGATTCTCATGCCTCGGCCTCCTGAGTAGCTGGAACAGCAGGCAGTCGTGATCACGCCTGGCTAAATTTTATATTTTTTTCAGTAGAGACACAGTTTCACCATGTTGCCCAGACTGGTCTTGAACTCCTGACCTCAAGTGATCTGCCCGCCTCAGTGTCCCAGAGTGCTGGCATTACAGGCATGAGTCACCACACCCATCCAAGGATGTTAATTTATTAAAAATGGAAAAACTACACATTTTTATTCTCATATTTTTCTGTCACTGGATAGAAATGTTACTAGCAGAATAAATAATCCAGATGCCTGTCATCAGCCTTTTCAGGCATGAAGAGTAAGCATAGAAGGTAGAAGGCATGGCTGTGAGGTCATTCAAGTGATCTTCTCCTGAACACAGCAAATACACTATAAATGGTTTTTGTCACTGTGGAAGTAGTCCCATTGTGAGACTGTCTGATTATTCCAGTGATGCTTCCACTCTTCAGACAAACATGGATGCAGAGAGCAAGAGAAATTGACCTGAAATAGAGGCAGAGGCAAGGATGAAGAGTTTGCCTCTGGTGAAGAAGATACTCTAAAAAATATGCCACCAACGTGGTTTCTTTCTTTTCCTTAAAAATTCCTTAAATTTTAAAAAACATATTCATACACAGTAAAATTCACCCTTTAAGGTATACAGTTAAATGGGTTTTCTTTTTTTTTTTGAGATAGAGTCTTGCTCTGTTGCCCATTCTGGAGGCTGGAGTGCAGTGGCGTGATCTCGACTCACTGCAGCCTCCGCCTCCCGGGTTCAAGCGATTCTTCTGCCTTGGCCTCCCAAGTAGCTGGGATTACAGAAGCGCAACACCACGCCCAGCTAATTTTTGTATTTTTAGTAGAGACGGGGTTTCACCATGTTGGCCAGGCTGGTCTTGAACTCCTGACTTCAAGTGATCTACCTGCCTTGGCCTCCCAAAGTGCTGGGATTACAGGCATGAGCCACCGCGCCCAGCCAGTTAAGTGGGTTTTTAAAGTGTATTCACAAAGTTATACAGCCATCTCCACTATCTAATTACAGAATATTTACATCACTTCAGAGAGAAATACTGCACTGAATAGCAGTCACTCCTTATTTCATATCCCCCCACAAATAACCGCTAATCTATTTTTTGTCTTATGAATGGAATGATACAATATGTGGTCTTTTGTGACTGGTTTCTTTCATTTAACACCATGTTTTCAAGGTCCATCCATGTTGTGGCATCTATCAGGACTTCATTCCTTTTTACAGTCAAATGGTATTCCATTGTATGGACGAAAGAGACAGGGTCTTCTATATTGTCCAGGCTAGTCTTGAACTCCTGGGCTCAAGTGATCCTCCTGCCTCAGCCTCCCAAGTAGCTGGGATGGTGCACACCTGGGTTATTTTCAGTTTTTTTGTTTGTTTGTTTTGAGACAGCGTCTTGCTCTGTCGCCCAGGCTGGAGCACAGTGATGCGATCTCAGCTCACTGTAGCCTCCGCCTCCCGGATTCAAGCAATTCTCCTGCTTCAGCCTCCTGAGTGGCTGGGATTGCAGGTGCCCACCACCACACCCAGCTAATTTCTCTATTTTTAGTAGAGACAGGGTTTCTCCATGTTGGCCAGTCTGGTCTCGAACTCCTGACCCCAGGTGATCCGCCCACCTCAGCCTCCCAAAGTGCTGGGATTACAGGTATGAACCACTGCACCTGGACTCTGAGCATGATTTCTTACCTCATTGTTCAAATTTCTACAGTAATAAGTAGGCATCATTCATGTGCAGCCACATTGTTCAAATTTCTACAGTAATAAGTAGGCATCATTCATGTGCAGCCACATTATGGCCTGTAACCATGACCGGTCTGTGAGTTCGGGCACTTTGAATGCATAAGGATGCATTCTTATGTTATCCAAATTGTCTATGCTTTGCTGGTGAAGATTCTGAAACAAAATGTGTCATTAGAAAGTGTTTACTTGTTTATAAGGGCCTGAAACTATTGAAGGTGTATGGGATATTTATGAGTCTTGATTCAAAGTGTGAGTTTAAATGTTTGTTGGTGCCTCTGTGTTAAAAGCATTATGTTAAATAGTGTCAGATACAGAGATGTATGGAAAGTGTTACCTACCAGCCAGTTTAAGAAAAGTTAGGGCCAGGCACGGTGGCTCACGTCTGTAATCCCAGCACTTTGGGAGGCCAAGGCGGGTAGATCACCTGAGATCAGGAGTTCAAGACTAGCCTGACCAACATGGAGAAACCCCGTCTCTACTAAAAATACAAAATTAGCCAGGTGTGGTGGCACACGCCTGTAATCCCAGCTACTCGGTAAGGCTGAGGCAGGAGAATCGCTTGAACCCAGGAGGCGGAGGTTGCGGTGATCTGAGATCGCGCCATTTCACTCCAACCTGGGCAACAAGAGTGAAACTCCGTCTCAAAAAAAAAAAAAGAAAAGAAAAGAAAAGAAAAGTTAGAAGCCAGGTGACTGAATTTCAAGGAAGTGTGCAAGTACCATATGGTTGGTTGGGACTCTGTCATTCTGGGTCCAGTCAGGAGAGAGAAGCCATACAGTAATTTGAACATGAAAAAACGTAATTGGCTGACTATAACAGGGTAATTCAGTAATGAGGGATTAGCCAGTAAAAAAATAAAAAGAGCTTAGGAATAGCAAAAGTAAGAAGCAGCTGCTACCCCTAGGGCTGAGATAGACCCCCTCGCCCTGCCTGGGAAAGAGCTCTTCCTTTCCCCAAAGCGGAGGTCCATACCTTACTGGAGAGAGCATGGTTGTAAATCACTGAATGGCAGAGAAGTTTCTGCCATTTAATGGTTCTTTGTTGGAAACGTTGCTGACATCTGCCCTTTAGGGTGCCAAGGAGAATCGTTACCTCTGATACAAAACTGCCCAAAAGGAGTATGTGGGGTGGCTCCCTGTTCCAGTAGACTCAGTGCTGCCGGCCACCTTCCCCTATTGGACTCTGATGCTGGAGGAGCTGCCTGCCCATCAGGAGTCTTGTGACAGCTGGAACCGGGAAGCCAAACTCCTTTTCTTCTGTAATGTCTCTCCAGCGCCCTGTATCGACAAAGCTTAGCATAATGCCCTGGCAAAGGAAAAGTGCTTAAAGGCCCCAGCTCCATTTTCAGAATGGACAGAAAGGATGAATTTGGAATGGAGAGGCCTGAGATCAGTAACTGGCATGAGAATGATATTAACTGCTGTAGGAGCGCAGAGACAGAGGAGAGGTCACATGGCAGTGAAAGAAGTATTTGAGAGAGAGCTTGTAAGATGAGTAGTTTGTTTGTTTATTTGACAGAATTTCACGCTGTCGCCCAGGCTGGAGTACAGTGGCGCGATCTGGGCTCACTGCAAGCTCCATCTC
>NW_012118932.1:1479641-1497812 GCF_000951035.1 Colobus angolensis palliatus
CAGCGTCTTGCCACGTTGCCCAGGCTGGTCTCTAACTAGTGGGCTCAGGCAGTCCTCCCTCCTCAACCTCCCAAATGTTGGAATTACAGCTGTGAGTCACTGCACTGACCCCAAATTTTTCTTCTCTTTTCTTTTCTTTTCTTTTCTTTTTTCCTCAGCATACTGAGTAGGTAGGATTACAGGCACACACCACCACGCTCATCTAATTTTTTTGCATTTTTAGTAGAGACAGAGTTTTGCCATGTTGGCCAGGCTGGGCTCGAACTCCTGGCCTCAAGCAATCCCCCGCCTCCGCCTCTGCCTCCTGAGTAACTGGGATTACAGGCGCGAGCCACCGCATCCAGCCTCCCAAATTTTCTAAAGTAGTTTTGCCAATCTATACTCCTGCCTGCCGTATGTAATAGTTCTCTTTGTGCCGTGTTCCCAGGAACACTTGGTTTCAATCAGCCTTCCTGTTTTTTGCCAGTGCAGAAGGTGTAAAACGGTATCTGCTTGAGGCCTTAATTTACATTTCATTAGTGTCTGAGGTTGGACATGTTCTCATGTATGTGTTCTTTTCTTGTCATCTGTGAAATGCCATCTCCCATCCCTACCCACTGTGAGAATAGATAACACAGGTATGACTCCTTTATATTGGTAGTTAAATAAAGGGACTAAAAGGAAGAGTGATTTGGTGTTCAGTATGCAACTTGATAAGTGGCAGTAGTTTTTTGCCTAGACTGGCTAACATCGTTTATTTGAAAGACACATTTTGAGTTTCCTATGATGTATATAACATTTTGCTAGGTGCTCCTTGGGAATACAGAGAGCTATAAAATTAGTGTCTTCTCACAAAGAGTAGAGTTCAGTAGAGGAAATATGATACATCATAGTAGCTAATAATAGAGGCATAACCTATAAATAATAGAGCTAATAACCAGGTCGTAATCTGGTTAATGAGTGTTTGCTAACTGTGTAATACATATAATACAAAAAGTTACCATTATAGACATCATAATCTCTAAAGATGTAAGAACAGAACCACTGTCAATTTGCATTCAATTCTGTTCCGTAGTTTGGTCTTCATTTAATTGTAAATTTAAATAAGGTTCGTATGTCATCTACAAAGCAAAAAAATACAAGGATTTTTTTTAGTGATCTTACTATGAGCAGGTGTGGTTCATTCTTCATAAGCTGGTGATTTTATATAATTTACAGAGTTCCAAAAGCAAATATACAAAAAAAAAGGTATATTCAGAGAAATCTAGGTTTTAACTTAGTCCCATCTCTCCCAAAGTAACTATTTTTTAAAATTATGGTTCCTCCGCCAGCCCCATCCCCGACCCAGGTGGTAACTATGGATGGTGGTGGATGTCTTCATTTTGATTGTGATAATTATTGCACAGTATATACGTATATCAAATCATCATGTTGAATATATGCAATTTTTTTTCGATTATATACCTCAGTAAAGCTGGGGGAAAATTACGGTTCTTCTATTAAAAAAACAGAAATAAGTACACCCACGTGTGTGTGTGTGGATGTGTGGATGTGTATGTATGTGTGTATTGGTATACCTTCTTCCCCCCCATCTCGCTTTGGTAAATGATAGCTTCCCATATATTTTTTTCCTTCCAACTGATTTTTCACTTCATATATCCTGGAGATTACTCCATGGCAGTATATAGAGCGATTTTCTCATTTGTTTTTATAGCTTCAAAATACTTGAGTGTAGATTGTTCTGTAGTTAGTTGAGCCATTCCCCTATTTATGGCCATTTGAGTTGCTTCCGGTCTTTTGCTGTCACTGATAATGCTACAATAACAGCCTAGTGCATGTGTCTTTTTGTATTTTTGCAAGTATATCCTTTGGATAGGTTTTTAGAAACGGGATATGTGGGTCAAAAGGTATATGTATGGTCGGTACTGCTAAACACTGTGTTATGCTGCTTTCCTATGACATGAAAATTATGGATTATTAGACCTGACAGAATTTTAGGAGGAAAAAAGCAATATAATGCCCTGACTATAATAGAAAAAAAGAAATAAAAGGCAAACAATTTATAATGAAATACATGTTTTTATTTGTTTGGTTTTTTTTTTTTTTTTTTTGAGACGGAGTCTTGCTCTGTTGCCCAGGCTGGAGTGCAGTGGCCGGATCTCAGCTCACTGCAAGCCCCGCCTCCCCGGTTTACGCCATTCTCCTGCCTCAGCCTCCCAAGTAGCTGGGACTACAGGCGCCGCCACCTCGCCTGGCTCGTTTTTTGTATTTTTTTTTAGTAGAGACGGGGTTTCACCGTGTTAGCCAGGATGGTCTCGATCTCCTGACCTCGTGATCCGCCCGTCTCGGCCTCCCAAAGTGCTGGGATTACAGGCTTGAGCCACCGCGCCCGGCCACATGTTTTTATTTGTAAATACTTGATCACAACTATACTAAAAACCATTATGCAGTGAGAGACTTGTGTCTATACATAGGGGTGGCCACAGTACGGTCTCATCATGTGGACTCTGCCGTTGGTGACTCAACCAGCATGAGCGCAGTATGCCTAGTGACATGATTTCCGAAATTGTGAATAAACTTCTTGGTAAAGTCTGAGTAGAAGTACCAGCTCCTCTTGGTTTACATAGTGGTTGCATATCTGGAAAATTCAGTGTATGCTAAAACTGGAAAAATATTTTCATATGTGAAATAGAGTTATGTCCTCAGTTCAGATCATTATAAGTTTTAAAATGATAAATCACGCCGGGCGCAGTGGCTCAAGCCTGTAATCCCAGCACTTTGGGAGGCCGAGACGGGCGGATCACGAGGTCAGGAGATCGAGACCATCCTGGCTAACACGGTGAAACCCCGTCTCTGCTAAAAATACAAAAAAATTAGCCGGGCGTGGTGGCGGGCACCTGTAGTCCCAGCTACTCAGGAGGCTGAGGCAGGAGAATCGCTTGAACCCGGGAGGCGGAGCTTGCAGTGAGCCGAGATAGCGCCACTGCACTCCAGCCTGGGCGACAGAGTGAGACTCCATCTCAAAAAAAAAAAAAAGATGAAGAAGAAATTCCGCATCCATGAAGCTGTAACTACACATGTTGCACTTTCCCCAGTCTCTAGTGACCTTTATTCTACTTTCTATGAATTTGACTACTGTAAGGTATCTCATTTGAGTGAAATTAATACAGTATTTGTTAGGCTGGACATGGCAGCTCACACCTGTCATCCCAGCACTTTGAGAGTCCACAGTGGGAGGAATTCAAGCTTGAGCTCAGGAGTTCAAGACCAGCCTGAGCAACATCGTGAGAGCTTGTCTCTGCTAAAAAGTTTAAAAGTTAGCCGAGGATGGTGGTGCGCACCTGTAGTTCCAGCTACTTAGGAGGCTAAGGTGGGAGGGCCACTGGAGCCCAGGAGGTTTAGACTGCAGTGAGCTGTTGTGATCATGCCATTGTAATCCAGCCTGGGTGACAGTGAGACCCTATCTCAATTAAAAATATATATATACAGTGTTTGTCCTTTTGTGTTTGGCTTATTTTACTTAGCATATTATTTTCAGGGTTCAGTCTTATTAATAGTATATATCAGAATTTCATTCGTGAGCCAGGCGTGGTGGCGTGTACCTGTAGTCTCAGTACAGCTACTTGGGAGGACCAGGTGGGAGGATTGCTTGAGTTCAGGAGCTGAAGGGCTGCAGTGCTGTGCTCTGATCATGTCTGTGAGTAGCCACTGTGCCCCAGCCTGGGCAGCATAGCAAGACCTCATCTCTTAAAGAAGTTTTTGTGTGTATATATGCCACATTTTGTGTATTCAGTCCTGCAAGTTTTTTATATATAGTTTTTGATTTGATTTTATTTATTTTAAAGACAGAGTCCTGGTCTGTCTCCTATACTGGAGTGCAGTGGCACCATCTCGGCTCACTGCAACCTCTGCCTCCCGGGTTCAAGCGATTCTCCTGCCTCGGCCTCCCAAGTAGCTGGGATTACAGGTGTGTGCAACCACGCCCGGCTAATTTTTGTAGTTTTAGTAGAATCGGGGCTTCACTGTGTTGACCAGGCTGGTCTCAAACTCCTGACCTCAGATGATCCGCCCACCTCAACCTCCCAAAGTGCTGGGATTACAGGCGTGAGTTACTGCGTCCGGTCTCCTCTTTCATATTTTCTGTCGCATTGTCTGCAGTTGGTTCATTGTTCATCAGTTCTAACACTATGCCTGTACTGCTTTTTACTTCACATGTTGAGTTTTAGCTTTCACTATTGTTGAGAAAGAACTTATCAGTAAGTACACCACACAGACTTATTGAAAGTTCTGTATGGTGTTTTCATATTTGCTCTATTCTGCTTTTATTTTCAAGCTGCTTCTATGTGTTCTGTGACATGTCATTCCGTATCTGTGTTTTTCAGAGATTTTTCCTCCTCTTGACATCACCATTTTCAAAATGCTTAAGGTTTTCTTGTTCCTTTCTGTCTAGATGGATTTATTCCTGATTGGTCGTTTTGTGCATTATAGCCTTTTTCAGGCCTAGCCTTAGGTGGGAGGGGAGTCCTGTTAATTTTTCAACCTTAGGCAGTCTGGGTTTGACTACCTGTCCCCTGTGGCAGCCATCAAAGTGGAAGCATGAGGTCTCCGGGGGTTTAGTAAAAATCCCTCGAGAATAACTAGATTAGTAAATTGCTTACTCTTTTTGAGTTCCTGGTTTCACTTTGGTTTGGAGCTCTGTGGAATCATCTCTCTTATTTTACTAGCCCATCCATGCATTTAAAAAGATTTGATATGTTATGCAGTCCTTTATTTTAGAGTTTGAAGCGACGTTTTATTTTCCTTCTTTTTTTTTTTTTTTTTTTTTTACCAGCCCCAGCTTGTGTTTTCTACATCTCTTTTCTCCTTTTTCCTCTTTTCTTTCTGGCTTTGCTACTAGTGGGACTGATGTTATGGCCGTTGTCACCACATGAGAACACCCTTTTCCTTCTGAGTTGTGAACCTTCTATTTAGAGTGTGTGTTGTCGTCCTCAGGTGATTTAGAAATGTTTTCATTCATGCTTTTGCTCTCAAAGGCATTTGAGGCTCTTGTTGTTTTGACTGGGGGAGGGAGGGACCACTGGTGTTGGGGCTCTTGCAGCTTCTTGAGAGATTGTTGAATGTCTGGGTAATTAATTAGTGCTGCGTTACTGCATTCATAATGTACTGAAAAATTAAGACTCACTTGCTATTTATATGAAAAGTAAATAAAAATGTAAAGCGAAATTGTGCTTTTAAAATCATTGTGTTTTTCAATAGTGTATGGTTTACACTTGGAGTACTGTAGTTGATCCCAGCAGATAATATTAAGTTGAGTAATTCCCACTTTGGGCTGACTGGTTCCAGATACCACTCCGCTGCTGGTTTCTGCTGTACGTTTAGCTACCCCAGTCTCCTTCGGTAGACAATTGAGGAGTTGTTTGTGTTTGAGCCGTGTCACAGTTAAACAATGGGCCTCTCAGAAGAGTGCAGTGTGTTTGGGGCACACTTTTTGTTTCTCCTACTTGTTTTTCACTGAAAAGTACCAAAAAGTGAATAGATTTAGAGAGAAGCACTACTTACTGTTTGCTCTTTTTTATAAAACATTTTTGACTAATGGTTGAGCAAAACATAAGGTAAATCAGTATTTCACCATGAATTATTTTTATACCTAATGCTGTTTTTGGCTAACATATAAGATGAACATAAAGAACCTTACCACAGTCTCATTTGGTACTTTTCAGGCATTTGACACTCAGAAGCAGCAGTTCACACACAAAAAGTACTGTTTTATGGAAAAGAGAACTGAAGGTCATGAATCAGATGTGAGGGGAAAAGTATAAACCTTTCTAAATGTAGTTTTGTTAATATGGGGTAGTTTATGTTGTCTAGTGCTGTTTGACTAAGAAAACAAGTTCAGGCTGGGCACAGTGGCTCACGCCTGTAATCCCAACACTTTGGGAGGCCGAGGTGGGCGGATCACCTGAGGTCAGGAGTTTGAGACGAGCCTGACCAATATAGTGAAACCCCATCTCTACTCAAAAATAGAAAAATTAGCCAGATGTGGTGGTGTCTGCCTCCCAGCTACTTGGGAGGCTGAGACAGGAGAATTTCTTGAATCCAGAAGGCAGAGGTTGCAATGAGCCAAGATGACGCCACTGCACTCCAGCCTGGGTGACATTGAGACTCCGTCTCAAAAAAAAAAAAAAAAAAAAAAACATATTCAGTTAGCTGGGTGTGGTAGTACACGCCTGTAATCCCAGGTACTTGGGAGGCTGAGGCAGGAGAATCCGGGAGGTGGAGGTTACAGTGAGCCGAGATCACGCCACTGCACTCCAGCCTGGGGGACAGAGCGAGACTCCGTCTCAAAAAAACAAAAAAACAAAAAAAACAAATTCAAGAGGAGTATTTCATCTGTGGATACAGTATGGTACCATAAATCAGCAAACATTGCCTGATACATGCACAGTACTTGCCTTTGAATTGCTTGAGGTCTTAGGTAGGAAAAGCAGATAAGATGACTAAGGGTTTATAGTTGTAGTTGGTCGCGGAAGAATGGCCCAGTATATTAGCATATAGTAAGAAAAAAGAGCATGAGATTGAGTTGTTAGGAAACTTGAGTGCTAGTCTTAGTTCTGTTAGTAATTAGATTGATGTGCCTTTAGGCTAACCACTTATTTTTTGGAAAGTTGGGTTTTCTTCACATATAAAACAAGGCAAATAGACTAGATGACTTAATCCTTCACAATCTTAATACTGTCTGAATTTGTTTTCCTGTGTAACTCGAGTTTAGAGGATGTGAAGGATCTTTCTGGGCAAGGAATGACCTGAGGAAGGAAATCATTTTCACTAAGCTTTGAAAGATTTGGTTGGGTAGATAAAAGGAAAAAGAAAAGCTAAGAATGCAGAAATCGATACATAAAAATTACTTAGGCCAGGAAAGTCTTTGGTGTATTTGAGGAATATGAGGCACAGGATTGACGTGCATTCCGTGAGATGAGATTGACTTAGCAGTTTGGAGTTAGTGGCCCTAGTGCCAGAGTTTAGTCCTCAGTCTGTAGGTTACGGGCAGCTAGTCAGGACGATGTATAGCCAGGGAGAGCCATAGCACTTGTTACTTTTAGTCAACTTCTGCATGATAATTAAGGTATATTTAACCAATTCTGACTTCTCCCAGCAAAAAACTGGAGACAGAGAAACCCTCTAGGGTTTTAGGTGGTACAAAAGTAATTGCGGTTTTTGTCATTGCTTTCAATGGAAACTACTTACTTTTGCACCAACCTGATAGAATTTCTTCAACAACAGTAGAAACTGAGAGAAATCCAGAGATGAAGTGGTAAGTCCTCAGCTAAGCAGGTGGCAGAGGCATCGGTGTTGTATCGAAGGTTGTGCTTGTATTTACTAAGATCTAGTCACTCATGTGGTATATTAGAATTGTTGCGGCATATTTGTCATCTTGAATAATTTCATTAGGGACATCTCTAACTCAAGTTTACTGTTAAATCTGGGATTTGTTTTTTTGTTTTTTTTTTTGAGACGGAGTCTCGCTCTGTCGCCCAGGCTGGAGTGTAGTGGCCGGATCTCAGCTCACTGCAAGCTCTGCCTCCCGGGGTTACGCCATTCTCCTGCCTCAGCCTCCCCAGTAGCTGGGACTACAGGCGCCCGCCGCCTCGCCCGGCTAGCTTTTTGTATTTTTTAGTAGAGACGGGGTTTCACCGTGTTAGCCAGGATGGTCTCGATCTCCTGACCTCGTGATCCGTCTCGGCCTCCCAAAGTGCTGGGATTACAGGCTTGAGCCACCGCGCCCGGCCCTAAATCTGGGATTTGTTTAGGCGAGTATTGCTTAAGGGGTAAGTCATGTTAATTGCAATTTCCTTGAGACAGTTCATTCAACGTGATAATGTGTAGTCACAAAAAAGTTCTGAGAACGCAATGCTCTGGCTCCTCTTTTGCTCTACTAGACTGAATATGTGCAGAAAATTAAAAAGTTACTGCACAGTATACTAACGTTGAGCAGTAGGGAAAAATAATTTGTTTTGTTTGAGACGGAGTCTTGCTCTGTGGCCCAGGCTGGAGTGCAATGGCACAATCTCAGCTCACTGCATCTGCCTCCCGGGTTCAAGCAATTCTCCTCCCTCATCCTCCCGAGTAGCTGGGACTACAGGCACGCACCACCATGCCCAGCTAATTTTTGTGTTTTTAGTAGAGACGGGGTTTCACCGTGTTAGCCAGGATGGTCTCGATCTCTTGACCTTGTGATCTGCCCGCCTCAGCCTCCCAAAGTGCTGGGATTACAGACGTGAGCCACCAAAAGATAACCAAAGTTTAAGGAAAGGCTGTGTTCTGAAGGCTGCTGTGTAATGTCATTTGCTTAGAATTTAGCATTGCTTCTCATAAGAGTGAAGGTGTCTTTCTGGCTAAGCCACGAAAGCCTACTGATCTTTCTGATACTGTAATGAAAAGCGGTATAGTAAGTACCATTGCACGTATTTGGATTTTTCAACATGTTAAGGATCGAGGAGGTTTTTGTACCCTAGCTTGGAAATCTAGCTGTTGCTTATTCTGTTAAAATGTGTTCTATCGAGTATAAGATGAAATAAATATGAGTCTTCTGCCACCTCCATAAAACATCAAAGCATTTGGGGTATGCAGGTGAAGTATAAAGATGGAGTACACTTTAAAGCAGCAGTTCTCAAAGTGTGGTCTGCAGTATCATGGGGGAGTCTATGATGTCAAAACTTTTTTCAGAATGTTCTTAACACATTATTTGTTCTCACACACTGTGTTGACAAATGGATTGATGGGGTAAAAGCAGAAGTGGGTCAAATTGCTCGTTACTTTAACCCATACCAAGGCCATGGCCACGTGCTTGCAGTAAAGTGCAAGCTTCACGTAATAATATACTTAATGGAACTATAAAGTTATTGATCAAGTATTCTATATAGCAAAATGGGAAGTACTCATAAGGTACTTCTGCATACCAAAGCAGGAATCGTTGCCTTGGAGATAACCACTTTGGCGAGAGCTAAACTAGCCCTGTGTTTCATGGAACACCTTTTTTTATTTGAAAGAACAACTGACCCACAAATTCTGGTGGTTCAGACTTAGGTATTTTGCAGACATTTCCTCAAAAATAGTGACAGAATGTGTTGCTTCTGATGTAATTTAGGCTTTTAAGCAAAGATTAGAGTTTTAGAAAACTTGTATCCGCTATGTTGATTTTAGCAGTTTCCCAGCACTTGAAAGACTTTTTTGATGAGATGAGTGGTGATATTAATGAATGTGATTTTATTTTTACTGCACAATAAAATGTGTCAACATTTGGAGTATCTTCAAAACCCAGGGAACAATATTTTCCAAAAACCAATGCATGACATCGTAAAACTTCTGCATAGGTAACAGATTCATTCAGCATTCAAGAGAATCATTTGGCTTCATGTAATAGAGTACAAAAAAGATTCATCGCTGTGGTTTCAGATTCCACAGCTAACCTTTTAGGAAGGTCAGGTTTAGTGTCATACCGAAGAAGAAAATCCACAATTATGTGAAAGCTGTTAAAATGCTCCTGCCTTTTCGAAAAGGTGGATATCTGTGTGAAACCAGATGTTTTTCATCAAGTTCAGCTAAAACAACGTAGCACAACAGATTGAATGCAGAAGCAGATCTGATCATCTGGCTGTCTTCTACCACACCAGGCATGAAAAAGACTGGCCGAAATGTCAAAGAATATCAGTCTTCTCACTCAGCTTACTTTGTTTTGGGAAATAGTCATTTTTCATAAAAATGTATAACGTGTAATGGGTTTGTTGTTATTTTTAAATGAATTATTATTATTATTATTTTTTTTTTTTTGAGACGGAGTCTCGCTCGGTTGCCCGGGCTGGAGTGCAGTGGCCGGATCTCAGCTCACTGCAAGCTCCGCCTCCCGGGTTTACGCCATTCTCCTGCCTCAGCCTCCCAAGTAGCTGGGACTACAGGCGCCGCCACCTCGCCCAGCTAGTGTTTTGTATTTTTTAGTAGAGACGGGGTTTCACTGTGTTAGCCAGGATGGTCTCGATCTCCTGACCTCGTGATCCGCCCGTCTCGGCCTCCCAAAGTGCTGGGATTACAGGCTTGAGCCACCGCGCCCGGTCTGCTTTGTATTTTTGAGACAGATTCTCACTCTCACCCAGGCCGGAGTGCAGTGGTGTGATCTCGACTCGCTGCAACTTCCGCCTCCCAGGTTCAAGTGATTCTCCTGCCTCAGCTGCCCAAGTAGCTGGGATTACAGACATGCGCCACCACGCCCAGCTAATTTTTGTATTTTTAGTAGAGACGGGGTTTCACCATGTTGGCCAGACTGGTCTCGAACTCCTGACCTCAAGTAATCCCTGACCTCAGCCTCCCAAAGTGTTGGGATTACAGCGCGAGCCAAGGTGCCCAGCCAATAACTTGTTTCAATGTCTCATGCAGTAAATATAGATAGATATAACCCTCATCAACAAAAACTCTTTGGACTCTTCATTAATGTCTAAGAATGTAAAGGATATTGTGGCCAAAATGTTTTGAGAACGACTACTTTGAATGAGCTGAGTAGCTTTGATAGGCCTGTGTTGAGAGCAGATACTGATAAGGGGAATGCCTGACCTAACTTAAAACAAGTATTTTTGTTGGTCTTTCTCCCTAGGTTATGAACTCTTAGAGAAGACACAGGTTGTCTTTCATTTTCTCTAATGTCTAGCATAGTCTTATAAGTAGTAATGATGATAACAATTGCAACGGCTTTTTATCTTTGTTAGTTCATTTAATGTTTATTCTGTGAATAGATACTAATTTCAGATATAATTTGCATAGCCTAAAATTTACCATCTTAAAGTGTACAATGGAGTGGTTCTAGTATATTCACAAGGCTGTGCGACCCTCTCCGCTGTCTTCATAGCAGAACCTGTGCATCCCCCAGAGAAACTTCATACCCATTAGCAGCCGCATCTCATTTCCCTCACTCCGTAGCAACCACTCGCTAATCAGCCGTGTTTATGAACTAAATTCCTTTCTATCTCTGTGGATGCCCCTGTTCTGGACATTTCATGTGAAGTGGAATCACAATATGTGGCCTTTTATGGCTTTTTTCCACTTAGTGTTCGGGGGCCATCCGTCTTGCAGCATGTGTCAGTACTGCTTTTTGTGGCGAAACAATATTCCATCTTATGGACACACCGCATTTGGTATATCCGTTCATCAGTTGATGGATATTTAGGTCTATCTTTTGGCTATTATGAATGCTTCTATGACCTTTCATATAAAGTTTTTGCGTGAACATATGTTTTCAGTTCTCTTGGCTGTATACCTGGGAGTGGAATTGCTGGGTCACATGGTAGCTCTGTATTTAATTTTTGAGCAACTTGCTAACTCCCTTTTTAATAGAGTTTTTATTAGGGGATAATTTTAGATGTACAGACAAATTGCAAAGATAGTGGATTTCCTGTATACCTATCACCCAGCTTCCTCTAATGTTAACATCTTACATAACCATGATACGCATGTCAAAACAAAGAAGCCAACATTGGTGCCTTACTGTTAACTAAGTTCTAGGGTTTATTTGGATTCTACTAGTTGTTTCACCAGTGCCCCTTTTCTGTTCCAGGATCCAGTCCAGGGTGTCATGTTGCATTTATGGTTCTGTCTCCTTTGATGTGTTACAGTTTCTCAGTGTTGTTTTTCATGTCCTTGACGGTTTGGAGGAAGGTAGTGGTCAGGAGTTTTGTAGCATATCCCTCAATTGGGGTTTGTCTGGTGTTTTCCTCATGGTTAGACTGGGGCTGTGGGTTTGCGGGAAGAACACCACAGGCAAAGTGTGTGCCCCATCACGTTAGATGAGGGGATAAGTAATAGGGTCACGACTTGTCGCTGGTGATGTTAGCTGTGGTTCTTGGTTAATAAGGCATGTTTGCCGGGTTTTTTCACTGCAAAGTTATTTTTCCCTTGCCATACACTGTTCTTTGGAAACGAGTCACTAAGTTTTGCCTTCACTCAAGAGGAAACATGGATTAAGCTGAAACTCCTAGAGGGAGATGTATTTACCTATTTTATTTGCAATTCTTCTGTAAGAAAGATTTATTCCTTTTCTCTCATTTATTTACTTACTCGTTTATTTATGTCAGGATGGAATAATATATTTATTTGATACTCTGGGTCATAATCAAATAGTATACGAATTTACTCAAATCATCCCAGCATTGGCCTATGGAAAATCTTTCCTGTATCCCTTTGGCATTTCTTCATCCTTTTAAAGTGCTCCCTTGCCTTCTGACACTACAGCGTGCTCTGGGCTCATCTTGCATTTTCCCTGTCCCATGCCTAGAGTCAGCCATTTCTTCAAGGAGTCGTGAGACATGGTGAAGTGATTTGCCCAAGGTCACACACGAAGTCAGTGGTGGAAACAGGATTCCATCCAAAGCAGTCTGATTCTGGAACATATGCTGTTAACCCCAGAACTGGATAACATGCAGCTGATTTATTATTATTATTATTGTTATTATTATTGAAGGTGCACTGGCAGTTTCTACTCATGTTCCATCGATGTGGGAGCCTTGAGGAGAGAATTCATAGTCACTTTATTGTGCCGTGTTTTTTGTTGTTTTTTGTTTTGTTTTGTTTTTGAGATGGTGGCTCACTCTGTTGCCCAGGCTGGAGTGCAGTGGCACGATCTCGGCTCTGCAACCTGTGCCTCCCGGGCTCAAGTGATTCCTCTGCCTCAGCCTCCCGAGTAGCCGGGACTACAGGCACGCACCACCACACCTGACTAATTTTTGTGTTTTTCTTTTGTGTTTTTGTGTTTCACCATGTTGCCCAAACTGGTCTTGAACTCCTGACCTCAAGCGATCCGCCCACCTTGGCCTCCCAAAGTGGGGCGTGAGCCACTGTGCCTGGCTGCAGTGTTGTTACTAAGCTTTGTCTTTCTTCTGTCTGTGGCAAGATAAGTCCCCTCTTGTAATGCACATTGGTAGTAGCCCATACTTAGGAATAACCGGTTATGTCCTGCTTGCATCCCACCCCAAAAACAAAACAAATCCCGCATGACATCATCCTTCTGGTTAGGAAGAATCATTTTAGGGCATGTCAGCACCGCCTCAGATCCTGCCCTCATGTCTTCCTTAGACCAATCTTTCACACAGAGAAATAGAGATCGCTTCCACTCCCTTTTCCCAGACCTTCTCTAGCTAGTTGCCCCCTCTTTTAGTCTGTTCTGTTTTCATGCTGCTGATAAAGACATACCTGAGACGGGGCAATTTACAAAAGAAACAGACTTAATTGGACTTACATTTCCATGTGGCTGGGGAAGCCACACATCATGACAGAAGGCAAGGAGGAGCAAGTCACATCTTACATGGATGGCAGCAGGCAAAGAGAGAGCTTGTGCAGGGAAATCTTTTTAAACCCGTCAGATCATGTGAGACTTACTGTCAGGAGAACGGCACAGGAAAGACCTGCCCCCATAATTCATTGACCTCCCACCAGGTCCCTCCCACAACACGTGGGAATTCAAGATGAGATTTGAGTGGGGACATAGCCAAACCATGTCACTCCCAGAAATGTTTTTGCTCCTTTACCTTTTTTTATTCTTCCTCTTTCGTAGAATGAAAAAATAATCATGATTTTGAGAGAGAAAATACACCATAGTGCTAGTGACACACTCCCATCAAGGAAAATAAAAGCTGTAAGATTTGGTATAATCTTCTCAAATTGTACCTACTTTTCTTAAGGTATAAGCATTCAAACTAAATAAAAAATTTATTTTTAAGTTCTGAACAGTTAGCATTCTTTTCATTGTATATATGCAAGGTTGTGTTTGCTTAAACGCATCACATAATCTTAGAATCAAATTAAGATCCAGTTACCAATCAAAACCATGTTTAGTGGGAAATATGTTTCCTAACATGACTTTTTTTTTTTTTTTTTGTATCAGAACTCATGTAAGTTAAGGATCATCTCCCTTTTCCTGCTGATTTCAAATTTGTGTAATCTACTTTTTTAAAGACATGCCTAGAAGTATGGGTAAGCAGGGTTGAGGTTTTCGCTGAGTTAGCCATGTAGGTAAGACAGATTATGCAACTGCCTGGACAGGGCATTTGCAGGTGTCACAGAACCTGTGGGATGTGGCCACACTCAGCCTTTCAGCCATGCTCTGTATTTAATTTTGTCAGTATATCCAGATTGGCCAAGCTCCTTTGTGATTGTCTGCAAAACTCAAAAGACTAATTTGTGTAAATTAGGATGTCAAATTTTCAGAGACCAAATACTGCCTCAGCAGTGCATTGTTTTAAGAATCCTTGGCCAGGCATGGGAGCTCATGCCTATAATCTCAGCAATTTGGGAGGATAAGGCGGGTGGATCACTTGAGGTCAGGAATTCGAGACCAGCCTGGGCAACGTAGCAAAACCTCATCTCTGCTAAAAATACAAAGATTAGGCTGGTTGCCGTGGCTCACACCTGTAATCCCAGCACTTTCGGAGGCCAAGGTAGGCGGATCACCGGAGATCAAGAGTTTGAAACCAGCCTGGCCAACGTGGTGAAACCCCGTCTCTACTAAAAATACCAAAAATTAGCCGAGAGTGGTGGTGTGCTGCTGTAGTCGCACCTACTCAGGAGGCTGAGGCAGGAGAATCTCTTGAACCTGGCAGGTGGAGGTTGCAGTGAGCTGAGATCACGCCACTGCACCCCAGCCTGGGTGACAGAATGAGACTCCATCTCAAAAATAAAGAAGAATTTTTTAGTCAAGTTATTGTGAAGGCTAAGTTGTAACTGCAAAGTTGGTGTGCATGAAATCAGATTAGAGGGGTGCTGTTCGATAGGCTTAATAGCCAAGCATCTGTCTCTGCTCTAGAGGTGCACCTCCCCAAGATATCCTGTAATTTAACATATTTTTCCTCTTTGGAATAAAAAAAAAAGATTTCATGTTGTCTGTCTTTCCATTGAGAAGGTCTCTTAGAATCCATTGATTACATCAGGAGCTTTTGGTAGTACCATCGCGTTTCTATGTGACTTTTCAAACATTTTTCAGCTGACCATTACCAACTTTGTTGGGGGAAATTACCTTTGTTACACCTCAAGAGAGTTACATCTTTTACACATTGATTTTTCCAGATTTTGCAAATGTCACTCTAAATGGATAATATTTTCTAATTTGGAATTGTGGCAGGGGTAGTTATTACTGTTTTTTGCTTGTTCGTGCTGTTTTTTACTTTGTTACTAATTGTATTTTTTCCATGTTCAGGCCATTTCGTAATTCTGAACCATGTCTGATAACGGAGAACTGGAAGACAAGCCTCCAGCACCTCCTGTGCGAATGAGCAGCACCATCTTTAGCACTGGAGGCAAAGACCCGTTGTCAGCCAATCACAGTTTGAAACCTTTGCCCTCTGTTCCGGAGGAGAAGAAGCCCAGGCATAAAATCATCTCCATATTCTCAGGCACAGAGAAAGGTAAACAGCGCTTGTGGTTTTAAGAGTCTCAGTGTTGGTTTATTATTGTATGTTACCCGTGTTGATAACTTTTGTGGTGAGAACATTAAAACAGATCATGGAAATAATCGATGCTACTATACAGGCACTATTTAAAAGGCTAGTTTATTTTAAATTGTGATTTTGAAAGAGAAAAAAATGTAAATTTGTTTCTCACCGTACTTGTTACGGCCAGTGAATTTCTATATTCATCTCCTTTGTTTTCTGAGACCTTGGCCATATTTTAATGAGATTTGTGACATTTGAGGAGACCTGCCATTGTAAGAATGGTGATACAGGGCCCACAGTCCCCTGTCTGAAATCCCCGGAGCCAACTGTGTTTTGGAATTAAGAGTTTTTGTGATTCTTGAGTAGTAAATACTGTCTTTTACCAGGTATTCTATAATGCCCTCAGAAGAGTCGGAGGCAGCCTCAGTACTCACAGACTGATGTCCTCAGCAAAATATATCTAGTTCAGGGTCTCTCAGCCTCGATGCTGTTGACATCTTGGAGCCAAATAATTTGTTGTTTGCAGGGACCTATCTCCTGGGGCAAAATTACTCCAATTAAGAATCACTGGGCCGGACACAGTGGCTCATGCCTGTAATCCCAGCACTTTGGGAGGCCAAGGCAGGCAGATTGCTTGAGCTCAGGAGTTCAAGACCAGCCTGGGCAACATGGCAAAACCCCATCTGTACAAAAATACAAAAATTAGCCGGGCATGGTGGCACATGCCTGTAATTGCAGCTACTCGGGAGGCTGAGGTGGGAGGATGGCTTGAGCCCTGGACGGGGAGGTTGGAGTAAGCCAGGGACATACCACTGCACTCCATCCAGACTGTCTCAAAAACAAAAAGAACCACTGGTCTAGTCACACAAAGATGTGGGATAAAGGCTACAAATAGTCTCAAATAAGTTGAAATCGCTAAATTAGTTTTGTTGTCAAATTTGAGCAAAAAACCTTCAGTTTTCAGGTCTTTTTGGATTTTAGAATTAAATAATGGATTACAGACACTAATGGATTTTAGAATAAGGGTAAGGGGTTCATTTGTTTAATCACCTTAAACATGGTGATATGGCTCTGATGGCTGGAAATATATATATGCGAAGATAAAGATATACCTCTTAATATTCTACATGGAGAGGTAAACCCAAGTAGGAGATGAATGGTGCTTTGTATGTGATACTCCTTAGTACACATTTAAGTGAGATAATCAGAATTTGAGTTAGTATTAAGAATCAAGTCTTGGAGAATTTAGATTCATAGAGCGTAATCATGGAACAGCTGAAAACCTGTTCATTCATTTCACTGTATATCACCTCTTTCTAATTTTGTTTTATTAAGATTTCTTGTGAAGTTATAACTGAAAAGCCTTAATGGAAGTATGTTTTTAAAGTTTATTTAAAGGAAGCAATAAGGTGTGTGTTTGACACATTTGAGAATGTAAAATGTACTTAGGCTGGATTAGGTAAAGGTTAAAGAGGAAAATGAAGCAATGAACCAAAAATTGTGCGTGGGAAGAAGGCAATGAAGTGTGTATTGGAGTAGTAAGTCAGTATATTTAAAGTGGGAAGACCTAAAAATGGCAATGTGAACATGGTCTTTAAAATTATAGAGGTCAGAAAAAAAAAAGATAAAGGTTAACACCAGAAAAAATCACTGAAAGACTTGCTATTACTTCCCTATGGAGACCTAGAATCAAGGGCCTCTAGTAGGGGAATTCTCAAGATAAAATAAGGTATACTTGGGGGGACAGCATTGGAAAAGGGAAAAGATGGTAAAATGAAACAGAAAGTGTGGACAGTCTGGTGGTTGATTTTGGGTAACGGAAGGGTTTGTGAGCAAATTGAACTGCGTTTATATAAATGCGGAAGAGCACCCCCATCTCTGGTCATTTTGAGAATCTTCCAGTATTATCCTCCTTTACTCCTCCTTTCCATTTCTTTCTCCCCAAATTACTTACCTGCTGTAGAAAACTCAAGGTCCCCCTAAGAGAGGGGGAGTGAATGTACTGGTTTCCTAGCGGGGACTCTAATTGCATTTAGGGTTATCAGTTCTTTATATCTGTAGTTGATAATTCGTTCAGTTTTTGTTGATTTCTGAAGTCTTTGTTTTATTGTGTTTATAGTCAACATCTAATAACTTTTGAGTGCTGATCTCAAAACTTTACAAGTTCTCTAAAAATGAACTTTGCTTTATCCAATTTTTTTCTTTCTCTTAAAAAATTTGTTATTGAAAATGTTAAATATATTCAAAGTAGACAGAATAGTGTAATCAATGCTGTCACCTAATTTCAACATCCTGCCTCCACATATTTTTTAGATAAAATTACAGTTATCAAAATGCACAGATATTAATTACACAGTTTTGACAGATGGATACACCCGGATATAGGCCATAACCACTATCAAATTGAATTTGGCTTTAATTTTTTACTTTGTGTTGACATCATAGACACAATAGTATATTATCTATATAGTATATAGTCTATATATATGCATACTGTATTCTATATAGTATACACATATAATATATGTATAGTATGTATAGTGTATATATAATATATATAGTATATATTTGTATAGGCTGGGCACAGTGGCTTACACTTGTTAATCCTAGCACTTTGGGAGGCTGAGGCGGGCAGATCACTTGAGGTCAGGAGTTCAAAACCAGCCTGGCCAACATGGTGAAACTCCATCTCTACTGAAAGTACAAAAAAATTAGCTGGGAATGGTGG
>NW_012118932.1:1498372-1500957 GCF_000951035.1 Colobus angolensis palliatus
CACCGTGTTAGCCAGGATGGTCTCGATCTCCTGACCTCGTGATCCGCCCGTCTCAGCCTCCCAAAGTGCTGGGATTACAGGCTTGAGCCACCGTGCCCCGCCGAATTCTGCATTTTTATTGTAATTTTATGACGTATCTATTCACCCTCAAATATCTGTGGTTTAGGCATGCCTGTTTGGGAACCTTTTATGAATGGAATTATGCTGTCTGAATTTTTTCCACATACTTTTCACTCAGCTTTATGCTTTTGAGATTTGTTGATGTGTATGGTGTAGTTTGTTCACTTTCACTGCTGTATATTGCTGCACTGTAAATATACTGCAGTTTACTTGGCCAGTCTCCTATCTGTAGACATTTGGGTTGTTTTCATGAGTAGTACTGTTATGGATAGTCTTGAACATACATCTTACTGGATGTGTTGAAGTATTTCTCTGGGGCAAAGCTTCTCAAGCTTCAGGTGATCCGTTAGTTTAGTTCTTGAATTGCTAAGTAGAATCACCTGGGAAGCTTAATAAATCTGTGCTCACACTCCGTCTCATTCCAGTTGAATCAGCAATCAGCATCGTTAGGGGCTCACCCTGGGCATCAGTTTTGGTTTTGTTTTTAATTTTTTTAATACCCCAGATGATTCTGATGTTCAGCTTATATTAAAAACCAGTGCATTGGTGGGTTTTGAAATCTGTGTAGTGGACAACACTAAATGAAATAGAATAATATAATCAGAATATTGTGCACACAGTAAAAACGCTGTCTTATGAAAGAGTTTTAGTTATGTGTATACTGAGTCAGGATATAAAATGTATTTCTTGGTGTGTGTCCTGGCTTAAAGATTTAAAGGTCCTTCAGAGGTATATATTTAGGATCAGAATTGCTGGGTTACAGGCTAGGATCAGAATTGCTGGGTTACAGGCTGTTCCCGTGTGTGACTTGACTAGGTTTGTCAGATTGTTTTCTAAAAGTTTTTAGTGTACATTCTCACCCGCAGGAGATGAGATTTCCCGTTGCTGGACACCCTCGGCAGCTCTGGGAGGGGTGAAATAGTAGTTCCTTGTGGTTTAAATTTGCCTTTCCCTGGTTACTCAAAAAACTGAGCATCTTTTCAGGTTAATTGACCATTCCTGTGTGCTTTCTGTGAAATATCTATTCAAGAGAAAGAAATATCTGTTCACTATCTATATTAGTCAGTTTTCACGCTGCTGATAAAGACATACCCGAGACTGAGTAATTTATACAAGAAAAAGGGTTTATTGGACTTACAGTTTCACATGGCTGGGAGGCCTCACAAGCATGGCGGAAGGCAAGGAGGAGCAAGCCATGTCCCACAGGGATGACGGCAGGCAACGAGAGAGAGCTTGTGCAGGGAAACTCCCCCTTTTAAAACCAGGAGATCTTGTGAAGACCTGCCCATGGTTCAGTTACCTCCTGCCGGCTCCCTCCCACAACACGTGAGAATTCAAGATGTGATTTGGGTGGGGACACAACCAAACCATATCAAGGTCTTTAATCCATTTTTCTACTGGGTTGTTAACTTTTTCGTTTTCTATTAATAAACATTCCTTTTAGTCTATGTACTAATCTTTTGTCGGTTATATGATGTTAAAGATAGTCTTCCAGGATGTGATTTGCCTTTTTACCCTTTTAGTAGTATATTTTAATGAATAGAAGTTATTAATTTTGATATAATGGAATTAATTTGTTTTTTTCTTTTGAGACAGAGTCTCATTCTGTCACCCAGACTGGAGTCTAGTGGCTCAATCTTGGCTCTCTACAGCCTCTGCCCCACCAGGTTCAATCAATTCTCCTACCTCAACCTCCCAAGTAGCTGGGATTACAGGTGCCTGCCACCGCGCCCAACTAATTTTTGTATTTTTAGTAGAGACAGTGTTTCATCATCTTGGCCAGGCTGGTCTTGAACTTCTGACCTCGTGATCCACCTGCCTCGGCTTCCCAAAGTGCTAGGATTACAGGGATGAGCCACCGTGCCCGGCCTCAATTTCTCTTTTTTATGGTTCGAGGTTTTTGTTTTTTAAGAAATTTTTGTCTAACTTGGGGTCATGAAGACTTTTTCCTATATGTTTTCTATAGCTTGCCTTTTACACTTTAAATCTTTGAGCTATCTGGATTTTATTTTTGTATATCTGTGAAAAGATTCACTTTCACTTTTTTCTTTAAACTTGAATAGTATCCCAGACCATTTATTGAGTCTTCTATTTCCCCACTGACCTATAACACCATTACTTACCAAGTTTCCATGTGAGAGTCTGTTCCTGTGTTCTCTATTTTATTCCATTAGGTTGTCTGTACCTGAGCTAATAATGACACTCTGTCTTGATTACTATATAAATTTTTTTTTTTTTTTTTTTGAGGCAGAGTCTCACTCTGTGACCCAGGCTGGAGTGAGTACAGTCATGTGTCTTGGTTCACTGCAACCTCCACCTCCCAGATTCAAGTGATCCTCCTGCCTCAGCCTTCCAAGTAGTTGGGACTACAGGTGCACGACACCCAACTACTTTTTGTATTATATATACAAATATATATTATATAGCATCTATAATATATAACATATACATTATAGATGTAATAT
>NW_012118932.1:1501452-1503614 GCF_000951035.1 Colobus angolensis palliatus
CCGGGCAAGGTGGCGGGCGCCTGTAGTCCCAGCTACTGGGGAGGCTGAGGCAGGAGAATGGCGTGAACCCGGGAGGCGGAGCTTGCAGTGAGCCAGAGATTGCACCACTGCACTCCAGCCTGGGCAACAGAGCGAGACTGTCTCCAAAAAAATTGTATAGATTTTGTAGGGCAAATAGGGGAGAATTGCATCCGTCTTTGTAACTGAGGGTGGAGAATCTGCAGAGCCTCTGTGTAGCCTGTTTACAGGGAGGTTTAGTTGCACGTCGTCCTCAGTCTCAGACGACAAAGAGGTGGTGTGGAATGTTTGGAGGGTAGGATGCTTCTTGATTCCTCCTGTTCCCTGGAGCTCTACCTCCTTTTCCTCTTACACCTACTGCTCCCACTTGGAAGCTGAAACACAGCCCAGTCACTGGGCCCAGCTTTCGGCATTAGGAATGAGGGAGAACCTTGTGTGTGTTTGCACATCCGTGCCTTTGTGAACATAGAAATAACCTGCTCTGCTGCTCTTACTGGATTATCCCGTTCATCACCCTAGTGGTTGCCTCTGGGTCCCCCCATTTCCACCCTCCTCGCTTCTAGTTTCAGCCACCTGCAGCAATTTGCAGAAGCATTCTCCCATGGGCATCCTAAGCGCTGCTTGTCTCCCTGGTCTTATCCTAATTGCTTTTCGTTCTTGAGCATTCCTCGTGGATTTTATTCCGTGAAATACTCAGATTTTGTGTAGAAGGGAGAGGACTACAGTATGTGCTCAGTACATCGTCTTGAAACAGAAGAGTCTAAAAGGCAAACAGTTGTATTTCTATTTTTAAAAAATCATAACGACCTTAAGACTTTTGCCATCTCTAATGTAAGGCCTGATCTAGAGATAATTCATTTTATTCCACTAAAAAATTTACATCCCTTACTGCTTTCCTTACAAAAAAAATAAAAAGCAGCTAATATTTTTATAAAAAGAAAAGAAAGACTCTAGGATGTTTTCAGTTATTCATTACTGGTTTTAATTGGCATCACTGAAAAACTTGAGAAAATTAGAAATCCTTTCCGATCATGCCTTTTTAGGGCAACTTGATGGAACAAATCTTTTTTCCATGCTTGCTAATGTGTGTACTATATGAATAATCAGAGATAAGTGACAAGCAAAGCAAATAGTGTCCCTGCTCCCGTGACAGCAATCTAAAACCATGGTATGGAATTACAAGCTATGAAATTACAAGCTATGGTATCGAGGTAGTGTGAGACATCTGTCTAATCTGGAATGTCTGCGAAGGCTTCCTAAGGAAATGATAATAGAGCTGACAACTGCAGGATGAGTAAGGGCAACAACAGCTACAAAGTGTGTTCCGTGCCTGGGGAAGAGCTTGCTTCAGTGGCCCACCTGCAGGAGGGATCGTAGCACGTCCGTGGAGCTGAGGGCAATCCTGTGTTACTGGAAAGCAGAGAGGGAAGGAGAGAGAATTACAGCAGGTGTCCATGCCTGGGGAAGAGCTTGCCTCAGTGGCCCACCTGCAGGAGGGATCGTAGCACGTCCGTGGAGCTGAGGGCCGTCCAGTGTTACCGGAAAGCAGAGAGGGAAGGAGAGAGAATTGCAGAAGAGTGTGTGTAGGCACTACAGACAGCAGAAGAGGCTAAAGAGGTAGGTAGGCAGGGACAGGTCATAAAGGACCTTGTATTCTATGCTACAGAGCTCAGATTTTATCCTGTTTCCTGGGGAACCATTACAGATTTTTAAACAGGGGAAAGACCTGGCCACCTCTCTGTTTTAGATAGGAGAGAATAGTAGGCGTATAGAAAATAGGTTTTGTTCGAAGTGTGAGAGTGAAGTTGGAAACTAGTTAAGAGGCTTTTGCAGTAGCCCAAGTGAGAAATGGACTAACTAGTCTACTAGTTTGAATAATGAAAATGTCAATGAGCCATTTGACTTTTTAAAATAAGCCTTTTTCATACAGCCAGAGTTGAATAATATTGTCTTTATTAACTAAAGCAATTTTCACATCTAGTTATTCAATCTCTAAGCACCTTCACTTCTGGTTGGTTATGACTTCGATCTGTAAACAGCGTTTCTGATTTAAAAAACTGAATTCTGGCTGGGCGCAGTGGCTCACACCTGTAATCCTAGCACTTTGGGAGACTGAGGCGGGCGGATCACAAGGTCAGGAGATC
>NW_012118932.1:1505629-1520026 GCF_000951035.1 Colobus angolensis palliatus
CCCCACCCTAGAGAGGGCCATCTTGCCCACAAATGATCAAAGGTTAGTCTTAGGACCACAGAACAAGCTCTTTAAATAAACTACTTTATATTCCTTTGTATCTGCACCTTAAGCTCTCTGGCTCCTGAAAAGAAAATCTGGCTGCCTTCAGCCAAACTATTTGAAGCTATCCAAAACTCCCCGGCCTTCTAAGAAGGTTTGCTTTTTTCTATTTCTATAATTTCTTCTGCCATCCTGACTGGACCCCCACATCTACATAAATTTATTTTGATTGGCCCTCTATTTCTGGGCTTCTAGAGTTGTTATATATAACAGTATCAAAGACATTCTGTTTATATAGCAATATTCTTCTAGCACATTGTCCTTCCAGCACATTGGTCAATTCGAGATATGCTTTGGTATCTTTTTGTTTTAGATGCTGTTTCTAATATCCCTTCCTTTTCCCATTGAGGCTATTAAAATATACAGAGTACCTGTATGTGTGTTACATAAAAACAGATGGAATTAAACAGATTTTTAGGATATTATGTTTATTTTGAATGAATGAATGTGACTCTATCTCAAGTTCTGCTTCATTGTTTTTGTGTCTTTCCTTTAACTTTTTACTCTATACTTCCATCATATATGAAACTTTAATATATTTCTCTAAACTCTTAACATTTCCAAGTTGAAGAATATTGACTAGGCCTTAGACACAGCAGGGACCAGGAGTTCTCTTGCTGGATATCTCTCACCCTTCTTTTTATATTTCTTTCTTATTTTATATTTCTTATTTCAGAATGTTTTTTCTCTATGTGTTAAGAAATATAATTCCTGGGCTCAGTTTCTTATAACTTCAGTCACTGGTGATAGACTGATTCTGAGGGAGCTGAGTCTGGCTTAGCTGCTGAGGTAGCTGCCCTTGAACCAGTTGCCCAAGGGTATGTGGGAAGCTGTGCTGACCTGGCTTGAATTAAATGTCCACCTTGGACCCATAGTCATGTAAGAAAATGGCATCTTTCCCAACCGTCTGCATAGAGGAAGGGTGAGGGAAGTTTCCAGAAGTAGGATGCCGAGCAGGTTTTTTTTAAAAGAAAGAACACATATAATCATCGCACGTTAAATTGTAAACTACGAGTTTATCATTAACTAACAAATATTTTCTCCTGTATGTGGGGTATTCCGTTAGAAGCCAAGGGACATAAAGAAATGTTGAGCGCACAACCTCAAATTACTCAAAGTCTAGTGAAAATTGAGAGAAAAGTAATTTATGATAGACATATTAATAATTGTGTGTTTCAGTAAAGATAATCCAGGCTTAACAATTTCATTTCCCTCTGCTCCTTTCCATAACCAGTATTCCCTTCCCTGTCACTGTGACCAGATCTCTTCTAAGTTATGTGCCTAGAGAGGGGATGGACATTTGAGCATAAATCTGTCATTACTAGTTAAATAAGTATTGTTGTGTTTCCTACCAATACTAAATTAGTAGTACCATGGTAAACAAAGAGTAGCATATGGTAACATTTCCAGTTTTATATGTATAGACTTATCAAACAGCATAATTTTTAACTCTTTGATATTGGAAGAATCTTCAGGTTACACACAGCATGTTGACCACATACAGAGGCATTCTATTTACTCTCCCTCCCAAGATTCAACTAAAATGACAGAAGAAAAAAAAAAAAACACATATATGTATATACACACACACACAAGGTCGAAGAGAAAGAGGAGATAGTAGTGTGAAAGGGGCCTCAGTACACATTTGGAAGGCGGAAGTGGTGGAAAATTGGCACCTGACTCGGCAGGACAGAGAAACACGTCACCTAAGTGTTAGCAGAGGGGAATCTGTGAGAAGGGGACCAAGTTTCCCTTGTAAAAATTCCGGAAGCTCAAGATTTAGAGGCACACAATACTGTGTCAGAGTAGGGGTGGGATGTAATACACATGCTGAAAAGAAGGGGGATTAGTTGAAAATCAACATAGAAAGTGTCAGAGGCCCGCCAAGACTCCTCCTTTACACCCCACAATCCACGTAAATGTAACCCCCATTCTCTGCAAGGAAAAAAGAATAAACTGACATTTACATTTATTTCAAGGGAAATTAAACCAGAGAGGCCTCTGTTCTTATCAGGGGAGTCAGGAAAAGTAGAAGCTCCAGAGTGAAGAAGGTGACTTCCATGCAAGTCAGCATTTTCATCTCCTTTCCCCATCCTGCTTTCGGAATACTTGGAGCCTGACTCATAGCTCTCAGACAGGAGACTGGAGGGTTTTTCTCTGGATAAACAATGGCCTGGAGAAAAAATACTTTAGGTACCTTGCATACTGTCCTTATCTTTAGTGTTAAGGTTGGCTTATCTCCCAGTCAGCTTTTTAATACTTTTCTGTATGCGTAGACAGTAAAGGATCAGCAGACATTTATGAGAAACCCTTTATAAATGAGAAGGAGAGTCCAAAACAATAGGGATAAAAACAGGAACTTAAATAGTGTAAGGAGAAAACCCCCAAAACGCCAGCGTGTGCACACACACATACTGGGTAATCTTCAGAGAGAGGAGAGAAAGGAATCCAGGAAACAAGAAAAGAGTTCGCAGAGGAAGAATGAACAGAGAACAATGGAAAACTAATTCTTGGAATATCAACATCTAAAATTACCAAAACAAACAAAAGATAGCAATAGAAAGAAGAGTGGGAGATAATCAAGAACATTCTCCCGGCTGGAGTGGTGGCTCAAGCCTGTAAGCCCAGCACTTTGGGAGACCCAGGTGCATGGATCACTTGAGGTCAGAAGTTCGAAACCAGCCTGGCTAACATGGTGAAATCCCGTCTCTACTAAAAGTACAAAAGTAGCTGGGCTTGGTGGCATATACCTGTAATCCCAGCTACTTGGGAGGCTGAGGCAGGAGAATCACTTTCACCTGGGAGGCTGAGGTTGCAGCGAGCCGAGATTGCGCCCTTGCACTCCAGCCTGGGCGACAGGGCAAGTCTCTGTCTCAAATAAAAAAAGAAAAGAAAATTATCCCAAAGAATTAAACAGAAATACAAAGATGGAACATATGAGAGAAAAGATAACAGTTAAAAGGTCTAACTAATGACAAGGAAATAGCGACTTCTAGCTCTTAAGTAGTGATATAGAAGCTCACTGGCTTCACTCACTCTGCCGTTCCCACCACAGAAAACCAAGAACCTACAGCACTGAGATGATCGCCAGCAATATCCAAGAACTCAAATATGAGAAAGAGACAGTTCCCAGGGGCACAGAGAAATGAAAGAACTCCAAGCATGCTGTAAGAATCGGACTTCTGTATCTGCAGCACCCCTTCCCCCAGTCTGCCTGGCACCGAGTGTGGGAAGATCTCTCCCAATTTACAGTTTCTACATGGGAAAAAGTGAGATTGAAGAGGACGGCCACCTTCCCCACCATCTTGGGTTCCCTAGCAGGAGGCCTGTCCCTGCCTTAGCCCACAGGAGGCATAGGGAGTGCCCAAAGGGAGAATTACCCTGAGGACAGCCAGAGGCAAAGGAGGGAGGTGGGATTACGTTTCCCAGCTTTGGAAACCCTGCTGTGTAACTCAGCCAAAGGGGATGCCAAATAGAGCGGCTGTTCAGCACCGCCGTGTTGTAGGAGGTTTATTCCACAGCACCCTTCCTGTACTGCTGCCAGAATATCCCCTCTGGGGCTCCTCGCTCCCATTTAGGATGGGCTGCACTCTGCTAGAACCAAGGCAAACCTGGACTTAGAGTGCCATTTAGTGCTGGAAAGGGGGCAGCAACCTAGGCACAGGGGTGAGGAAAAGAAAGAAAATCAACAAGTAAATTACAGAGACTCTCTAAGCAAACATATCCAATAAAAACCAGCTTAAATATCCTCATACTTTTTTGAAAAATGGCTTAAAATTTTCAAATTTAATGAAAACTGTAAACCCACAGATTCAATAAATCTAACAAAATTTGAGCATAGGAAACATGAAAACTACACCAAGGCTTATAGTAATCAAATTGTTTAAAACCAGTGATAGGGCTGGGCGCAGTGGCTCAGGCCTTTAATCCTAGGATTTTGGGAGGCCAACGTGGGGAAGATCACTTGAGCCCAGGAGTTCGAGACCAGCCTGGGCAATGTGGCGAAACCCCATCCCTACAAAAAAACAAAAGTAAGAAAAATGATCTGGGCAGGGTGGTGTGCACCTGTACTCCCAGGACTGGGGAGGCTGAGGCAGGAGGATTGCTTGAGCCCAGAGGTTGAGGCTCACTGAGCTGAGATCACACTACTGCACTCCAGCCTGGGTGTCAGAGTGAGACCCTATTTCAAACCAAAACAAACAAACAAACACGAAAAACAGTGATAGAGAAAATTTTAAAAGCTACCAGAAAAAAAAGACTCACTACATATAGAGGACAAAGATAGAGAGATCACAGACTGTATCTAAGTAACAATGCAAGCCGGAAGACAAGGAACAACATCTCTCAAGTATTTAAAGAGAAAAAAATCTATCGGCCTGGAATTCTATACTCTTTGAAAGTGTCTTTCCAAAACAAAGGAGGAAACAGAATTTTAAATGCATAAAAGCAGAAAGAGTGTATTGTCAGCAGACCTACTACAAAAAATGTTAAACTAAGCCCTTCAGGCAGAAGGAAGGTGATGTCAGATGGAAATGTGGACTTACAGGAAAGAATGAAAAGCACTGGAAGTGGTTCATCAGTGGTTCCTGACCTTTTTGGCAACAGGGATTGGTTTCACGGAAGACAATTTTTCCACAGACCCAGCACCTGAGGTCATCAGCCATTAGATTCTCGTAAGAAGCACACAACCTGGATCCCTCACGTGCACAGTCCGCAGCAGGGTTCACGCTATGAGAATCTAACGCCACTGCTGATCTGACAGGAGGCGGAGCTCCGGCAGTGATGCCCACTCACCTTGGACTGGTACCAGTTCGTGGCCTGGGGGTTGGGGACCCCTGTGGGATGCGTTCTTTCTTATCTAAATTTCTTTGAAAGATAATCGTTTGAGTGTTTAAGATACAAAGCACTGATAAACCTTGTAACATGGATGAATCCCAGAAACATGAAGTGAAAAAAGTCATTCGCAAAACACCTGCATATTGTGTGGTCCCATCTAGATGAATGAGCGGAACGGGCAAACTTACGGAGACAAAGTAGATTGGTGGTTGCCTGAGGTTTGGGATTGGGCAGCGGCTGAAATGGGGAGTCATCGCCATTAGGCGCAAGGTTTCTTTTGGGTATGATAAATGTTCTAAAGTTAGATTGTGATTATGATTGCACAACTCTAAATAAACTAAAACCATTGAAGTGTACAATTTCAACAGGTGAACATGGTAGTATATGAAGAGTTCTAGCTTAAGAAACAACTCAGTAGATAAAAGGGAATCTCAAAATACTTAGTCCAGAAGAAGGCAGAAAAGATTGATAAAAACAGACCTACCTCCAAGAAATCTACTTTAAAACATAAAGCCACAAAATAGGTCAGAATAAAAGGATAGAAAAGATGTGCTAACAATTAAAAGAAACCTGGACTGGCTGTATAAACAGCAAACAAACTAGATTTCAGAGCTAAAAAATACTATCAGTGATAATAAGGAAGGTTGTTATTTCGTGATAATAGGACCAGTTCGTTAAGCTGATATAATAGAACTAAACATTTATATACCTAATAACAGCTTCAAAATTCACGAAGCAAAAACTGAGAGGATTTCAAGAAGAAACAGGAAAATTCAATTATAATTAGAGATTCCAAAACTTCTCTCGGTAATTGGTAGAAAAAATAGACATAAAATCGGTAATGATATAAAAAATTTGAACGTAACTATCAGCCAACTTGACCTAATAGACATTTATAGAACACTCCACACAATAACAGCAGAATATACATTCTCTTTAAAGACACATGAGGTCTACTTTTAAAAATTCTCAAAAATGTTGGCTGGGCACAGTGGCTCATACCTGTAATCCCAGCACTTGGGGAGGCTGAGGTGGGCAGATCACTTGAGGTCAGGAGTTCAAGACCAGCCTGGCCAACATGGTGAAACCCCGTCTTAACTAAAAGTATAAAAATTAGCTGGACGTGGTAGCAGGCACATGTAATCCCAGCCACTCGGGAGGCTGAAGTAGAATCGTTTGAACCTGGGAGGTGGAGGCTGCAGTGAGCTGAGATTGCACCATTGCACACCAGCCTGGGTGACAGAGCGATACTCCCTCTCAAAATAAATAGGCTGGGTGCGATGACTCACACCTGTAATCCCAGCACTTTGCGATGCCGAGGCGGATGGATCACAAGGTCAGGAGATCCAGACCAGCCTGGCCAACATGGTAAAACCCCGTCTCTACTAAAAGTACAAAAATAAGCCAGGCATGGTGGCAGGCGCCGTAATCCCAGCTACTCAGGAGTCTGAGGCAGAGAATTGCTTGAACGCAGGAGGCGGAGGTTGCAGTGAGTGAAGATTATGCCACTTCACTCCAGCCTGGGCAACAAAGCTAGACTCTGTATCCAAAAATAAATAAATAAACAAATAAATAAATAAAATCATACAAAATGTGTTCTCGTGACCTTAATATAATTCAATTAAAAATCAGTCACAAGAAGGTCTCTGGAAATACTTGGAAAGTAGAGAAAGCACTTCACAAATAAAAAGATTTAGAAAATATATTAAGCTGAATGAAAATTCAAAACATCGATATTTGTAGGATACTGCTAAAGCAGTGCTTAGTGGAGAACTTACGGTATTAAACACCATGTTAGAAGAAAAGAAAGAGTAGAGAAAATCACTGCAACCAAAAGTAGATTCATTTAGAATATCAATAAAATGGATAAACCTGTAGCCAGACTGACGGGGAGGGAAGGTGGCTGTGGATGGGGAGGAGAGACAGATTACCGGTATTGAGAATGAGAGAGGTGATGGCACCATACAGATTTTAAAAAGATGGTATGAACAAATATGTACCAATCTTTTTTTTCTCTCTCTTTTTTTTTTTCGGAGAAGGAGTCTTGCTTTGTTGCCTTGGCTGGAATGCAGTGGCGCCATCTTGGCTCAGTGCAACTGCCACCTCCCGGGTTCATGCAGTTCTCCTGCCTCAGCCTCCCGAGTAGGCGGGATTATAGGCGTGCACCACCACGCCCAGCTAATTATTGTATTTTTAGTAGAGACCAGACTTCACCATGTTGGCCAGGCTGGCCTCGAACTCCTGAGCTCAAGTGATCCCTCTGCCTCAGCCTCCCAAACTGCTAGGATTACGGGCATGAGCCATTGTGCGTGGCCAATGTTAAATTCTTAGCAAGATTTTAGCAATTGGAATCCAACAGTGTATAAGAAGGGTGATACGTCATGACTAAGTGGATTTCATTGGTTTAAGTTTGAAAATCGATTGATGTTATTTACTGTATTAACACAACGGATGAGCCATGGGTTTGTCTCAATATGTATAGAAAAGGCATTTGAGGCCGGGTGCGGTGGCTCACGCCTGTAATCCCAGCACTTTGGGAGCCCGAGGCGGGCGGATCACAAGGTCAGGAGATCGAGACCACGGTGAAACCCCATCTCTACTAAAAAAAAACTACAAAAAATTAGCCAGGCGCAGTGGCGGGCGCCTGTAGTCCCAGCTACTTGGGAGGCTGAGGCAGGAGAATGGCAGGAACCCGGGAGCAAAAACTGATGAAACAGCGTGCGCTCTGATTAGAAGTGGCCCCAGAGTTCACGTGTTAGAAACTGAAGCCCCAGTAAGACAGTGTTGAGAGATGGGACCTTCAGGAGACGACGCGAGTGCTCACGGATGGACTCAACGTCTTTATTGTGGGTGCGAGTTGGTTATGAAAGCCAGTTTGGCCCTGTCCTGCTCTTTCTTGCAATGTGATGCCTTCTACTACGTTATGACACAACAAGAAGGGCCCTCACCAGATGTGGCTTCTTGATCCTTGATCTGGAGGACTTCCCAGCCTCCAGAAGAACTGTGAGCCAAACGAACTTGTTTTTTTTTTGGGACAGAGTCTCACGCTGTGACCGAGGCTAGAGTGCAGTGACACAGTCTCGGGTCACTGCAGCCTCCACCTCCTGGGTTCAAGCAATTCTCGTGCCACCATACTCGGCTAAAGTTTGATTTTAGATACGGTGTTTTGCCATATTGGCCAGATGGGTCTTGAACTCCTGGCCTCATGTGATCTGCCCACCTCAGTCTTCCAAAGTGCCAGGATTACAGGCATGAGCTACTGCTCCCAGCCAGCTTCTGATGTTTATATTAATACATTGCCGAGGCAGTGGTATTCTGATAAAGCATACCGAACAGACACAGACAACTGCAAACACTGCTGAAAGAAATTTTTAAAGACCTAAATAAATGAAAAGTTTTACTGTTTTCATGGATCAGAAAACTCGGTGTTGTTAAGAAATCAAGAAATAAATTCTCAGCCAGGCGCAGTGGCTCATGTCTGTAATCCAAGCACTTTGGCAGGCCAAAGCAGGTGGATCGCTTGAGGCCAGAAGTTTGAGACCAGCCTGGCCAACATGGTGAAACCCCATCTCTACCAGAAATTACAAAAATCAGCCTGGTGTGGTGGCGGGCGCCTGTAATCCCAGCTACTCAGAAGGTTGAGGTAGGAGAATCACTTGAACCCGGGAGGCAGAGGTTGCAGTGAGCCGAGATCATGCCACTGCACTCCAGCCTGGGTGACAGAATGAGACTCCCTCTAAAAAAAAAAAAAAGAAAGAAAGAAATTCTCCCTAAAATTCGTCTGTACATTCATTCCAATTCTAGTCAGAATTCCAACAGGCTTTCTGTAGAAATTCATAAGCTCATTCTAAAACTCACACGGAAATGCAGAGGACCTGGATGACCCAAAAAGCTTTGACAAAAGAAAAAGAAGTTTCAATGCGTGTTACAAAATGGCAGTAAAATAATCAAGGCAGTCTAATAGTGGCGTAAGGCAGACAAACAGATAATTGCAACAGGGCAGAGCCTCCAGAGACAGACTTACACATATACAGACAATTGACTTCCAGCAGTGGCTCCAAACGAGAACCAGAATGGCGCTGGCCTTCTCAATAGCAACACTGGAAATGCTGAGGGTAAAAAAACACATTTCCAACATATATATGCATATATATAATGAGTCAAGAACTATCAACTAAAGGGATAAATCTAGAGGAGGAAGACATAAGATCCAGAAAATAGATTCCAGCACAGGGCAGGAGTAAAGGGATGGCATGGACGGGAACTGTGCAGGAGGCCTAGGCATGAGCGACTGTGGATTAGAGCAGGAGGAGCTGAGAGGGAGGGGTTGCAGGGAGGAACTGACGTGTTAGAGTTTACAGAGAATATTATTGATAGGTGTATGGCCGAAATGTTGCAGAAATAATTTTTTCTGCACTCGGATCATAGAAAAACTGTGTAGTTTTAAAATGTGGCAATTAGTAACTCCACTAAAAAGGAATGATTCGGCTTGCACAAAAAAGGCGAGGTGGCTTTGTCAACTGCTTGTCCTGACAGTGTGTATCCTCTGCGGGGTCACAGCAATGCAAATCTGACTTCCCAATGTATGCAGCGGAGCGGAAATGGGGTTTGCTGTGTTTGCTGTGCACATTGCTCAGAACCTCAGATGTAGCCCTTTGTGAGAGAGCTGGCGCCCTAAGGGGTGTCTCTCCTGCCTGTGCTCTGTTCGGGCTGCCGTTGCTCGCTCCGTGTGCCTCCTCATCAGGATGGTGTTTGGTTGTGTCCAGCCCTGCTCTGTGGCAGGACAGTCTGCTTTACTCCGTTTGCTAGTTTCCTATCAGCCAGTGTTTTTAGGGGAAATCTTTTCTAGAATAACTTTGATCCTAGTATGTTTTCTAGAATAACTTTGATCCTAATATGTTTTAGGAAAAATATAATATACCGGGCAAGCAGTGGCTCACATCTGTAATCCCAGCACTTTGGGAGGCCGAGGCAGGTGGATCAGGAGTTTGAGACCAGCCTGACCAACATGGCGAAACCCTGTTTCTACTAAAAATACAAAAATTAGCCAGGAGGGGTGGTGCACACCTGTAATCGCAGCGACTCGGGAGGCTGAGGCAGGAGGATGGCTTGAACCCGGGAAGCAGAGGTTGCAATGAGCCGAGATCGCACCAGTGCACTCCAGCCTGGGCAACAAGAGCGAAACTCTGTGTAAAAAAGCAAAAGACAAAAAAACAAAATTGTAAGTGCCTTCACTAGTCTTGTTTAAATAGGCTGATTCTTTTTCTTTTTTTCTGATGCCCTCTAGGAAGTAAAAAGAAAGAAAAAGAACGGCCAGAAATTTCTCCTCCATCTGATTTTGAACACACCATCCATGTTGGCTTTGATGCTGTTACTGGAGAATTCACTGTAAGTTTACCTAGTTCGGGCCCATTTATAACATGTGAAATAGCACTCAAACATTTTCCTTCATTATTAAATTTGAAATTAACATTTCAGGCCAGGCGTGGTGGCTCATGCCTGTAATCCCAGCATTTTGGGAGGCCAAGGATGGCAGATCATTTGAGGTCAGGAGTTTGAGACCAGCCTGGCCAACGTGGTGATACCCTGTCTCTACTAAAAATACAAAAAAATTAGCCAGGCGCGGTGGTGTACACCTATAATTCCAGCTACTCAGGAGGCTGAGGCAAGGGAATCACTTGAACCCGGGAGGTGGAGGTTGCAGTGAGCTGAGACTGTGCCATTGCACTCCAGCCTGGGCAAGAAGGGCAAACGTCCATCTCAAAAAAAAGGAAATTAGCATTTCTATCCATATGTTAACTATGAATTCTTACTGCTTTCTGCTTTTTATAAAAGTGTTAATGGTTGGATATATTGTTTCCCTGGAGAGCAGAGCCTATTAATTATAGTTATGCAAAGCAGACTTAGAAAAATAGACCCAGGCCAGGTGCGGTGGCTCACGCCTGTAACCAACGCTTTGGGAGCCTGGGGCGGGCGGATCGCGAGGTCAGGAGATCGAGACCATCCTGGCTAACATGGTGAAACCCATCTCTACTAAAAATACGAAAAATTAGCCAGGCATGGTGGCGGGCGCCTGTAGTCCCAGCCACTCAGGAGGCTAAGGCAGGAGAATGGCGTGAACCCAGGAGGCAGAGCTTGCAATGAGCCGAGATCGCGCCATTGCGCTCCAGCCTGGGGGACGGAGCGAGACTCTGTCTCAGAAAAAGAAAAAATAGACCTTTAGAAAACGAGATCTTTTAGAATTTAGTCAAACCTACACTTAAAAGATTGGTTTGTTCTGTATATTTTGTTATTTATCTCTGGAAATTAATTTTACTGCATCAATTTAAACCATAACTAATTTCTGAATATCTTTTTGTTAGGGCATGCCAGAACAGTGGGCTCGATTACTACAGACCTCCAATATCACCAAACTAGAGCAAAAGAAGAATCCTCAGGCTGTGCTGGATGTCCTCAAGTTCTACGACTCCAACACAGTGAAGCAGAAATATCTGAGCTTTACTCCTCCTGGTAAGACAGTGGCGTAAGGCTGGATCAGATGGAGATTCGTGAAGCACTTCTACATAAAAAGATTACTCCTGGAAAAATGAAAAGCTAAACTATGGTTCTTGTCGATAACGTTTTTTCCCTGGATAGATTCTACCTTTTGTAGACTGATCCAGGGCAGTTCTGAAGCATAATTTGGATCTGTGAATTATAGTAATCTCATAGGTTTACCAGAAATGGGAGTTGATGGATATTTTGGCTTTTTGTTTATTTGGTTTTTTCTCTTCATTGCTGTGTTTTTGTTTTCATTTTTCACTTGTCACTGCTTTTAAATGACTTCCAGCAATCAAAGGAAAAGAAGCTGGTTGATAGACATGTTCATACTAGAAATACACTTATTGTTAGTGGGACAAGAGGAGGTTGTTTTGCACCGATTTGAACTAAAAAATGTTTAGGTCCGCTCAAAAAATTGAAACTCGTGAGTATGCAGATAATAGAATATATATATTTTAATATATAAAAGATAAATCGTATATGAAATAAATGTTAGAACTAGAAGGATTTATACCTCAGAATTGGAATATCTGGAATGTTATCTACGTAATCCTAGTAATGTAAATTTTACTTTCTGGATGAATATAGCTGGGTGGAAATTGGGTTTGGTGTACTTTGTTTTCCAAGTTGCTCAGTATCTGAGATATACCGTTATCTGTGAGAGAACCAGAGAATTGGTATATAGTGTAAGAAGTGGTGTAGTGGATTTTTAAAAATAGTTTTTGTTCAAATAAAGATCAGAATAAAGTTCATACATTGCAGTTGGTTGATACTGAATCTCATTTGATCTTTAGGCTTCCCCTCCCACACACTGGTTCCTGCTGTCTTTTCTTGCCGTTTATTTATTAAAGAAACAAGACCATTTGTCCTGTTTCCCTCAATTTAGATTTTGCTCACTACACCCTCAGGATGTCATTTTTCAATATGTTTGTCTGTCTCTGAAGTCATACACGTGGTTTTTAAAAACAGTATGAGTAAGCTAAAATCCTGCATGTGATTTTAATTGATTGTACTTAATGTTTGCATCCTCACAGAAATAAAGGCCGTGCTCAGGGGAGACAGAGAAATCTTTTTGCAAGTGATCTTGACCTTTTTTGTTGAGTCTAGTACACCCTTAGGAAAAGGTCAGACTTGTTCCTAAATTTTTTTTTTTTTTTTTTTTTGAGACGGAGTCTCGCTCTGCCGCCCAGGCTGGAGTGCAGTAGCCAGATCTCAGCTCACTGCAAGCTTTGTCTCCCGGGTTCACGCCATTCTCCTGCCTCAGCCTCCCGAGTAGCTGGGACTACAGGCGCCCGCCACCTCGCCCGGCTAGTTTTTTGTATTTTTTTTTTTTTTTTTGAGACGGAATTTCGCGCTGTCGCCCGGGCTGGAGTGCAGTGGCCGGATCTCAGCTCACTGCAAAGCTCCGCCTCCCGGGTTCACGCCATTCTCCTGCCTCAGCCTCCCGAGTAGCTGGGACTACAGGCGCCCGCCACCTCGCCCGGCTAGTTTTTTGTATTTTAGTAGAGACGGGGTTTCACCGTGTTGGCCAGGATGGTCTCGATCTCCTGACCTCGTGATCCGCCCGTCTCGGCCTCCCAAAGTGCTGGGATTACAGGCGCCCGGCCTGTTCCTAAAATTTTTGTATCAACCAGTAAGTCTGTGTGTAAATTAGTAATTTTTTTGAAAAATCAATGACCACCAAATGATAGCTTATTTGCACCTAGTACACATACATACATACATAAATGTGTGTGTGTTTGTGTGTGTGTGTGTTGTTTTGTTTTGTTTTTGAGCTGGAGTTCTGCTCTGTTGCCCAGGCTGGAGTGAAATGGCACAATCTTGGCTCACCACAACCTCCGCCTCCCAGGTTCAAGCAATTCTCCTGCCTCAGCCTCCTCAGTAGCTGAGATTACAAGCATTTGCCACCACACCCGACTAATTTTGTATTTTTAGTAGAGACGGGGTTTTTCCATGTTGGTCAGGCTGGTCTTGAACTCCCAACCTCAGGTGATCTGCCTGTCTCAGCCTCCCAAAGTGCTGGGATTACAGGTGTGAGCCACGGCGCACGGCCTGTGTGTATGTTATATATGATATATATATGTATGTCTCTGGGCATTTTTAAAAGAAAAACAAAACAATGTCAGAATTTTACTTTGCACAGTTGTCATTGTCTTAATTGTTGCATTAAGTTCCACAGTCAGCAGTTTACTGGAGAAAGTATCTTTATCAATAAATTTGTTTTGTTTTAATAAATACAGATGGATAGGTATACTTTCAAAATAAATTTTGATAGCTTTATTGAGGTATAATTTACATGCAGTACAATTCACCCATTTTAAGTATATAATTCACTAATTTTTTAGTAAATTTATAGTTTCATTTAGATTTCAGATTCCCTAGCTTGGTCTTATATAAATTCTTATTTGACTACTTGTGTTATCATTTTTCTCAAGAGTTAATTCAACTTGAGATCAGTTTAAGAACATGTCACTTTTTCTGCTTTATTTTTTTTTTTCCTTTTATCATATAAAAGTGCTATTTCTTGAATTGCTAACATTATGTTTTGTTTCATATTCAGAGAAAGACGGCTTCCCTTCTGGAACACCAGCAGTAAGTTAATGATATTATTTCTTGTATTTCTTGTTCTAACTTAGGTTACCCAAGACAAATCTTAGTTTTTATTTTGCTTTCTAAAATAAATTACAGCCATCAGAGGTAAATAACTACTCAATAGATGTTTTTAGCTAGCCACCCAATTAGTTGAAGAAGCTGTATTAAATAGAAATTCCTTGATATGATACTTTTTTTTTTTTTTTGAGACGGAGTTTTGCTCTGTCACCCAGACTGGAGTGCAGTGGCATGATCTCAGCTCACTACAAGCTCCATCTCCCGGGTTCACGCTGTTCTCCTGCCTCAGCCTCCCTAGCTGGGACTACA
>NW_012118932.1:1528246-1530843 GCF_000951035.1 Colobus angolensis palliatus
GTGAGCAACTGCACCTGGCCAAATCTGACTATTTAAATGTCTCTGAGGTACAAAGCTCAGAGGATCTTTGATTTTGGTCTTAACAAGTAACATTGTTTACTTTCAGGGCATTGTATATGTATGCTTAGGGTAAATAGTAATTTATTAAAAAGATTTGGTACTCACCATATTTATTTCATAAACTTTTTCATAATTCATAGAATCGCCTTATTAGATTATAATTCTGTTGAGTTATATAAGAGCTAATGAGATTTAATGGTTTTGAAATGAGCTATCAAAGAAGCAAACTTTTTGAAGTCTGTTCATAAAGGGCGATAGTCACATTTAAGCCTGTTTGACTTGTTTTCCTGACTTTGCTCATCATCAATGCAGCTGAATGCCAAGGGAACAGAAACACCCGCAGTAGTGACAGAGGAAGATGATGATGATGAAGAGACTGCTCCTCCTGTTATTGCCCCACGACCAGATCATACGAAATCAGTGAGTGTTGCTTGGTGACCTAGGCTCTGTGTGTGTGTGTGTGTGTGTGTGTGTGTGTGGAAAAACAACAGAGTCGCCGGGCGCGGTGGCTCAAGCCTGTAATCCCAGCACTTTGGGAGGCCGAGACGGGCGGATCACGAGGTCAGGAGATCGAGACCATCCTGGCTAACACGGTGAAACCCTGTCTCTACTAAAAATACAAAAAAACTAGCCGGGCGAGGTGGCGGGCGCCTGTAGTCCCAGCTACTCGGGAGGCTGAGGCAGGAGAATGGCGTAAACCCGGGAGGCGGAGCTTGCAGTGAGCTGAGATCCGGCCACTGCACTCAAGTCCGGGCGACAGAGCGAGACTCTGCCTCAAAAAAAAAAAAAAAAAAACAGAGTCTGTGTTTGACTTTCAGTGATTGCTTTTAAAAAGCCGTCGAGTTTAAAACCATTTACTATGGGGAAATTTAACCGAGAGATCTGTACCCAAAGACCATTCACCAAACACTAGTTTTCTGAAGATTGCAATGTGATGTCTCTTTAAAAGTTAACGCACTCACCTCGCTGGGCTTTTTTCTTTCTATAGTACGCTTTTCCAGAGGGTTCATCTATTTCCCAAGCTTTCTCTGTTTATCTCAACGTAGATGACCACTAAATCTAAAACTTAAGAGCTTTCCTCTTACCCAGATTATGTGTTTTAATCTCCCATTTTACACTCCTCTCAGTGCCTTGATGTCATTCAAAAGGCAATTGAGAATGAAATTCCTAACCAGGTAAGGGAGACTAAAAATGATGACCTTAAATGGAGCCAGGAAGAGAGGAATGACTGCAGTTATCATTCTGCTCCCTGCACTGATGCAAGTAGAGTGTGGGGGAGGTGCTGTGCCGTGGAATGGGCTGTGCTCATGGCACAGTGGGCAGGCAGAGCTCCCGGGATGGCCTGTGGATACCGAGCTGACGGCAGAGGACTCTGTTTTCTTGTGCCGTGGAATGGCCTGTGCTCGTGGCACAGTGGGCAGGCAGAGCTCCCGGATGGCCTCTGAATGCCGAGCTGACGACAGAGGACTCTGTTTTCTTTAGCCTTTAAACCTGGCTGTTTGAAATGGGTGGTAGGCATTATAATTGTGTAAAAACTTTTGTGGGAATTAATAATCTTTCAACATCAAGGTTTCCATTCTTTTGCATTTTACTTACATCTGTAGTAAAAACATGATTTTTAAACTGTCCTTTTTGATACCTTTTTGTACCATTTTAGACCTGGTCACACTTAAATTTCATTCACGGACCTGCTGTTTTACTAGACAGCTTTTCAGATATATACATGCCATACCAAAGAAAAATGTTTCACATTTTTTATTCTTAGTTACACATCTTTTATATCTGAAAATAGTGTTCTCATTATTTAGAACAATGGAAGAGACAACTTAGTTCAGGTTGAAAATCAAAGAACTGAATTAGTGTGTCAGCGAGAATATCTGAAACAGTGTTCCTCAGACCTCAGTCATAAACTGTTTCTCCACAGATTTACACACGGTCTGTAATTGACCCTGTTCCTGCGCCAGTTGGTGATTCAAATGTTGATGGTGGTGCCAAGTCTTCAGACAAACAGAAAAAGAAGACTAAAATGACAGATGAAGAGATTATGGAGAAATTAAGTATGTTATCTACATTTTATATCATTGTTAAATTGTTAACAGCTCTTAAAACATTTGGCCCAGACGGATTTTAACTTACACCTTACATTATGACTTGAAGTATAAAGAATACATTGTTTTCTTATAGCAACGGTAGCTTCAGTTACAATCTAGAGATGTTGCAGAGTGCGGTGGCTCACCCCTAAATCCCAGCACTTCGGGAGGCCGAGGTGGGCAGATCACCAGAGGTCAGGAGTTCAAGATCAGCCTGGCCAACATGGTGAAACGTATCTCTACTAAAAATACAAAAATTAGCTGGATGTGCTGGCATGTGCCTATAATCCCAGCTACTTGGAGGCTAAGACGAGAGAATCTCTTGAACCCAGGAGGTGGAGGTTGCAGTGAGTCAAGATTGCATCACTGGGCCGGGCGCGGTGGCTCACGCCTGTAATCCCAGCACTTTGGGAGGCCGAGGCAGGCGGATCACAAAGTCAAGAGATC
>NW_012118932.1:1531298-1533056 GCF_000951035.1 Colobus angolensis palliatus
AGATCGTGCCACTGCACTCTAGCCTGGGCTAAAGAGAGAGACTCAGTCTCAAAAAATAATAATAATAATAATAATAAATAATAATTAAAGAATACTAATCTAGAGGAATCAAGGAAAAATACTTTTTGGAAGGATTGTTTTAAACATTTAGGCTGGGCATAGTGGCTCAAAGCTGTAATCTCAGTACGTTGTCTGGCCAAGATAGGATAGCTCGAGTCTAGGAGTTCAAGGCCGAACTATACAACTTAGACCCCAAGTCTACCCAGAAAAAAAAAAAAAATTAACGAGACATAGTGGTGCGTGTCTGTAGTCCCAGCTGACTGGGAGCCTGAGGCAGGAGGATTGCTTGAGCTACGAGTTCAAGGATGTAGTGAGTTTGCACCACTGCACTCCAGCCTGGGTGACAGAGTGAGACCCTGTCTCTAAGAAGCACACAAATGTTTATATGCCCCATGTTTATTTGCTTTTGATTTCTCAGTGCTTTCAAGTATAAACCTGGCTGTTACTCTGTTGTTGTCGTTGTTGTTGTTGTTGTTATTTTGAGACAGAGTCTGACTCTGTTGCCCAGGCTGGAGTGTGGTGGCACGATCTTGGCTCACTGCAATCTCTGCCTCTCCGGTTCAAGCGTTTCTTCTGCCTCAGCCTCCCGTGTAGCTGGGACTACAGGCATGCGCCACCACACCCCGCTAATTTTTGTATTTTTAATAGAGACGGAGTTTCACCATGTTGGCCAACCTGGTCTCAAACTCCTGACCTCAGGCATGAGCCACCATGCCCAGCCTACTCTGTTGCTCTATGGGCATATAAGGATTATTTTAGGAGAGCTGCTACTTTAAAAAAAAAAAAATTAACTGGAATCCTAATTGTCATCATTCAATTGTGACCTTTAACTATCACATCCCCAGTCTTTTTGGTATCTTTTTGCTCTTAGCCTCTTATTATTGCTCCTGTTCTTGCTTGTTGACTTGAGGTTGGGTACCTACATATATGAGTTTCCTTGATACGGTCCTGTCCTTTTTTACCTTGACAAGGCAAGTGAAAATGTAATGTGATTTTTCTTATATTTTGACTTACTAGTAATAAGAATATAAGTTATGATTTTATGTCCAACTTCCTATTTTTTTTTTGAGACGGAGTCTTGCTGTCTCCCAGGCTGGAGTACAGTGTTGCGATCTCGGCTCACTGCAAGCTCTGCCTCCCGGGTTCATGCTGTTCTCCTGCCTCAGCCTCCCAAATAGCTGGGACTGCAGGCGCCCACCACCACGCCCAGCTAACTTTTTGTATATTTTTTCAGTAAAGATGGGGTTTCCCCGTGTTAGCTAGGACAGTCTCGATCTCCTGACCTCGTGATCTGCCCGCCTCGGCCTCCCAAAGTGCTGGGATTATAGGTGTGAGCCACCGTGCCCAGCCCCAACTTCCTGATTTTAAAACCTGTTTCTTGCGACTTTGAACTTTCCTAAAACAAACATGATTAGTTTATGTGAGAGCATAGTAATTGTTACGGTAACAGGTAGTTTTCTAAATATATTGAAAGGTAGATGATCTGTATACTGGAAGAGTCAGAAAGACCATCTAGGGCTTAGATAGCCTTTATTATTTATAATACTAAGTAGTCGCAAACTTATCTATTCATAGATATATTCAAATATACCTATTTCTGTATTCAAATATATCTGTTTTATATTCAAATATACCTATTTCTATATACAAATATATCTGTTTTATATTCAAATATGTCTGTTTCCTTGAGATTACCTG
>NW_012118932.1:1542181-1542738 GCF_000951035.1 Colobus angolensis palliatus
GGAGCCACCACACCCGGCCTCTGATACTTTAACTTTTAATGTGTCTTGTTTCTGATACTTTTAAACTTTTATTATGTATTTAAGTTTCTTTAGTGTTTTGTGTTTGAAACCTGTTATTTTTGAAACTTAATGTTATGTTTGAAAATCACTTATAAAAGCAGTGGTGTTTATTAAAAGGAATAATAATATCAAAATCAATTTACACTTAAAATGCTTGACTGAGCTTCCAGCTTTTTGTTTATTCTAGGAACTATTGTGAGCATAGGTGACCCTAAGAAAAAATACACAAGATATGAAAAAATTGGACAAGGGTAAGTATTTGTGACTGTATTATCATAATATTCAATATTCAGTATTTCCTGGTTTTATAGCATGATATTTATTTTGCCTGCTGACATTGAGAACTTATGTAGTATTCTGTGAGTGGTACCCTTGGGGGATTTATGTAAATAAATAATGCAGTTATTTGTAGATGCTGTTAAAAAACTGTACTAGTTGTTAGCAGCGATTGTGTATCATTTTTTCTAAAGTGTCATTTCCCATCCGTTATAAAGAAT
>NW_012118932.1:1544253-1547813 GCF_000951035.1 Colobus angolensis palliatus
TAAACCCGGGAGGCGGAGCTTGCAGTGAGCTGAGATCCGGCCACTGCACTCCAGCCTGGGTGACAGAGCGAGACTCTCTCAAAAAAAAAAAAAAAAAAAGAAAAGAAAAAAGAAAATGATGAACTTCAAATACAGGAGAAACACACAGAATATAGATCACCTTTGGGAGGAAGGAGACTGCTGTTGGAGAGGGCTCGTGGGAATCTTCAAATTATTTATAGTTCTTTGTATCTTAATCAGGGAAGTGTATCCATAAGTATATGTTATATATATTTTTTTCTTGATCTTTTTTCCCTACATTTTTGTAGGTCTGAAATATTTCAAACATAAGTTTTGGCCATGAGGATTGTCTCTTTTTCTTCCCCCACCCCCTTTCCTCGTGTTTTTGCTTTTACTCCTTTTAAGCATGTTAGATCGTCACTGTTCTTTAATTCCTTTTCAGTTGCTTGAAGTGTAAAGTCTTTGGATATTGTAAATGCTGGTGATTTGTCAACCTTAAATCTGGCTGTTTTCTCCCTCTAGGGCTTCTGGTACAGTTTTCACTGCTACTGACGTTGCATTGGGACAGGAGGTAGCTACTTTGTCATAATCCTGGATGTTACCATTATTTTGTCATATAGGTGGAAACTAGATAAAGCTGGGAAGAATCAGTAGGCCTGTCTTTTAAGTTGAACATGTTGTAAGAATTGCTCTACGTGTTTTTATAGCACTTCTGTCATTAAGGGGAACAAAGAAGGAATTTTGAGTTTAATGTCATAAATAAGCAAATATTTAAAAATTGTTTTCTCAGCTCAAAGTGAAAAGAGGATTAATTCTTAGTGTTGGACTGACTGGGGGTGTATTAACTTCAAGATAAATCTAAAACTGTTTAGGCTCTATACATTACAAAGCATTGTGTGGAGGCAATGTGCAAGTAAAAGTACCACCTATGAGTAATAGCATTGTGTAGTATACATGCCGTAAAGTAAGTTATTAACTGCTTGGTGTTTGTAATTTTCTAAGAGAATTTGTAAACCTGATTTTTTTAATCGTGTTTTCATTATAGGTTGCTATCAAACAGATTAATTTACAGAAACAGCCAAAGAAGGAATTGATCATTAATGAGATTCTGGTGATGAAAGAATTAAAAAATCCCAACATAGTTAACTTCTTGGACAGGTAAATATGATTAAGTCTCATGGTTTGGGGGGGCAGCTAGCCACTTTAGAATAAACTATCAATGCTGAGAAATAAGAAGAGAGGTAAAAATAGCACACTGCAGTTTTAGAAGGTCCTTCTCTACAAGGATATCACTTGGCAGGTGAGAGAAAGCAGTGAAATGAAGGCCGTAGCTGGTGGTGTTTATATTCATTGCAGATGACCTGAAGTGAAAACATGAATGGTTGGCTGTGATTCATGTCTTGACTGACAGGGGACCGGTCACATGGTTTCTAAACTTGTAGATCAATTTTTATTTCAAATGCTATCCTTTATGGACAAATTGTATGTCTATCCAAACCTCATTTAGTTTAGGAACTAATGTTAAATAACAGACCAAAAAGCAGAATAGAAAATTATGCATATTGGCCAGGTGCCGTGGCTCATACCTGTAATCCCAGCTACTCAGGAGGCTGAGGCAGGAGAATCGCTTGAACCAGGGAGGTGGAGGATGCAGTGAGCCGAGGTCGCACCACTGCACCGCAGCCTGGGCAACGCAGTGAGACTCCATCTCAAAACAAAAAAAAGAAAATGATGTATATTACTACAACTGCGCTTGAAAAAGCAGTCACATATACGAATGAGAGAAGATGAGTTGAAAATGACAACAGTGGTTTTATTGAAGATAGAGGTGATTATAGGTGATTTTCTTCCATATTTAAATTTGTTTAGATTGAGAAAACAGTAATATATTTTGAGACTTTAGCCCTAGTTATGGAGAACATGTTCATAGAAATAAACTTTTCAGACCGGGCACAGTGGCTCATGCCTGTAATCCCAGCACTTTGGGAGGCCAAGGCAGGTGGATCGTGAGGTCAGGAGATCGAGACCATCCTGGCCAGCATGGTGAAACCCCGTCTCTGAAATACAAAAATACAAAATTACTAAAATACAAAATACACTAAAATACAAAATTTAGCCGGGCATGGTGCCACACACCTGTAGTCCCAGCTACTCGGGAGGCTGAGGCAGGAAAATTGTTTGAATCCAAGAGGCGGAGGTTGCAGTGAGCCGAGATTGCGCCACTGCACTCCAGCCTGGCAACAGAGCAAGACTCCATCTCAAAAAAAAATAAAAAATAAACTTTTCAGGTACAGTTCCCTGCTTTTTAAAATAACATTTCAGGGCCGGGCGCGGTGGCTCAAGCCTGTAATCCCAGCACTTTGGGAGGCCGAGACGGGCGGATCACGAAGTCAGGAGATCGAGACCATCCTGGCTAATACGGTGAAACCCCGTCTCTACTAAAAAAATACAAAAAAAACTAGCCGGGCGACGAGGCGGGCGCCTGTAGTCCCAGCTACTCGGGAGGCTGAGACAGGAGAATGGCATGAACCCGGGAGGCGGAGCTTGCAGTGAGCTGAGAGCCGGCCACTGCACTCCAGCCTGGGCGGCAGAGCGAGACTCCGTCTCAAAAAAAAAAAAAAAAAAAAATTTCAAGTCAGCATAGTATGGTGGTTAAGATAAGCCATGGGCTTTGGAATCATTGATACTTGGCTTCAGATTCTGGTTCTGTCACTTACTATTAATAGCTGTGTGACCTTGGATGAGTCACTAACCTTTCCAAGCCTTTGTCTCTTTATCTCTAAAACGGGACTAGTAATTTCTATATTGTAGGATTATTTTAATCACAATGAATCTACGTGCATACTCAAACTACAATTGTGGGCAAACTGTAACTTAAAAATGATTCAGGATCATAACCTCAGTTATTTTTCTGTGCTCTTACATAGCAGCTTTCCAATTTTCTTCCTAACTCTCAAGCTACCAGCTCTCTAGTTTCATTGTTAGGGTATTTAATATTTGAATTCTTCAACATAGAATACCATGTGTTTAGAAAAAATGTAAGTGTGACTGTATTTGGTATGTTGTATTTTTAGTTACCTGGTAGGAGATGAATTGTTTGTGGTCATGGAGTACCTTGCTGGTGGATCGCTTACTGATGTGGTAACAGAAACCTGCATGGATGAAGCACAGATTGCTGCTGTATGCAGAGAGGTAGGTGTGCCTCCTCCTTGATATGTTATGGTGATATGTGGTTAGCAAGAAGTGAACAAAAGGAACTTTTTCTGCACAGTTGTTACTGTGGGAAGTGCTTTCTCTGTATACATTCTCTATAGGTTACTCCATCCCCATGCCATTTCATTCCACGCAGGAGTTTCAGCCCTTTCCTCCAGGTATAAGATAATTTGGGAATGAATTGTGGACCTTTGAAGATCCAGATTCACAAGGAAATTCCGGTAGAGTGATGACGATCATTTACCATCCAAACAGGACGCTTTTGAGAGTAAAAGGGTGGCCGGGCGCGGTGGCTCAAGCCTGTAATCCCAGCACTTTGGGAGGCCGAGATGGGCGGATCCCGAGGT
>NW_012118932.1:1548555-1573168 GCF_000951035.1 Colobus angolensis palliatus
AGTATCAATAAGTCTACACCTAGCTTCATTGAGTTCACTAATGGTGAAGAAACTGGTTATTTCTTTATATTCATTAATGAACTTCTAGACATACTACTAGCTTAAGCCAGTAGAATTCTGCCAAATTGCCAATTTAAGCCAAAAATAGGCCTTCTTTTTCCACCTATATCTCAGCTTTGTCTACAGATAAGTTTTGGGCTAATGGTTTGCTTATTGTCATTGAAATCTGTAATATCACAGCAATCACTGTCACGAAGGGGAGAATTTTAAGCTTATAGGACTATATTGTATTTTCTGTGATTTGGCTTTTTCAACAGTTCTTCAGTGACGTATGAATTACAGACTTTGTTCATGTAAGGATGGTACATATATATTTCCCTTTTCCATCTGTCATCTTAAGGTGTTAAAAATATTCTTTGAAAATTTTAATTCTGGATTGTGTTCTACCTGAGGAATAGTACCTCTTTGGTTGAAGGGAGGAAATAAGAACTCTTGAATAGAATATTAATAGCATATGATATTCCTTAACAATGGATGCTTGGTCACTGGAAAGCTGATAAAAACAATAATTTACCTATTTATACTTAAAGTTTTGTTTTTTCTACAGATATCTTTGTAATTGATATAAAAATTAATTTTGAGAGTTCCTCTAATTTGGGTTTTCTTTTGTGTGCCAAAACTTTTTAATTGTGACAATTTCCTTCCATTTATTTGTACAAATATTTTGTGGAGCTTTGAATCTGATTATTTCCTGGTAAATATATTGTGGTGTAAGACCTAATTTATCTGTTTTTCCTTGAATGAATAGTAGAAGATTTTGGATGAGATTTTTAGTTGTGCTGACTTTGTTCTCCTCTGATGGGAGTAAGAAATAAAAGCACAGCCAACTTACACCCTTAGTTTATATTCAAAACACCCGAGTGGGCAGATGTTTTTTTTTTAATTTATTATTTTTTTTGAGACGGAGTCTTGCTCTGTCGCCCAGGCTGGAGTGCGGTGGCCAGACCTCAGCTCACTGCAAGCTCCACCTCCCGGGTTTACGCCATTCTCCTGCCTCAGTCTCTTGAGTAGCTGGGACTACAGTCGCCCGCCAGCCCGGCTAGTTTTTTGTATTTTTTAGTAGAGACGGGGTTTCACCCTGTTAGCCAGGATGGTCTCGATCTCCTGACCTCGTGATCCGCCCGTCTCGGCCTCCCAAAGTGCTGGGATTACAGGCTTGAGCCACCGCGCCCAGCCTAGGGCAGATGTTTTAAACGTCATCTCGTTCTCATTTGTAAGGAAGGGAAGAGTTTGCGCCTACTTTGAGACTCGGTGCTCTCTGGAATATGGTGTAAGGGGAAAGCTGTTCTTTCGTCATTCATGTCCATGTTGTAGATGCAGCTGAATTAAAATCCGTCACTGAAGAAGAACATCTTGTCCCTGATGAACAGCCAGATGGAAGCAGCCACCCAGAATCTTACCCGCTTCTCAGTGGCTCACATTGACTAGCCTTCTGAGTATCTCATATTCAGATGGGAATGATCAAGTTTTTTTCATTACTGTTGAAAAGATTTCTGAAGAGCCTGTGCATGTTTACTAAGTGTTGTATACCTTTAGACATTTAAACCTGAAAGAGGCAATTTTTTGTTGTTGTTGTTTTGTTTTGAGACTGAGTCTCGCTCTCTCAGCCAGGCTGGAGTGCAGTGGCTCAATCTCAGCTTGCTGCAACCTCCGCCTCCTAGATTCAAGGGCTTCTCCTGCCCCAGCCACCTGAGTAGCTGGGATTACAGGCCTGAGGCACCATACCTGACTAATTTTTCTTTCTTTCTTTCTGTCTTTTTTTTTTTTTTTGAGATGGAATCTTGCTCTGTCTCCCAGGCTGGAGTGCGGTGACACGATCTCAGCTCACTGCAACCTCTGCCTCCCAGGTTCAAGCAATTCTGCTACCTCAGCCTTCTGAGTAGCTGTAGTTACAGGTGTGTGCCAGCATACCCAGCTATTTTCTTTGTATTTTTAGCAGACACAGGGTTTCATCATGTTGGCCCAGCTGGTCTGGAACTGCTGACCTCAGATGATCCACCTGCCTTGGTCTCCCGAATTGCTGGGATTACAGGAGTGAGCCATCACACCTGGCTAATTTTTGTATTTTTTAGTAGAGATGGGGTTTTGCTATGTTGGCCAGGCTGGTCTTGAACTCCTGCCCTCAAGTGGTCTGCCTGCCTCACCTGGCCAAGAGGCAAGAAATTACACAGACCCAGCTAAACAGTGTCCCTGAGTAAGATCAGAGGATAGGAGGGCATCTACTGACTTTTCAAAAAATGTTATAAGGAGGAGATATAATTACTTTTCATAACTTTGTATATAAGGGAGGATGTTTTTTCTTTTTTTTTTTAAGGCGGAGTCTCGCTCTGTCACCCGGACTGGAGTGCAGTGGCCGGATCTCTCAGCTCACTGCAAGCTCCGCCTCCCGGGTTTACGCCATTCTCCTGCCTCAGCCTCCCGAGTAGCTGGGACTACAGGCACCCGCCACCACGCCCAGCTAATTTTTGTATTTTTAGTAGAGATGGGGTTTCACTGTGTTAGCAAGGATGGTCTCAGCCAGGATGGTCTCGATCTCCTGACCTCGTGATCCGCCCGTCTCGGCCTCCCAAAGTGCTGGGATTACAGGCTTGAGCCACCGCGCCCGGCTTTTCTTTATAACTAAAAGTATTGGTGGGTCTTCTGGGTACTGAAAGCAGTGCTCAGGCCATAACTACTGTATGTGAACCTCCCTGTGTCTTTTCAGGGACTATATCATTAATAGGTGTTTTTCTTCTGTTCAGTGTTTACAGGCATTGGAGTTTTTACATGCTAATCAAGTGATCCACAGAGACATCAAAAGTGACAATGTACTTTTGGGAATGGAAGGATCGGTTAAGCTCAGTGAGTAACAAATGGAAAAATCACTATTATTTATTATAAGTTTCTGCCTTTTGTTTAATTAAAAACTTTTCTTGACCAATGCAAGGATTAATAATGATTTAATATAGGAAGGGGTAAGACCTTTGAAAACTGAGTGATACTCTGAGGGTTTTAACTAATCAGTGCCAGAGAAAGGACTAGCTAGATAAGACATTACCTAATAATTACCACTAGATACGACGTTATTAGGTAATGTCTTTTCTTTTGAGACGGAGTTTTGCTCTTGTCACCCAGGCTGGAGTGCAACGGCGCTATCTCGGCTCACTGCAACCTCCACCTCCTGGGTTGAAGCAATTCTCCCGCCTCAGCCTTCTGATAGCTGGGATTACAGGCACGCCCCACCACACTCAGCTGATTTTTGTATTTTTAGTAGAGATGGAGTTTCTCCACGTTGGTCAGGCTGGTCTCGAGCTCCTGAACTCAGATGATCCACCCGCCTCAGCCTCCCAAAGTGCTGGGATTACAGGCATGAGCCACCGTGCCTGGCCATGATTGCTTATTTTTAAGTAATCTTAATGGGCAAGCTCTCATTCATTTTTGGTGAATACACATGCAACTGAATTAAACTTTTGAATGACATTTTTTTTTTTCTGGCTCTGCCATTTACTCGGTGAATAACCTTGGATAAGTTGTTTTTGTGCCTCCGTTTTCCTATTTGTAAAATGAGAATAATTGTAATAATAAATGTACCTTTCTCGTAGGGTTACCATGAGGATTAAATATTTTGTTTCTTATAAGGTACTTAAACAGTACCTGGGTTGTTTTAAGTACTCACTTTAGCTATAAATATTATTTGAACTAACCGTTACTCTTTTAGGATTCTCTCCTGTAGAATTTCTGAACTTACATACCACAGTAAGTACAAGGATGTTCTCTGCAATATTGTAAAGAAAAACCAAAACTATCTTAAGTGTTGAGCAGTAAGGGAATAATTAAATAGATTATTATATTTTTATATTCTGTGTAGTTTTTTTTGTTTGTTTTGTTTTGTTTTGTTTTTTGAGACGGAGTCTCGCTCTGTCACCTGGTCTGGAGTACAGTGGCGTGATCTCCACTCACTGCAAGCTCTGCCTCCCGGGTTCACGCCATTCTCCTGCCTCTGCCTCCTGACTAGCTGGGACTACAGGCGCCCGCCACCACACCCAGCTAATTTTTTATATTTTTAGTAAAGACGGGGTTTCACCATGTCAGCCAGGATGGTCTCGATTTCCTGACCTCGTGATCCACCTGCCTCGGCCTCCTGAAGTGCTGGGATTACAGGCGTGAGCCACCACGCCCAGCCCTCTGTGTAGTTTTTAAGATGAGGCAGGCCAGGTGCAGTGGCTCACACCTGTAATCCCAGCAGTTTGGGAGGCTGAGGCAGGTGGATTGCTTGAGCCCAGGAGTGCGAGACCAGACTGAGCAACATGGCAAGACTCCATCTCTACTAAAAATACAACAATTAGCTGGGCATGGTGGCAGACGCCTCTAATCCCAGCTACTCGGGAGGCTGGGATAGGAGGATGGCTTGAGCACAGGAGGCAGAGGTTGCAGTGAGCTGAAATTGCTCTACTGCACTCAGCGTGGGCAACGGAGTGAAACCCTGTGACAAAAAATTTAAAAATAAAAAATGTTTAAATAGGCAGATAAATGTACTAATGTGGAAAGGTCTCTTTTAAAAAATGGTTTTACAAAAGTTTACAGAATATCCTGATTGGTAATGCAAACCAAACAGTTCATAGATTTTTTTCATGCATGTATGTACATGCGTAACCAACAGTCTAAAGCTTACAAACCTAAATGTTAACAGTAGTCACACACGGAGTAGAATGGGCTGAACAGTAGACAAAAGAATTCTAAAGACGAATCCTGACTTTTCCGCTAAATGAATATTGAGTACGACACCAGGCGTCCTGTGCCTCCGTTCCAGGTGAGGTGGTTGAGAAGGTAGCGCAGGCGGCGGCCTCATCGCTTGGTGCAGTTCAGTGTGTGCTTTTTCTAGGCTCTCTGCTGCGATGATGGATGTTTAGTGACTCTAGCTTCTGTTTGTTTTATGCAAAAACAGTTTACAGCTGGGTGTGCTGGCTCCCACTTGTAATCTCAACACTTTGGGAGGCCAAGGTATGAAGATCCCTCCCTGTGTTGCCCAAGAGTTCAAAACCAGCCTAGGCAACATCGGGAGACTCCGTCTCTACAGAAGATTTTAAAAACTAAACAGAATTAAAAGACAAAGTGGTTTCTGTGGCCTGACCTTCAACCTTTGCTTGATCACTGCATTTAGTTTTGGCGTCTGCCTTCGCTTACTTGTTCATGGACCTCTTTCAGTTTTCTTAGATTTTTTAGGAGAGAATGAATTATTCAGAATAAAAGGCCTCCTGATAATTTGGACTCTGTGGCAAGTAAAAGTAAAATGTGAGAGTGTGTTACATCATGAAAATATTTTTAAACTCATTCTGGTTTACTTTACTAATAAAATCTTTAAAAACAAGAGGCTGAAGAGTCTAAATGTAATTAATTACATTATCTGAAGTGAACTCCTTTTTTAAAACCATCCATGGAAACCATTAACTCTGTTCTGTTTTGTTTTGTAGCTGACTTTGGTTTCTGTGCCCAAATCACCCCCGAGCAGAGCAAACGCAGTACCATGGTCGGAACCCCGTACTGGATGGCACCAGAGGTGGTTACACGGAAAGCTTATGGCCCCAAAGTCGACATATGGTCTCTGGGTATCATGGCTATTGAGATGGTAGAAGGAGAGCCTCCATACCTCAATGAAAATCCCTTGAGGGTAAGATCAATTAAACACCAGCCTTGTTAAATATTTTTCTTGAATTTAAAGTAGAAAGTTGATAAAACCTAGTCTCTGCCCCTAACTCTGCATCTAAAAATAATTTGCTCTCTGAGTTACAAATTAATGTGCTAGGTGAAGACTTCATAGGTTTTTAGTAGTAAGCTGTATTATTTTGTATTTTACATGGGAAGTTTGGAGCACCTGCCTCTAAACCTTCTTTTGTGTTTTAAGATTTTTTGAGACAGGGTCCCACTCTGTTGCCCAGTCTAGAGTGCAGTGGTGCAATCTCAGCTCACTGTATCCTCCACCTCTCAGGTTCAAGTGATCCTCCTACCTCAGCCTCCCAAGTGGCTGGGACTATGGGTGTGCGCCGCCACACCCAGCTGATTTTTGTATTTTTCATAGAGACAGGGTCTCTCCATGTTGGGTCAGGCTGGTCTCAAACTCTTGACCTCAGTTGATCCACCCACCTCGGCCTCCCAAAGTGCTGGCATTACAGGTGTGAGCCACTGCGCCTGGCCACTTCTTTTTCTTTTAAATTACCATATGTGGTTCGACATTATCAGTTATTAAGGAAATGTAAATCAGAACCTCAACAATCAGTGGCTGAGGTTCAAGAGAATTGCTTGAACCCGGGAGGTAGCAGTTGTGGTGAGCCAAGGTGGCACTACTGCACTCCAGCCTGGGCGACAGGGTGAGACTCTATCTCAGAAAACAACAGCAGCAAAAAACCCACCCCAACAGGATAACACTTCCAACTACTAGAATTGCTATACTCAAAAAGACAATAATAAATGTTGGTGGCCAGGTGCGGTGGCTCACACCTGTAAACCCAGCACTTTGGGAGGCCGAGGTTGGGAGTTCAAGATCAGCCTGACCAACATGGAGAAACCCCATCTTTACTAAAAATACAGAATTAGCTGGGCGTGGTGGTGGGCACCTGTAATCCCAGCTAGTTGGGAGGCTGAGGCTGAGGCAAGAGAATCACTTGAACCCGGGAGGCAGAGGTTGCAGTGAGCCAAGATCGCGCCACCGCACTCCATCCTGGGTGACAGAGCAAAACTCTGTCTCCATAAATAAATAAATGTTGGTGAGAAGATAAACTGGAACCCTTGTTCATTGCAAAATATAAAATGGTACATCTGCCTTAGAAAACAATTTGACAATTCTGTATGAAGTGAATACTGGATTACCAGATGACCTAACAGTTCCTCTGCTGGGTACAGATGGCAAAGCCAAGAGAATTACAATCATACATCTGTACAAGAGCCAGCATGCAACCTCAATTATTTCCACTAAAAATGGAAATAATTCAAACCTGCTGAACAGTGGAATATTATTTGGTCATAGAAAGGAAGGAAGTGCTAATCCGTGTTGCAGCGTTGAACCTTCAAAGTATCGTGCTAAGTGAAAGAAACTGAATAACAGGTGGCAGGAGATTCTGGCCCTCTGTGTCCTGAATGCTTTTCGTCCAGTTGCCAAAGATTCCAGTTCATGTGGGCAGTTAAAGTACTTGGCAGGTGATTGATGAGGGTACTTTTCAGAACAACGTTTAAAGTCCTCTAATTTCATTCATTCATTTAGCCAGTATTGATTTGAGTACCTGCTGTGTGCTAAGCACTATTCAAAATGCTGTCTAAAAGAACCCACACAAATTCCTGCTCTTACAGAACTTATATTCTAGTGGGAGAAGAGAGAAAAACAAAATAAACAGAATAATATGTAATATATTGAATAATGGACTCGAGTGCTGAGACTGGCAGGAAGGAGGTTAGGGTGTTTCTTTTTTTTTTTTTTTTTTTCTGTCGCCCGGGCTGGAGTGCAGTGGCCGGATCTCAGCTCACTGCAAGCTCCGCCTCCTGGGTTTACGCCATTCTCCTGCCTCAGCCTCCCGAGTAGCTGGGACTACAGGCGCCCGCCACCTCGCCCGGCTAGTTTTTGTATTTTTAGTAGAGACGGGGTTTAGCCAGGATGGTCTCGATTTCCTGACCTCGTGATCTGCCCGTCTCGGCCTCCCAAAGTGCTGGGATTACAGGCTTGAGCCACCGCGCCCGGCCCGGGTGTTTACTTTCAAAAGGTGCTTGGAGAGCTGGGCACAGTGGCTCATGCCTGTCATCCCAGTATTTTGGGAGGCCAAGGTGGGAGGATTTCTTGAGCCTAGGAGTTAAAGGCCAGCCTAGGCAACATAGTGAGACCCCATTTCTACAAAAAAATTTAAAAATTAACCAAGCATGTTAGTGTGTGCCTGTAGTCACAGCTAACTGGGACCATCCCACCTCAGTGGGTGGGTCAGTTGGGCCCAAGGAAGATGAGGCTGCCGTGAGCTGTTCTCGCATCACTACACTCCAGCTTGGGTGACAGCTAGGCCCTGTCTCCAAAAAAATACGATAAAAATAAATTTTAAAATTAAATCAAAAGCGTGCATAGGGAGGGCTTCACTGAGGTGAGGTGACATTTGGACACAGGAAGTGCAAGAGTGATACTTACCTAAGGGGAAAGGATTCTAAACAGAAGGCACAGCACATGCAAAAGCCCTAAAGCAGGAGCGTGCCTGGTGTATCAAGAGGTGATGACGGACCTCAGCATAGCTGGCCTCCACTGAGCAAACAGCAAGAGGTGCGGTCGATCTGCGAAGAAACCAGGCCAGGCTGTAGTGCCTTATGAGACCTTTGGAAGGATTCTAGCTTTTACTGGAGGCCGGATGGGGAAACTGTTACAGAGATTTGAGCAGAAGAGTAAGTTGGTCTCCTTAGGTTTTAATAGGATTGCCCTGGCTACTTTGTTGAGAGATGCTTGATGAAGGCAAAGGCAGAGCAGAAGACCAATTAGGAGGCTGATGTAATAATTCAGGCAAGCAGTGATGATAGCCTCGACCAGGACGGTATCAGTGGAGGGGGTGAAAAGTGGTGTGATTCTGGATGTATTTTGAAGAGGAGTCTACATGAGAGAGGGAAGACCAACGGGATCTGTTCCCAAGTCACTTAACTGCTTTCCTGTACAAAGCTGAAGAATATTACAGGACTGTGCCCACAGCCAGGAGCGCGCCCAGGTTTCAGAAGAGGCTCGCCTCCAGTGGCCTTCACTGTGACGAAAAGGTATACTTGAACCCCGGTGAGACTGGTGAAATCACCAGCACCAGTTCCTAAGCTCCTATCAGCAGATCCAGAAGCTTTCCAAAGATGGGCTGATCTTCTGCACACCTGTGACTATCCATTCCCAGGCTGGATCCTGCAAAAAACAAAACAAAACAAAACAAAAACCACCTTGGGTGGGGCATGGTGGCTCATGCCTGTAATCTCAGCACTTTGGGAGGCTGAGGTGGGCAGATCACTTGAGGTCAGGAGTTCGTGACCAGCCTAACATGGTGAAACCTCATTTCTACTAAAAATTCAAAAATGAGCCAGGCGCGGTGGCAGGCACCTGTATTCCCAGCTACTCGGGAGGCTGAGGCGGGAGAATTGCTTGAAACTGGGTGACAGAGAGAGATTCTGTCTCAAAAAAAAAAAAAAAAACACCTTGGTCCACAGGCATATGGGCATAACTGCTAATGCACAAATTACCGAAAAGGCAACATGGATGAGGAAGACGAGAATTCGTCCCAGCTGCTCAGAAGACACTGTGAATCCACGAAGATTGGCCTTCACGTGTACGTGAAGTGAAGGGGGACATGTTCAAAAACAAGCAGGTTCTTTGGGAACTCATTCCATGCTAAATATAGACAAGGCCTCAAGAAGCTTCTGGTTGACCAGGCCAGGGCATGTGGGTCTAAGACCAGGAAAGCACTGGTCCAAGAAGGAGAAAATCATTAAGACTGTCCCAGGAGGAAGAAACTAAGAATAAAGGTCTCCCTCTCTTGTCTATACATAGTGGATCTTGGTGATTACATAGATCCAGTCTTTCAAATAAAACAAGATTTTATCTGCCTAAAGGGGGAGAAAAAGCATATTTGTAGGAATACAGAAATAGCCAGGACCAGCAAGCACCCAGACATCCAGTCAAAGTTTACCAGATAGGCAAAGGAGCAGGCAAATGCAAACTATAATGAGAAAAACATCCTGTCAACTGAAACAGACACAGAACTGGCACAGATAAAAGAATTACCACACAAGCTCATTAAAACAATCTTACAACTGCATTTCAGTTGTAAGAACTTTAAATGCATATTGCTTAGTGAAAGAACCCAGTCTAAAAAGGCTACATATTGTTTCAACTATAGAGAGTAAAAATGATCAGTGGTCATGGAGTTTGGCAGGGGCAGGAGGGTAGAGAGGATGAGTAGATGAAGCACAGGGAGTTTTTTGGGCACTGAAATTACTTTGTATGATACTATAATGGTGGACACTGGACAGTGTTCATTTTCAGAACCCATGGAACAACTAGACACAGTGGTGCACACCCGTAGTCCCCGCTACTTGAAAGGCTGAAGCAGGAGCATCTCTTGAGCCCAGGAGTTCAAGGCCAGTCTGGGCAACATAGCGAGACTGCATAAAAAAACCATAGGACTGTATAATGTAATACAGAGTGAACCCTTATGTAAACTGAGGGCTTTAGTTTAATAGAAATGTATCAATATTGGTTCATTAGTAACAAGTGTCCCATAGTATAATAATGCAGATAACAATAACACTCCAGTTAGGGAGGCTGCATGTGGGTACTCTGTACTCTCTGCTCAATTTTCTCTAAACCTAAAACTTCTAAACAAAATAGTCAATTAAAAATAATAATTCAGGACCAGGTGCAGTGGCTCACACCTGTAGTCTCAGCACTTGGGAGGCCTAGGTGGGCAGATCCCTTGAGGTCAGGAGTTTGAGACCAGCCTGGCCAACATGGTGAAACCCCGTCTCTACTAAAAATACAAAAATTAGTCGGTCATAGTGGTGCCCGCCTGTAACCCCAGCTACTCAGGAGGCTGAGATGCGAGAACTGCTGGAACCCGGGAGGCAGAGGTTGCCGTGTGCTGAGATCATGCCACAGCACTCCAGCCTGGGCAACAGAGCGAGACTGTGTCTCAAAAGAAAAATAAATAGGCTGGATGCAGTGGCTCACACCTGTAATCCCAGCACTTTGCAAGGCTGAGGCAGGTGGATCACAAGGTCAGGAGTTTAAGACCAGCCTGGCCAACATAGTGAAACCCCGTCTCTACTGAAAATACAAAAAATTAACTACTCGGAAGACTGAGACAGGAGAATCGCTTGAACTCGGGAGGTGAAGGTTGCATTGAGCTGAGGTCGCACCATTGCATTCCAGTCTGGGCCACAGAGCCAGACTCTGTCTCAAAAATAAATAAATTAATTAAATTTATAGAACTGTAAAGGAAATAATTAGAACTACATAAGGATTTTCTAAAGGGAGTTGATTAAATTAGGAAACATTCATATAAGGCAGTGTTTACTTAAGCCATTACAGTAGTTTTATAGATCTAGGTAGTTATAAGTAATGATGACCTGGGATAATTTGTTTTTTGGTTTTTATTTTTGAGACAGAGTCTTGCTCTGTTGCCCAGGCTGGAGTTCAGGGTGCAATCTCCACTCACTGCAACCTCCACCCCCCACGTTCAAGCATTCTTCTGCCTCAGCCTCCCGAGTAGCTGGAACTACAGGCGTGTGCCACCACACCCGGCTATTTTTTTTTTTTTGGATTTTTAGTAGTGATGGGGTTTTGCCATGTTGCCCAGCCTGGTCTCGAGCTCCTGAGCTCAGGCAATCCACTTGTCTCAGCATCTTAAAGAGTGCTAGGATTACAGGCATGGGCCACCATGCCCAGCCTAATTTTTTTTTTTTTTTTAAGTTTTCACAAATCTCATTTTTTTTAATGATATGTATGACTTGAAAAAAATTTGAGAAAACTAAGCAGGATGATCAATGGTGAGATTGTGGTTATTTTTAATTATTAACATTGTTTTATTTATTTATTTATTTATTTATTTATTTTTTGAGACGGAGTCTTGCTCTGTTGCCCGGGCTGGAGTGCAGTGGCCAGATCTCAGCTCACTGCAAGCTCCGCCTCCCGGGTTTACGCCATTCTCCTGCCTCAGCCTCCGGAGTAGCTGGGACTACAGGCGCCCGCCACCTGGCCCGGCTAGTTTTTTGTATTTTTAGTAGAGACGGGGTTTCACCGTGTTAGCCAGGATGGTCTCGATCTCCTGACCTCGTGATCCGCCCGTCTCGGCCTCCCAAAGTGCTGGGATTACAGGCTTGAGCCACCGTGCCCGGCTCCATTGTTTTATTTTTTAAAGCAATACGAACTGGGCACAGTGGCTCACGCCTGTAATCCTAACACTTTGGGAGGCCAAGGCAGATGGATCACTTGAAGTCAAGAATTCAAGACCAGCCTGACCAATATGGTGAAACCCCATCTCTACTAAAAATACAAAGATTAGCTGGGCATAGTGGCATCTGTAATCCCAGCTACTCTGGAGGCTGAGGCAGGAGAATCACTTGAACCCGCGAGGCAGAGGTTGCAGTGAGCCAAGATTGCACCACTGCACTCCAGCCTTGGTGACAGAGTGAGAATCTGTCTCAACAAAACAAAACAAAACAAAACAAAAGCAATATGTATTGCATTTATAACTAAAGAAAAACCAAATGTGAATCTGATTTTGGAAAAATAACTTAGAGAAATGTAACATCTAAAAATAAGAGGAAAGTATCAAATCTAAATTTAAATGAGATAATGATAAGCCCAGTTTAGTATTTATGATGATTTTCTTTAAAGAAGAAAAGTTCATAGACTTTATTCACGGCTCTGTGACTGTGCTGAGCTATCCTTTTCTTTTTTTGAGACGGAGTCTCTCTCTGTTGCCCAGGCTGGAGTGCAGTGGCGCCATCTCGGCTCACTGCAACCTCTGCCTCCCGGGTTCACGCCATTCTCCTGCCTCAGCCTCCCGAGTAGCTGGGACTACAGGCGCCTACATTTTTAGTAGAGACGGGGTTTCACCGTATTAGCCAGGGTGGTCTCAATCTCCTGACCTCGTGATCTGCCCGCCTCAGCCTCCCAAAGTGCTGGGATTACAGGCGTGAGCCACCGCACCCAGCCGTGCTGAGCTATCTTAAGTGGATCAAAGATGTTCTTCTATTTTTAGGCCTTGTACCTAATAGCAACTAATGGAACCCCAGAACTTCAGAATCCAGAGAAACTTTCTCCAATATTTCGAGATTTCTTAAATCGATGTTTGGAAATGGATGTGGAAAAAAGGGGTTCAGCCAAAGAATTATTACAGGTAAATTTAAAAATGATTTCATTTGGGGGAATAGTTGACTCTTTTGGTAACCAACAGAAAATTTTCCTAGGGCTAATAATTAGATTTCACTATTCATTGATCACTAGCGGTATGGCAGCTGCTGCTGCAATTTAGGGTTTCATCCTATCATTCTGAGCAAACTAACACAGAAACAGAAAACCAAACACCGCATGTTCTCGTAAGTGGGAGTTGAGCAATGAGTTGGACACAGGGTGGGGAACATCACACACGGGGCCTGTCGTGGGGAGGGGAGAGAGGGGAGGGATAGCATTAGGAGATACACCTAATGTAAATGACGAGTTGATGGGTGCAGCACACCAACATGGCACATGTAGACATATGTAACAAACCTGCACGTTGTGCACATGTACCCTAGAACTTAAAGTATTAAAAAAAAAAGGCGGGGGGTTTCATCTGCTGGGAATAAAATTCTGACAATACCACAGTGTGCAGTTTGTGCATAGTATCAATCCTCAGACCTGTTTACAGTCTGCGCATGGTAGTATCGGTCCTCGGACCTGTTTACAGTCTGCGTGTAGTATGGGTCCTCAGACCTGTTTACAGTCCTCAGACCTGTTTATTGCTGGCATGTGTATATTTGTGTATATTTGTCAAACTGAAATGATTCTGCTTTCATTCAACTCTGAAAGTAATGCATTGATTATGTTAGTCTTATGAAGGTATTAATATGTGTTTAGTTTATTAAATAAATCATGATCGACAAGTAGTCTTTGAGGCTCAATTGAACAAAATTATTTTGTTTCTAACCTGATGAATAGCACTTATACATTTATTTTTCCCCTTCCTTCTGGCAGCATCCTTTCTTGAAACTGGCCAAACCATTATCTAGCTTGACACCACTGATCATGGCAGCTAAAGAAGCAATGAAGAGTAGCCGTTAACATCACTGCTGTGGCCTCATGTTCTTTTTTCCATTTTCTACAAGAAGCCTTTTAGTATATGAAAATTATTACTCTTTGGGGGTTTAAAGAAATGATCTGCATAACCTGAATGAAAGAAGCAAGTGACTATTCTCTGAAGACAACCAAGAGAAAATTGCAAAAAGAAAAGTATGACTTTTCTATGAACCCCTTCTTTAGGGTCCAAAAGGAATTGTGGACTGAATCACTAGCCTTAGGTCTCCCAGCAAACAGCCTATCAGGGCCGTGTATCATGTGTGAGGTTTGCATTTTACTTTGCTGACTTTGTTGTAATGGATCCCATTCATTGTCCCCTTTGGGGTATTTCCAATACTTGAATGGCAGATTGGAGTTTTTCAGAGTATTTGTTTATCTGCTAGTCTTTCTCTCCTTCGTAGCTTTCTTTTCCCTGGACTTGCTCCTTTTGAGTTGCTTTTGAGTTTCTCATGCCTAGGCAAGTGTAATAGAAATTATGTAGCTCCTTATGTTGGCAAAGGAGCTCTATATAGTTTCACTTTGTATAAAAGTTAGGACCAGCTGTTGTTACGTGTAATATTGTAGTTCAGAACTTGACCTGAAGGAAGGGAAGAAGAGTATGTGATTTTTACCTTTTTTAACAAATGTGAAAAAGTCCGTTTTAGAAATTTCGTGGTAGTAAGTTTGGCATTTGTTACATGTATAGAGAGAAGACTAATAATCTCTATTTATAACTAAATCATTGAGATAGAAAAAGATTCCCATTGACTGTAGACTTCTTCCCACTTTGTCTTCCCTTCTGCCTGTTTCCCCTTCAGGTTTGGCTCCAGGAACCAAAGTGATTTGTTCTTGTTCCAACCTGGACTTTATGATTTTGGTTACTGCCACTACCTTCCTCTTCTCTCCTTTCCCCCTTCAATTTGGAAATAAATTTCTGTATATGTTGCAATTTTAGGTTTAGGTTTGTTCTTTTTGTTTTTCCTTAATCCTCTCTCACCTCACAGATACCCCCCTCCCATGGCAAATAACATAATAACCAATGAATTTTCGGAACTTAAAATTAGCTTTTTTCCACTTAAAGGAGAAAAATATTTGGGACTAGCAGAGGCAGAGTGAGAGATGTGGACCTTGGTGAGCTCTGATGTAGTGAGAAGAGATGATACTCATGAAGGAGAACGTTCGGTTACAGAGAAGCAGCTGATAGCAAATCGGCCGTGGGCGCATTGCCCGGGGTCGCCATCAGTGTGGCATTGTCTGTGAGAACTTGAGTGACAGAGTATTTCTTGGTGAATTTATAGATCATTTGAGATGGTGAGTTACTTTAGTTTTTTTTTTTTTTTTCAAATAAGTAGAGACTGTTATAAAAAACGAGAAAGGAAAATGAAATGTGCGTGTTGATAGCAATAATTTGTTTCTTTTAAAGATTCTAAAAGGTCTGAGACCTGTAGCATTAATTATTTGAGTGCCCTCCCTTCTCCCCTCCCCTCCCTTTCTCCTCTCTTCTCTTCTTTCCTCTCCTCTCCTTCTCCTTTATTCGTAGTTTTGCTTTTGGAGTAGGTGTTGTTCAAGTATCTGTGGTTTGGTTCTGGCATTTTGTTCCCGCCATCCCCCTTCCCCCATTAACTTCCCCCCTGCTTACCATCCTGCAGTATAAATCATGAATAAAAAATCATTTTGCTGTTGGAGTATACATTGGGAAACTAGAAGGGTTTTATTTCCATTATTTTATTCCCGCTATATCTATGTTAAGATACAATTATAAGGAGAGAAGTGACTGTTTTTTATTGATAAGGCAAGAAGGTTTTCAGAAAAATGAGTAAAATAATTAATGAAACATATTTAGAGCACTTAATGGTCTCTGCTTTCAATATAATTCTTGACTTCATTTTTCTCTGGAATATATTGGCCTTCTACAGCTATTACTGAATTACAGAAACTGGTTTACTTCTGGCAGAAAGCTGCAGTGCCACCTGAGTTCCACATTGTAACATTCTTTGTAAACAGTTGGCTGGATTGTGAGAAAGAAGATGCTACCCATGAAACAGAAAACCACCGAGATGAGAAGACTTGATCCTCGTGCCCTCAGAGGCACTTCCCTCCTGAGTCAAAGACCATCCTCACTGACGATGTGCCAATGCCTCGTTTCAGGCCTGTGACTCAACAAAGGGCTTTTCCATTGATAGAAGCAGTTTGGGATTTGTAGTTACAACTTCTTCGATAGTTACCTGCACATCCATGGCTGGCAACTGACTTCAGTCATTAAAACCTGGCTCTTTGGTTAAGGGAGCTACACTGTGGTTTATTCTTAAGTTACGTGGATAAACTAACCTCTAACAGAAATATACTTTGGTTAATTTTGACATGTGTCATTTTTAAACAAAATCTTAAAAGCAATACAGAATTGTGATTAATTTTAAATTAAAACATTCAGAACTTGTTGAAAGAAAAATTATATCTGAATCAAGATTCATGTTTTTTATTTTTTATTTTTATTTTTTGATACAGTCTCACTCTGTCACCCAGACTGGAGTGCAGTGGCGTGATCTCAGCTCACGGCAACCTCAGCTTCCTGGGTTCAAGCGATTCTCGTGCCTCAGCCTCCTGAGTAGCTGAGACCACAGGTGCACGCCACCACACCCAGCTAATTTTTTGTATTTTTGTTAGAGACAGAGTCTCACCATGTTGCCCAGGCTGATCTCCAACTCCTCAGCTCAGGCAATCTGCCCACCTTGACCTCCCAAAGTGCTGCAATTACAGGCGCGAGCCACTGCGCCTGGCCTCATGTTTTTTAAATAATTGCCTTTTATATCCCCCTTTTTGTCATCACTTTAGAATGAAAATTCCCGTTTAAATCTAAAAGTTACCTTAATAGTCCTCTTGTGTTATTAGGACAGTATTACTATAGTACTTATTTATTTTATTTTAGACTTACAGTTATAATCTCTTTTCCTTTTTTCTTCTGCTGCTTTTAGGGACAGTTAAAACTGGGAAACTATGAAACATGTAACATTTTACCCTACCTAGAATAGTGGACGAGCAGTTGTGCGGCATAAGATACCAAGGCTAGGCCGGGCGCGGTGGCTCAAGCCTGTAATCCCAGCACTTTGGGAGGCCGAGACGGGCGGATCACGAGGTCAGGAGATCGAGACCATCCTGGCTAACATGGTGAAACCCCGTCTCTACTAAAAATACAAAAATCTAGCTGGGCGAGGTGGCGGGCGCCTGTAGTCCCAGCTACTGGGGAGGCTGAGGCAGGAGAATGGCGTGAACCCGGGAGGCGGAGCTTGCAGTGAGCCGAGAACCGGCCACTGCACTCCAGTCCGGGCGACAGAGCGAGACTCCGCCTCAAAAAAAAAAAAAAGATACCAAGGCTAATACAACTCTGTCTTCATGTGTTGAGTGCCTGGCACATAGTATTAATTCTCTTCCCTTTAACATATAAGTGTTAAGCTGCTTACAGTCTAGTAACCACCAATTGTAAATGAGCCTGTGCCTTTAACAAGCAATTTTAAACTACCTATGAGTATTTCTTTATAGGGCTCACTTAAATACATGTTTGTATATACTGTATTCTGGCCAGAATAATTTTAGATCTGATCAGGTAGTAGCTAAAAATAAAAAAAAAAGGTGCTTAAAGAATTTGCATCAATTTTTGAGTCTAAATCTTTTAAAATATACTGAGATCCACATCTAGTAAAATGGCAGTGTCAAAATATTATAGATGATAGTTAAAATCCAGATTAATACTCGTTTGGGGTTTTTTTATAGTAGAACTTCATTGTAATACAAAAAGCAGATTATCTTCCTGTCTCCGCTCCTCCCACAGTAGGTATTGAAACTGGCAAAATGAGTTCTTTGATAGTGTTGTGTATATAAGAAAAAATATATACACGCCTTCTTTTTTCTCCCTCAACACACTGAACACTCTGGCAAAGATGCTGTGGTAGATGAGACTGGAGTTAGAAAGAAGCAAGCACTGGCCTCCTTCGAAGGAACGGAAGTCTTTCCCATTCACTCCTCTAGAATGCTGCTGAGAGAGGCAGAAAGAAATGGATAATTCTGTCAAGCACACTTTTATTCTTTATTAAGAGAAACAGTTATGTTTGGAATTCGACGTTGGAACGCATTGGCTTTTTTTCCCTTGTTTGGATAGAAGTGGAATTAAGTAAAAGTAGTTTGTCTTTTCTGTTGTCTTCAAATTTTATAATGCCTTTTATTTTTAATTTAATCCCGTTCAATTATTTAATTGTTACACATTGACATTAACTGCTGTATTTTACGACTTTGTTCAATAATTTTGTTCTTTCAGGGCTAGAAATAAACTTTTTTAAAAAATTTGCGTTTTTAACCTTTCCTAAACTTTTATTCTTTCTTTTGATCAGAATAGCATAAAAGAATATTTAAATGTCTTAATAGATTTTCAGAGAACATTCTAGTATTTTTAGTGATAAATATTTTAAACCTTTTAATGGTGTTTTGCCATCATTTTGAATTTATTACAAAGCTCCAAAGTAGGAAGGTTTCTAGAAATGTGTGGGTGGGCAGTAAACATGAAGTTTTCCTTTTTTTTTTTTTTTTCTGAGACAAAGTCTCACTCTGTCTCCCAGGCTGGAGTGCACTGGCACGACCTCCGCTCACTGCAGCCTCTGCCTCCCAGGCTCAAGTGATTCTCCTACCTCAGCCTCTGGAGTATTGGGGAAGTTTTCCCCTTCTAAATCAAGTTCAGAATAATTTTCTTATCAATGTTTCTCTGTCAGACCCAGGGAAACAGTTCTGATTTGAGCACAATAAAAACCTGATCAGAATTTCTGTGTTAAATGAACCAAGAAACCTTAAGAGTGCAATACAGGGTAAGGCATCACTTCATTATATGAATTAATTTGGAATCTTAGATACCCTAGCATAGGGAACAGCCACAATAATGGTTTGCTATCAAAAAGCATAAAATAAGGCCAGGCGCGGTGGCTCACACCTGTAATCCTGGCACTGGGAGGCTGAGACTGGCAGATTGCCTGAGCTCAGGAGTTGGAGACCAGCCTGGACAACGTGATGAAACCCCATCTCTACTAAAATACAGAAAATCAGCCAGTTATTGTGGCGCATGACTATAGTCCCAGCTACTGAGGCTGAGGCGCGAGAACTGTTTGAATCCGGGAGGTGAAGTTGCAGTGAGCCAGGATCATGCCATTGCACCCCAGCCTGGGTGACAGAGCAAGACTCTTGTCTCAAAAAAAAAAAGTACACATATTTTTATCCTGGGTGAGAGGTGGAGGCAGTGACTTTAAAATGTATTTGTTACGCTGTGTGGCTGTTTTGTCTTGTTCTAACATATTTCTTTGAACTAATAGCAAATGCTCAAAGCATTGCCTAAGAAAACTTTTAAAAGCCTGTGGTTAATTTCAGAAGCTCTATTTCTAGGGCTTGATAGGAGGATGGCTTGAGCTTGGGAGGCAGAGGTTGCAGTGAGCCAAGATCATGCCGCTGCACTCCAGCCTGGGCAACAGAGCAAGACCCCTGTCTCACAAAAAAAGAGTTGATAATTGCCTATATCTCTATAAAGATAATTTTATAGTCTCAGTAATCCTGATTATAACTTTTACCCATACATCTTAGTTTGGTGTTAGGGAAAAAAACTAAAAATGCTACATTTCTGGGAAACAATTTGTTCAGAAAATGACAGCATTTATATAAACTTGTAAGTTACGTCAAGAGACTGATGATCTTGAAAGGAGTGACACTCGTGGATATATCATCTCTGGCATATTTGTTAAAAGATGACCATTGCGTTACCTCCTTGCATCCGTCCCAGTTTGTGTCTGTAGCAGATGAACACGTCTCACCCTTGTAGTGCTGCCTTTTTTTTTTTTTTTTTTTTAAACAATCCAGATAGAGGGACAATGCCATCCATTTCTGTTTTTCTTTCTTAGACCTGTAGGTATATACAGCACAGCATCAGTGCATTGCCAAAAAACTATTTTCCTCTATTTCTTAATAAACTACTTCACTTTGACATATATTTAAAATAGAAGTGTAGGGCCGGGCACAGTGGCTCATGCCTGTAATCCCAGCACTTTGGGAGGCCGAAGTGGGTGGATCACCTGAGGGCAGGAGTTTTAAGACCAACCTGGCCAACGAAACCCCATCTCAACTAAAAATAGAAAATTAGCCAGCTACTCGGGAGACTGAGGCAGGAGAATCGCTTGAACCTGGGAGGCAGAGGTTGCAGTGAGCCGAGTTCATACCATTGCACTCCAGCATGGGTAACAGAGCGAGACTCCGTCTCAAAAATAAAATAATAGAAGTGTACAATTTTCAAAACCTAATTGATCCAGGCCATAAAATTAAGAAATATCTAACAGTACAATCCAACTCTGATTGCTTTAATATATTGTCAGTAAAATCTTTAAGGAGTTTCAGGATTGAAACTAGAAGACATCTTAGTCACATTCAATATTCCTTACATTTTAGTACACTTGACGATCTGCTGCTAGTAACTTTGTTGAGCTGTTTTTCGGTAAACTAAAAATCTTAATCATTTGAGTTTTTACTAGAGACATTGTCACTGTTTTGTTCACGCTCTTGGTGCTACAGAAGTGTTTAAATGTTTGACCATCTCCTTTGTTCATCTGTAGATCTGTTGGAGCGTGCCGTGAGACTGTGGCGTCATTGAAAATGACCTTAGGCCTTGGGCTGTTGGATATGTGGATAAGCTACTTTCATGTAACCTGCATGTTTGACTGTGGACAAACTGTTCTGTTACGCGCCTGCTCTCCTCCTGTGTCTGTGGTGTCTTTGTTTTATGACCGCACAGCTGGCCAAGGTGTTACCACAGGTGTGAGTAAATCAGTGCTTCTTGCTGCACATTCCCCATCCAGTCACTAAGCACTGCAAAGACACAGAACTGTATGAAAGCTTATTTTTACTTAGTTTCATCTTATAGTCGTGTTTGAACTTGTGAGTTTCTTTTACATGAAACTGTTTAATTTTGAGATTTGCTGCTAGAGGGAGGGCTGGTTAAGCTTTTGGAAGTTAGTAGCAGCACTGCTCTGGTAGGAGGGGCACGAAAACGGTTACTGTGAATTGCTGGGCTTGTTTCTGTGTCTGTTTTGAGTGATAATACAGGGGCCACATCCTAGGGGCTTTTCAGGGTTAAATTCATTAATTCCAAATAAAATATTTAGAATGATGTCCAGCACGAAGTAAACATTTCATAAATGTAATCTCCTATCATTACTTTTTTTTCCCCTCTATGGTATCACGGGAGCAGGTGCAGAAGTAACAGAATGCTGCACAGAGCTATTTGCACTTTTCTCCCACCTCTCGTATTTTTAAAATGTATGCATTATGGAAATTATTCTGCAAATATTACACAGCTTTTCTTTTTTTTTTTTTTCTAACACAAGATCTCCCTCTGTCATCCAGGCTGGAGTGCAGTGGCACAATCTCAATCTCGGCTCACTGCAATTTCCGCCTCCTGGATTTGAGCGATTATCCTGCCTCAGCCTCCGAGTGGTTGGGACTACAGGCAGGTGCCATTACAGCCCAGCTAATTTTTGTATTTTAAGTAGAGGTGGGGTTTAACCATGTTGGCCAGGCTGGTCTTGAACTCCTGACCCCAAGTGATCCATCTGCCTCAGCCTCCCAAAGTACTGGGATTACAGGCGTGAGCCACCACGCCCAGCTGTTCCACAGCTTTACACAAAGAAGGCCCCCAGTACATCCCTATTTGGTCACACAGTGAGAAATTGTATATTTTACAGTATTGCATAGCTGGCAATGTGACACTGTGCATTAGAGTTTGGAAAATCACTTTCCTGAAGAGAGATTGCAAAGAAAAAAATTTAAATCGAGAATTGGTTTTTGAAGTTTTTGTTTGTTGTTGTTGTTTTAAATAGAGACAAGGTCTCACTGTGTTGCCCGGGCTTTTCTCAAACTCCTGAACTCAAGTGATCCTCCCGCCTCAGCCTCCCAAAGTGCTAGGATTACAGGTGTGAACGACCATACCCAGCCAAGAATTGTTTTATGTATTCATTAGAAATAAGTTTGTAAACCACAGGTTCCAAAGTGTTAGTACCTTTAATTAATGTAACAAGAAGTTCAGTGTTTGTCAGTCTGGGGTTGTCCTAGGACATCCGGGGAGTCCAGCAGTCCCGCCAGCACTTGGACCCTCCACGTTTTCACTCTACCATTCTTAGCATGTAGGCCTGTATCCTTATGCCTGTTGCAACATACATACTAGATGGCTGGTGCACCTCCAACCTCTTGTCCAGGTGTCAGGCAGGAAAAAAAGAGCTGGCAAAAGGCAACGTGGAGAGCAGAAGGGAGTAGTACTTACAGCAAGAGAACCCAAGTTTTCCCAGAAACCCTCAACTTCTGTCCCATTGGCCAGAACTCATTTGGCACCCCATAGCTGCAAGAGAGTCTAGGGAAGAGTGCTTCTCCAGATAAAATCAGACTTGTTGGTAAAGGAGGGATGGAAATAGTATATAACTGACCACCATAGCTTCAGTGTGAAAATTGCTCTATTGGAATTTTTTGTAGCTCTTCCCCTACTATTTCTACAGGGCACTTCCCCATCTGTTGACTTTGATACTACATGATTGATGGGGGTGCTCACTTGTAGACATGAGAAAAAGGCCTAGAGCAATTAACTTTTCCAGGGTTATCCAGGTAGAATTTCAGCTCTTCTGGGTTAAGGAACTGGAAACTTTTCAACTCTCTAGGCCTCATCTCAGCTAGAGAGCTAGTTTTGAAGAAACATAATTGCTTATAGGTCATAAATGCAATTTAAATGTAATTGGCAATGTGGCAAGTTTAGTGATCCATCGTTGGGAGGAGACCTCAAGTATCTGCTATAAATTCCTGATTAAGCAGTTGATTGATTTAGTTTTAGCAGGAGCCTAGGTGACCCTGAGCAAAATAGCCCTTCATGGGTGTTCCTGGCCCCTGAGTGTCCTCTAGGGGGTGCTGCTGCCACTGTCATTGTCAAAGATGGAGCCTGCCAGAGGTGAAAGCCCAGTTCTTGCCATTGCCCTGCTATCCTCGGGTTTATGGCGCTATTCTGGAAGAACTCAAATATAACATTATTCGATGTAACAAGCAGTCTGTTAAGAAACATGGAGATCCTTTGGTTCTCGAGTCAAATTTGGTATCAGCAAAGCTACGTTCTCATAGGGAAAGAATGTACACTTGCTAGTGCTCCAGAGAGCCTGGCTCCCTATGATACTTCTTATTCTTTAAAAAAAAAACAACTACATAATAGAGAAATACATTCTCATTTATAAAATTCCAGCCATTCAAACAAAAGAAAGGCCCTTCAATCCCAGTCCAAGTCCCCGTTCCAAAGGAAAGCTTACTAGTTTCCATCTTTTCAGACCTTTCTCTATACATTATATCTAGATATTGGTCGGTTTTGTAGACCAAGCAGTTCTTGAAGGTGCGATCACAGAAAATTGACTTTCGTTTCCCTCTGTTCTAGCCCGTCTTAAGGCGTAGTTCTTCCGCATTCCCTAGATGAAATTTAGAGCAAACACCCAGGCCATTTTACCAGTGAGTTCTACGAATATTCAAAGAAAAAATTCCAATCCTGCACAAAGTATCCGAGGATATAGAAAACATTCCCCAAATTCTATTATGAGGATGGCATAGCCATGATACTAAAATAATTGAAGAAGAAAATTACAGGATAGGCCAGGCGTGGTGGCTCACACCTATAATCCCAGCACTTGGGGAGGCTGAGGCAGGTGGGTCACCTGAAGTAAGGAGTTGAAGGCCAGCCTGGCCAACATGGTGAAACCCCGTCTCTAGCTCGGCGTGGTGGTGGGTGCCTATAATCCCAGCTACTCGGGAGGCTGAGGCAGGAGAATCACTTTGACCCAGGAGGTGGAGGTTGCAGTGAGCCAAGATCGCGCCATTGCACTCCAGCCTGGGCAACAAGAGCAAAACTCTGTCTCAAAAAAAAAAAAAAAATTTATATATATATGATAATCTTATAAATACAAGTGTGCAATTATTAAATCTATTACTAGCAAACCAAATCTAGCAATGTATAAAAGAGATAGTGCATCCTAATCAAGTAGGGTTATGCATGTAAAAATCAAGATAGTTTACAGTATTAGTAGATTATCTGGGCATTTCAACAGATATAAGAGAGTGGCTGGGCCCAGTGGTTCACACCTGTAATCCCAGCACTCTGGGAGGACAATGCATGAGAATCATTTGAGGCCAGGTTCAAGACCAGCCTGGGCAACATGGTGAGACCCTGTCCTGTCTCTAAAAAAAACTAATAAAAAAAACATTAGCCAGGTATGGTATCACACCTAGAGTCCTGGCTACTATGGAGGCTGAGCTAGGAGAATGGCTTGAGCCCAGGAGTCCAAGGTTGCAGTGACCTGTGATTGTACCACTGCACTCCAACCTGCATGACACAGTGAGACCGTCTCTTTAAAAAATAAGAAAAAAAAGCATTGGCCTGGCTTGGTGGCTCACGCCTGTACTCCCAGCACTTTAGGAGGCCGAAGTGAGTGGATCACCTGAGGTAAGGCATTCGAGACCAGCCTGGCCAACATGGTGAAACCCTTTATCTACTAAACATACAAAAATCAGCTGGGCATGGTGGCATGTACCTGTAATCCCAGCTACTCAGGAGGCTGAGGCAGGGGAATCGTTTGAACCTGGGAAGCAGAGGTTGCAGTGACCTGAGACTTCTCCATTGCACTCCAGCCTGGGCAAAAAGAGCAAAACTCTATCTCAAAAAAAAAAAAAAAA
>NW_012118932.1:1576098-1579463 GCF_000951035.1 Colobus angolensis palliatus
TTTTTTGAGACAGGGTTTCACACTGTCGCTCAGGCTGGAGTGCAGCGGTACAATCTCAGCTCACTGCAGACTTCACCTCCCAGGCTCAAGTGATCCTGCCACCTCAGCCTCTCAAGAAGGGACTCCCAGCCACCACACCCGGCTAATCTGTGTGTTTTGTAGACGGGTTTCACCATGTGACCCAGGCTGGTCTTGAACTCCTGGCCTCAGGTGATCCACAGCCTCAGCCTTCTAAAGTGCTGGGATGACAGGTGTGAGCCACCTCGCCCAGCCATGCTTAGGTTCTTTCCTTTTCTTAGATTCTACCTATGCAGTTTGAGGTGTGAGGGTTAACTAACTTCTGACAACCCCACCACCAGATCATAATGAAAGCAAGTCTCAGACCAAATCTTGCCACACACCTAAAAGCTAATTTAAGCAAACATTTATCCGCAAAAGTGTTTGTTCAGCCTGTGCTGTAGCTCACTATGATCCATGCTGTCTGTCCCAAATGCTCTGTCCACGACCTTGCATGAAAAGTTCACTTGAGGCGGAGAGGGAAACATGCCAGGGGCCAGGATTCTGTTACCCTTCAAGATGGCATCATGTAACCAGACATCCTCTTAACTAGTGGCTGGTCACAGGATTATTTAAGGATGGAGCCTTGAGGGCCATTCCTAAGGGGTCAAGTTGCTGGCCTCGCTAGATTCTTACACCTTGTTTATGCAAAGGCAGCAGGAGTCTCTCAAATAACTTTAGCCAATGGAAAGATCCTGAATACCTTTCATTTCACTGATGAGAGCCCATTTATGACCTCATTACTGATTAACAAGCAACTAAGTTCATAAAGAAACAACCATTTATTTTTTCATTCATTCATTCATTCATTCATTCATTCATTCATTTGACAGGGTCTAGGTCTGTTGCCCAGGCTGCATTCATTCATTCATTCATTCATTTATTGAGACAGGGTCTAGGTCTGTTGCCCAGGCTGGAGGGCAGTGGTGTGATCATGGCTCACTATAGCTTTGACCTTCTGGGCTCAGTCAATCCTTCCAGTTCAGCTTCCTGAGTAACGGGGACCAGAGATGCTTGCCACTACAGCTGGCTAATTTTTTCTATTAATATTTTTTGCATGGATGGGGGTCTCACGATGTTGCCCAGGCTTGTAACTGCGCAATGGGTTCACCTTGTCCGCTGCCTAGACCCAGACGATACATCACCACAGGGGAACTGCAGTAGAGAAAGAGGAATTCTTGCAGAGCCGGCTGTGCAGGAGACTGGAGTTTCTTATTCAAATCAGTCTCTCCAAGCATTCAGGGATCAGTGCTTTTAAGGATAATTTGGTGGGTGGGAGAAGGCCAGTGAGAGAGTGTTGATTGGTTGGGCCGGAGACGCAATCATGGGAAATTGGAGCTGTCCTCTTGCGCTGAGTCAGTTCCTGGGTCGGGGCCACAAGATCAGATGAGCCAGTTTATCCATCCAGGTGGTGCCAACTGACCCATCAAGGGCAGGGTCTGCAAAATCTCTCCAGCACTGACCTTAGGAGCAGTTTAGGGAGGGTCAGAATCTTGTAGCCTCCAGCTGCATGACTGTAAATTAGAGTTTATAATTTCTAATCTTGTGCCTAATTTGTTAGTCCTGCAAAAACAGTCTAATCCCCAAGCAAAAAGGAGGTTTGTTTGGGGAAAGGGCTCCCATCTTTGTTTTAAACTGTAAACTAAGTTCCTCCCAAAGTTAGTTCACCCTGCACCCAGGAATGAACAAGGACAGTCTGGAGGTTAGAAGCAAGATGGAGTGAGTTAGGTCAAGTCTCTTTCACTGTCTCAGCTACAATTTTGCAATAGTGGTTTCAGGCTGATCTCGAACTCCCAGGCTCAAGTGATCCTCCCGCCTCGGCCTCCCCAAGTGTTGGGATTACAGGTATGAACCCCCATACCCAGCCAGAACATCTATTTCTGATAATCACTCTGCTTGTTAACTGAGCCTCAGGTGTTGATTGAGATATAGAAAGTGCCAGTAGCTGCCTCTAGTGTGTAGTGTGTAACCTTTCTGACTAGACACTGACTACCCTAATGAGTGAATTTTCTTTCTTTCTTTCTTTTTTCTTTTTTTGAGACGGTGTTTTGCTCTTGTTGCCCAGGCTGGAGTGCAATGGTACCATCTTGGCTCACCACAACCTCTGCCTCCCAGGTTCAAGCAATTCTCCTGCCTCAGCCTCCTCAAGGATCACTTGAGCCTGAGTAGCTGGGATTACAGGCATGCGCCACCATGCCAGCTAATTTTGTATTTTTAGTAAGAGCCGGAGTTTCTCCATGTTGGTCAGGCTGGTCTCAAACTTCTGACCTCAGATGATCCACCCACCTCAGCCTCCCAAAGTGCTGGAATTGCAGGTGTGAGCCACTGTGCCTGGCCTTTTTTTTTTTTTTTTTAAGACAGAGTCTTGCTCTGTTGCCCAGGCTATAGTGCAGTGGCACAATCTCAGCTCACTGCAACCTCTGCCTCCTGGGTTCAAGCAATTTCCAGCTAATTTTTGTATTTTAAGTAGAGATGGAGATTTGCCAAGTTGGCCAGGATGGTCTCGATCTCCTGATCAGATGATCCACCCACCTCAGCCTCCCAAAGTGCTGGAATTGCAGGTGTGAGCCACTGTGCCTGGCCTTTTTTTTTTTTTTTTTTTAGATAGAGTCCTGCTCTGTCGCCCAGGCTGGAGTGCAGTGGCGCGATCTTGGCTCACTGCAACCTCCGCCTCCCAGGTTCAAACAATTCTCCTGCCTCAGCCTCCCGAGTAGCTGGGATTACAGATGCCCGCCGCCACACCCGGCTAATTTTTGTATTTTTAGTAGAGATGGTGTTTCACCGTGTTGGCCAGGCTGGTCTTGAGCTCCTAACCTCAGGTGATCCACCTGCCTCGGCCTCCCAAAGTGCTGGGATTACAGTGAAGCCACTGTGCCAGCCAGGAGTGAACTTCTTTAACCCGATAAAGTGAACCTCCAAAATCCTGCAACAAGAAATCATGCTCAGAAGTGAAGCATTGAAACCATTTCTTTGAGTACCAGAATAAGACCGGAATCATGCCCATTATCACGAATGTTTTTTTCTTTTGAGATGGAGTCTTACTCTGTCACCCAGGCTGGATGGCAGTGGCGCGATCTCGGCTCACTGCAACCTCCCCCTCCGGCCTCAGGATTATAGCACACGCCACCACGTTGGTGATTTTTTGGTTTGTTTTTTGAGATGGAGTCTTGCTCTGTCACCCAGGCTGGAGGGCAGTGGCACAATCTCAGCTCACTGCAGCCTCTGCCTCCTGGGATCAAGCGGTTCTCCTGCCTCAGCCTCCCGAGTAGCTGGGCTCACAGGCAAGCACCCCCACGTTCAGCTAATTT
>NW_012118932.1:1579513-1580067 GCF_000951035.1 Colobus angolensis palliatus
CTTGAACCCGGGAGGCTGAGGTTGTGGTGAGCTGAGATCGCACCATTGCACTCCAGCCTGGGCAACAAGAGTGAAACTCCGTCTCAAAAAAAAAAAAAAAAATGTCAAAGCGATGACTGGGCACAGTGACTCATGGCTGTAATCCCAGCCCTTTTGGGAGGCCAAGGCAGGCAGATCACCTGAGGTCAGGAGTTTGAGATCAGCCTGGTCAACATAGTGAAACCCCGTCTCTACTAAAAATACAAAATTACCCGGGTGTGGTGGTGGTTGCCTGTAATCCCAGGTACTCGGGAGACTGAGGAAGGAGAATCACTTGAACCTGGGAGGTGGAGGTTGCAGTGAGCTGAGATCACACCACTGCACTCCAGCCTGGACAACAGTGGGACTCGGTCTCAGAAAAAAAAAAAAAAATTGGAAAGCAAGATAAAATCTCATTATTTTCAGATAAGGTTGATATGATAAACTTAAAATTTAGTAAGTTTGCTGTATACAAAATCAGTGTGCAAGAGTCAATTATATTGTTAAGCACTAGCAACAAACAGAACATGTAGTCT
>NW_012118932.1:1587652-1589972 GCF_000951035.1 Colobus angolensis palliatus
CCACTGCAACCTCCACCTCCCGGGTTCAAGCGATTCTCCTGCCTCAGCCTCCCGAGTAGCTGGGATTACAGGCGCCCGCCACCATGCTCGGCTAATTTTTGTATTTTTGGTAGAGACAGGGTTTCGCCATGCTGGCCAGGCTGGTCTCGAACTCCTAACCTCAGGTGATCTGCGCACCTCAGCTTCCTAAAGTGCTGGAATTACAGGCGTGAGCCACCTCACCTGGCTGTGAATATTTTAAGATAATTTTAGATTTACGGAAGTTACAAAGATAGCACAGGGTGACCTCATGTACCCTTCACATAGCTTCTCCTAATATTAGCGTGTTACTATAACCATGCAATATTTGTCAAAACCAAAAAATTGGCACAATAATATTAACAAAACTATAGACTTTGTTCAAATTTCAGCAGTTTTTCCACTAATGTCGTTTTTCTGTTCAAGGATCCAATCCAGGATACCATATTGCATTTAGTATTACTAAGTTTTTCAGAAAGAGACTCTGATGTTCTCAGCTCATCCTGAATCCCAGGGGTTCGGTATAGTGACATCAGGCCTCTGGGAGGTGTTTAAGATGTTCACCTTAATTTTCTGGGACTTTCACATTAAGGTACCTCTCCCAGTGACACGGGCTGGGTCAATCTGATGAGTTATTTTCATGCTTGAGGGCTTTGGGGAGATGGTCTCAGATGCTGAGAACTGAGGACTGGGCAGAAACTGAATTCTAGGAGCTGGGCGAGGAACTTGGGCAGTATTAATAGTTGTTTGCTCATGGGGTTGTGGTACCTGCAACCAAGGGGGTAGCATGGGAAGCAGTGTCTCCAGGAAGTGCCATATTGGGGCTAAGCAGGTAACGCAAGAGTGGGTTACCAACCCAAAGTGGATAAGGCAAAGAGGGGATGTTTGTGTAAAAGGAATAAAAAAAAAGTTTAACAAAAGTTGGTTGGCCGGGTGCGGTGGCTCACGCCTGTAATCCCAGCACTTTGGGAGACCGAGGCTGGCAGATCATGAGGTCAAGAGATCAAGCCCATCCTGGCCAACATGGTGAAACCCCGTCTCTATTAAAAATACAAAAATTAGCTGGCCGTGGTGGTGGGCGCCTATAGTCCCAGCTACTCAGGAGGCTGAGGCAGAAGGATCACTTGAACCTGGAATGTGGAGGTTGCAGTGAGCCGAGATCATGCCACTGCACTCCAGCCTGGCGACAGAGTGAGACTCCGTCTCAAAAAAAAGAAAAAATAAAATGTTGGTGGCTGGGCGCAGTGGCTCACGCCTATAATCTCAGCATTTTGGGAGGTTGAAGTGGGTAGATCACTTGAGGCCAGGAGTTTGAGACCAGCCTGGCCAACATGGGCAAAACCCGTTTCTACTAAAAATACAAATATCAGGTGGGCATGATGGTGGGGGTGCCTGTAATCCCAGCTACTTGGAAGGCTGAGGCAGAAGAATCACCTGAACCCAAGGCAGAGGTTGCAGTAAGCCAAGATGGCCTCACTGCACTTCCGCTTGGGCAACAGGGCAAGACTCCATCTTGAAAAAAAAAAAAAAAAGTTCAGAGCCAGATGATCTGAGGGAAATGACAGGAGCAGGGCCGAGCACGATCCATGAGCCAGGCATTCGGCAACGGGAGCTTTTAATGTAATTCTGCAGCTATGGATATAAGATGACTTGGGCAGGAACCAACAGAAGTGTATAACTAGATGAAGGATATTTTCTGGTCTTCATAGTTCTGGATATCTGTGAAGGAAGCATACTCTGCCATTCTTAGGAAAGAAGTGCACATTTTGTTAGAATTTTAGCTTCCTATGAGCAAACTTTCTCTTGTTTAACAGACATCAGGAGAAAAAATGGAAATAATCTTATTTCAGTGGCAAATGAAATCAGTGTGTGCTTATCTCAAGCTTAATGCAGGATTGGATCCAATATTTGTGCAGTAAAAGCAAAACGGGTTACGCATTAAATTGTATTTTTTATTTTACTTTCAAAAATAGCAGTTTTATGAAAGATAGGCTTATACATGAGAGCAGGAAAAAAGCATGTATAATTGTGACATATAGGGCTACATTTGAGCTGGAGCATGTCACTAAGAAAATAATTTTTCAGGCCGAGCGCGGTGGCTCAAGCCTGTAATCCCAGCACTTTGGGAGGCCGAGACAGGTGGATCACGAGGTCAGGAGATCGAGACCACCCTGGCGAACACGGTGAAACCCCATCTCTACTAAAAAATACAAAAAAATCTAGCCGGGCGAGGTGGCGGGCGCCTGTAGTCCCAGCTACTCAGGAGGCTGAGGCAGGAGAATGGCGTGAACCCGGGAGGCGG
>NW_012118932.1:1591192-1594587 GCF_000951035.1 Colobus angolensis palliatus
CCAGGATGGTCTCGATCTCCTGACCTCGTGATCCACCCGTCTGCGGCCTCCCAAAGTGCTGGGATTACAGGCTTGAGCCACCGCGCCCGGCCGAGTTCACTCTTTAAAAGACTGTTACCATGTCAGATAAGAACTGCAACTTTGTGACTTTCTGAACCCTGTCAACTCTCCATGCAGAATACCACAGCCTTACCAGCTTGAGGTGCCAGATGAAGGAGAACAAAACAGTGGAGCAGCTGGAAACTTAAAGGATAAATTCTAGAAGTGAGAAAGTCGCAGTTGGGTTGGATTCAAAACCTGAGTATAAAGTCTGCCTAAATTCCTGGCTGGCCATACTACAGATGTACACAGGAGCTCCAGGGACCCCTATAAAACGGCAAGCAGGAACTGAGGGGGGCCGGGGCGGGGGCAGCAGGAATCCTACCTTGAAGACAGAAGTGATCCTCGTGAGATTTATGAGTTTTATATTGAGTCTGTTCCTCAACCCACACACAATTCAAGCGGCAAAAAGTGAAAGCATTATTGATTTGAAGGGTCATGAGACAGAAGTTGGGCCTCATAAAACAACAGGAAATGTAGAGGGTGTGCCCCGTACACAGTCTATTACCCCTGGGCTCGAAATCTACTATTCTTTGCCCTGTAAGGCATAAGAAGGGGTAGGTTCACTTCCTGGTTCCTATGTACTTTCTTCCCCTGTGATATGACTCCCAGAAGCATGCAGAAGGTCCAACGGTGCTTATTCTCTCTTTTTTCCTTTTTTTTTGAGATAGAGTCTCGCTCTGTTGCCCAGGCTGGAGTGCAATGGTGTGATCTCAGCTCACTGCAACCTCCACCACCCAGGTTCAAGCGATTCTCCTGCCTCAGCCTCCTGAGTAGCTGGGATTACAGGCGTGTGCCACCACACCTGGCTAATTTTTTGTATTTTTAGTAGAAACAAGGTTTCATCATGTTAGCCAGGATGGTATCAGACTCCTGACCTCGTGATCCATCTGCCTTGGTCTCCCAAAGTGCTGGGATTATAGGTGTGAGCTACTGCACCCAGCCTTTTTTTTTTTTTTTTTTTTTAAGGCAGTGTTTTGCTCTATCGCCCAGGCAGGATTGCAGTGGTGCAATCTCAGCTCACTGCAGCCTCCGCCTCCCAGGTTCAAGTGATTCTCAGTCTCCCAAGTAGCTGAGATTACAGGTGCCCACCACCACACCTAGCTAATTTTGGTATTTTTAGTAGAGACAGGTTTTTGCCATGTTGGCCAGGCTGGTCTCTAACTCCTGACCTCAGGTGATCCACCCACCTCAGCCTCCCAAAGTGTTGGGATTACAGGCATGAGTCACCATGCCCAGCACTAGACAGGGTAATTATTTAAGAAAAAGAAATAAAAAGTATCCGTATTGAAGAGAAAGAAATAAAACTGGGCCGGGCGCGGTGGCTCAAGCCTGTAATCCCAGCACTTTGGGAGGCCGAGACGGGCGAATCACGAGGTCAGGAGATCGAGACCATCCTAGCTAACACGGTGAAACCCCGTCTCTACTAAAAAATACAAAAAAAAACTAGCCGGGCGAGGTGGCGGGCGCCTGTAGTCCCAGCTACTCCAGAGGCTGAGGCAGGAGAATGGCGTAAACCCGGGAGGCGGAGCTTGCAGTGAGCTGAGATCCGGCCACTGCACTCCAGTCCGGGCGACAGAGCGAGACTCCGCCTCAAAAAAAAAAAAGAAATAAAACTGTCAATTAACAGACAGCATGACCTTGTATGAAGAAAATCATGGCTAGGCACGATTGTGCCTTATGCTTTTTGTCTTTTTTCCTCATGCTTTTTGTCTTTTACAAGTGGCTCATGCTTGTAAATCCCAGCACTTTGGGAGGCTAAGGTGGGAGGATCATTTGAACCCAGGAGTTCAAGACCAGCCTGGGCAACATAGGGAGACCCATCTCTACTGAATGAATGAATGAATGAATGAGCAAGCCAGGTGTAATGGTGTATGTCTGTAGTCCCAGCTACTCAGAAAGCTGAGGTGGGAGGATCTCTTAAGACCGGGAAGTTGAGGCTGCAGTGAACCACAATCCATAGTCCCACACTGCACTCCAGCCTGGGTGACAGAGCAGGAGTCTACCTAAAAAAATAAAATATAAGTAAAGAGTATCCTAAGGAATCCACACACATACAAAAATATTACAACGAATAAATGATTTCAGCAAGGTTTGAGGACACAAGATCAATAATCGAAAAGCCACAATAATCAAGAGTGTGGCACTAACATAAAAATAGACACACAGGCCACGCGCGGCGGCTCATGCCTGTCATCCCAGCACTGTGGGAGGCCGAGGTGGGCGGATCACCTGAGGTCAGGACTTTGAGACCAGCCTGGCCAACATGGTGAAATGCCATCTCTACTAAAAATACAAAAATTAGCCGGGAGTGGTGGCAGGTGCCTGTGATCCCAGCTACTCGGGAGGCTGAAGCAGGAGAATGGAGTGAACCTGGGAGGCAGAGGTTGCAGTGAGTGAAGATCACGCCACTGCACTCCAGCCTGGGCGACAGAGCGAGACTCTGTCTCAAAAAAAAAAGAAAAGAAAAGAAAAAGAAAGAAACAAAAGTGTTTTCAACAAATGGTGCTGGGACAACTGAATGTTCATATGCAAAAAAATGAACCTGGACCCTTCCTGATACCATCCACAAACATTCCAAGTGCATCACAGATGTACTCTAAGAGACAAAGTTAGAAAACACTTAGAATAAATCACAGGAGTAAACCTTCGTGACCTCCAGTGAAGCAATCATTACTTAGACATGAGACCGAAAGCACAAGGGACAAAGGAAAACAATAGATAAATTGGATTGGTCAAAATCTAAAAGTCTTATGCTGCAGATGATGTCATTAAGAAAGTGAGGTGCCAGGCACGGTGGCTCACGCCTGTAATCCCAGCACTTTGGGAGGCTGAGGTGGGCGGATCACTTGAGGTAAGGAATTCGAGCCTGGCCAACATGGTGAAACACCATCTCTACTAAAATACAAAAATTAGCCAGGCATGGTGGTGCGCACCTAAAATCCCAGCTACTTGCGAGGCTGAAGCACGAGAATTGCTTGAACCCGGGAGGTGGAGGTTGCAGTGAGCCGAGATCGCGCTACTCACTCCAGCCTGGGTGGTAGAGTGAGACTCCGTCTCAAAAAAAAAACAAAAAACAGAAAAAAAAAAACAGAAAGGGAAAAAATATTTGCAACTCATACATATGATAAAGTATTTGTGTCCAGAATATATGTCAATGTAAGTTGACGTATCAATATATAGCAATATTGGCCAATATACATCTAGAATATATATCAGTTATTTTTTTAAAAGTTGGCTATCCTGGCCGGGCGCGGTGGCTCAAGCCTGTAATCCCAGCACTTTGGGAGGCCGAG
>NW_012118932.1:1595865-1596335 GCF_000951035.1 Colobus angolensis palliatus
CAACCTCTTCCTCCCGGGTTCAAGAGATTCTCCTGCCTCAGCCTCCTGAGTAGCTGGGATTACAGGCGCCCGCCACTACGCCTAGCTTATTTTATTGTATTTTTAGTAGAGACTGGGTTTCACCATGTTGGCCAGGCTGGTCTCCAACTCCTGACCTCATGATTCGCCCGCCTTAGCCTCCCAAAGTGCTGGGATTACAGGTGTAAGCCATCACACCTGGCCTAATTTTTAAAATATATTTTAGATTTGGGGGATTGGGAGGATCTCTCTGTGTTTCCTGGGCTGGTCTCCAACTCCTGGCCTCAAGCAATCCTCCTGCCTAGGCCTCATAAAATGCTGGGATTGCAGGCATGAGCCACTGTGCCCAGAGCCCAAAAATAGCACTTTTTTTTTTTTGAGACGGAGTCTTGCTCTGTCGCCCAGGTGGGAGTGCAGCGGTGCCATCTCGGCTCACTGTAACCTCTGCCTCG
>NW_012118932.1:1597805-1600118 GCF_000951035.1 Colobus angolensis palliatus
CCCAAACCTAGATGACATAAACAAATGGAAAAACATTCGGTGCTCATGTATTGGAAAAATCAATATCATTAAAATGGTATACTGCCAAAAGCAATCTACAGATTCAACATTATTCCCTTATTTATTTATTTATTGAAGACAGAGTCTCACTCTGTCACCCAGGCTGGAGTGCAATGGTGCAATTTCGGCTCACTGCAACCTCCGCCCCTCAGGTTCAAGCCATTCTCCTGCCTCAGCCTCCTGAGTAGCTGGGATTACAGATGCGTGCCACTATGCCTGGTTAATTTTTGTATTTTAGTAGAGACAGGGCTTTACCATTTCGCCCAGGCTGGCCTCAAACTCCTGAGCTCAGGTGATCCGCCCCCTTCAGCCTCCCAGAGTGCTAGTATTACAGGTGTGAGCCACCGCACCTGGCCTAAACATTGTTCCTATCCAGGTACTGTGTCCGGAGTTGGTTCCTTCTGGTGGGTTCATGATCTTGCTGACTCTAAGGAAGTCGTGGACCTTCGCGGTGTTACAGCTCTTAAAGGTGGCACGGACCCAAAGAGTGAGCAGCAGCAAGATTTATTGTGAAGAGCGAAAGAACAAAGCTTCCACGTCGTGGCAGGGGACCCGAGCAGGTTGCCGCCGCTGGCCGTGGGTGGCCAGCTTTTATTCCCTCATTGGCCCTCCCATGTTCCATTTCCGTCCTATCAGAGTGCCTTTTTTTTTTTGAGACGGAGTCTCACTCAGTCCCCCAGGCTGGAGTGCAGTGGCGCAATCTCAGCTCACTGCAAGCTCCGCCTCCCGCGTTTACACCATTCTCCTGCTTCAGCCTCCTGGGTAGCTGGGACTACAGGCGCCCGCCACCACGACTGGCTAAGTTTTTGTATTTTTAGTAGAGATGGGGTTTCACTGTGTTAGCCAGGATGGTCTCGATTTCCTGACTTTCTGATCCACCCACCTCAGCCTCCCAAAGTGCTGGGATTATAGGGTGAGCCACCCCACCCAGCCCAGAGTGCCCTTTTTTCAATCCTCCCTGTGACTGGCTATTTTTAGGATCCTGCTGATTGGTGCATTTTACAGAGTGCTGATTGGTGCGTTTTACAGAGTGCTGATTGGTGCGTTTTACAGAGTGCTGATTGGTGCGTTTTACAGAGTGCTGATTGGTGATTTTACAATTCTCTTGAAAGACAGAAAAGTTTCAAGTCCCCACTCAACCCAGGAAGTCCAGCTGGCTTCACCTCTCACTTCCGACGTCATTTTTCACAGAACTAGAAAAAATTATTCTAAAATCTATATGGAATCAAAAAGACCTTGAATAGCCAAAGCAATCCCAAGTGAAAAGAATAAAGCCAGAGGCATCACATTACTGGACTTCAAGCTGTACTACAAGGCTACAGTAACCAAAACAGCATGGTATTGATTTAAAAAAAAAAAAAAAAAACACACCACCTATGGTCATATGATCTTTGGCAAGGTTGATAATAACAAGCAAAGGGGAAAGAATACTGTATTCAATAAATTGTGCTAAGACAGTTGGCTAGTTATATGCAAAAGAATAAAACTGGACGCCCACTTTTCACCGTATACTAAAATTAACTCAAAATGAATTAAGAATTTAAATGTAACACTTCAAGCTATAAGAATCCTAGAAGAAATCCTAGGAAACACCATTCTGGATATTGGCTTTGAGAAAGAATTACTAAATCCTCAAAAGCAATTGCAACAAAACCAAAACTTGATAAATGGGACCTAATTAAAGCAAAGAACTTCTGCACAGCAAAAGAACCTATCAACAGAGTAAATAGACAACTTACAATGGGAGAAAATATTCATAATTTATGCATCCAACAGAGGTCCAATATCAGAATCTATAAGGAACTTAAACAATTGAACAAGCAAGAAACAAATATCCCCATTAAAAATGGGTAAACGGCTGGGCGAGGTGGCTCACACCTGTAATCCCAGCCCTTTTGGAGCCCAAGGTGGGCAGATTGTGAGGTCAGGAGTTCAAGACCGACCTGTCCAACATGGTGAAACCCCAACTCTACTAAAAATACAAAAAGTAGCCAGGCGTGGTGGTGTGTGCCTGTAATCCCAGCTACTTGGGAGGCTTAGGCAGGAGAATCGCTTGAACCCAGGAGATGGAGGGTGCAGTGAGCCGAGATTGTGCCATTGCACTCCAGCCTGGGCAATAGAGCAAGACTCCATCTCAAAAAATAAATACATAAAAATAAATGCGTTGGCAAGCAGAGAGGTCACATATTCAAAGAAAAACATACAAGTGGGCCGGGCGCGGTGGCTCAAGCCTGTAATCCCAGCACTTTGGGA
>NW_012118932.1:1601208-1602436 GCF_000951035.1 Colobus angolensis palliatus
TGAGATAGAATCTTGCTCTGTCACCCATGCTGGAGTGCAGTGACATGATCTCAGCTCACTGCAACTTCCGCCTCCCAGGTTCAGGCAATTCTCCTGCCTCAGCCTCCACAGTAGCTGGTATTACAGGCACCCACCACCACACCCAGCTAATTTTTGTGTTTTCAGTAGAGATGGGGTTTCACCATGTTGGCCAGGCTGGTCTCAAACTCCTTACCTAAGGTGATTTGCCCCACTTGGCCACCCAAAGTGCTGGGATTACAGGCGTGAGCCACTGTGCCCGGCCTGGAGATTTCTTAAATAACTTAAAACAGAACTACCATTTGACCCAGCAATCCCATTACTGGGTATACATCCAAAAGAAAATAAATTATCCTACCAAAAAAACACATGTATTTGTATGTTCATTGCAGCACTATTCACAATACCAATGACATAGAGTCAACCTAGGTGCCCATCAATAGTGGACTGGATAAAGAAAATGTACATACATGCTATGGAATACCACGCAGCCATAAAAAGTATGAAGTCATGTCTTTTGCTGCAATATGAATGTAGCTGGAGGCTGCTATCCTAAGCGAAATAACGCAGGAATGAAAATCCAGTGAGTTGCTCTCATTTATAAGTAATGTTCTCACTTATAAGTAGAAGCTAAGTAATGAGTATTCATGAATATAAGGATGGCAACAATAGGCCAGGTGCAGTGGCTCATGCCTGTAATTCCAGCACTTTGGAAGGCCAAGGCAGGTGGATCACGAGATCAGGAGTTCAAGACCAGCCTGGTCAACATGGTGACACTCTGTCTCTTCTAAAAATACAAAAATTAGCTGGGTGTGTGTGGGGAAAAGAGAGGTCAGCCTGTTACTGTGTTATTATAGATAGAAGTAAGTTTAAGAGACTCCATTTGGCTCTGTATTTGAGATGCTGTTAATCTGTGACTCTACCCCCAATCTTGTCCTTGCTAGAGACATCGCTGTGGTAATGAAGGTTGAAAGGATTTTGGGCTGTAAGGAATGTGCTTTGTTAGGCAAATGCTCTAAGCCTGCTTGTGGTTGAAGGTCAGTACCATTCTCTTAAATCTCAGTAAAAGAAAAACATCTGTCTCCTGCCTGTCCCTGGGCAAATGGAACATCAACGTGTATCTGTATGCCTTACTGCTGATTTACTCCCTTATCTTTTTGGCAATAAATACTGAGGGAACTCAGAGACCGGTGCCAGTGTGGGTCCTCTG
>NW_012118932.1:1602486-1604049 GCF_000951035.1 Colobus angolensis palliatus
CAGCATTTTTATAGTCAGGGGTAAACAGGTACAGAGTCATAGGGGATTTTGTACACATCAGACTTAGGATTGGCTGACATTTGAACAAGGTGATTTGGCTGATTATGATCCGTTTCTGCCATTTCTGGTATTTCGGTTACATTTTGAAACACTGATGACATTTATCAGGGGCTTGTTTTCCCGGTCTGCTCACCTGGTCTGTTCTGCTTTCCAGATTCCTGGAATTGTTTGCTTAAGTTAGTTCGGGAGTTGTTTTGTAGCCCTGGTCCCTGCTGTCCTGGTCCCTTTCAGTTTCCAGAACAGGGAACTTTAGATCTAAAAGATTGGGAAAAAATTGGCAAAGAATTAAAACAAGCAAGTAGGGAAGGTAAAATCATCCCACTTACAGTATGGAATGATTGGGTCATTGTTAAAGTAGCTTTAGAACCGTTGCAAACAGAAGAAAATAACATTTCAATTTCTGATGTCCCTAAAAGCTGTGCAGTAGATTGTGAAAAAGAGGCAGGGATAGAATCCCGGAAAGGAAAAGAAAGTTCACACTGTAAATGTGTAGCAGAGCCGATAATGGCTCGGTCAACGCAAAATGTTGACAATAATCAATTACAGGAGGCAATATATCCTGAAACATTAAAATTAGAGGAAAAAGATCCAGAATTAGCAGAGCCATCAGAGTCTAAACCATGATGGCCAACTCCTCTCACAACAACTCAGATGCCTGTAACCTTAGAACCTCAAGTGCAGGTTAAACAAGTACAAACTCCAAAAGAAGATCAAATAGAGAAAGATAGAGTCTCTGTCATGGCAATGCCAATCCAAATACACTGTCTACAATATCAGCAGGTAGAAAGTAAGACCCAGCCGCCAGTAGCCTATCAATACCGGCCGCCAGCTGAACTGCAGTATCTGCAGCCCCCAGAATATCTGTAAGGACAGCCAGGAACATTTCCAGTGCCACAGGGCAGGGCGCCATATCCTCAGCTGCGCACCATGAGACTTAATCCTACAGCACCGCCCAGTACACAGGGTAGTGCAATACATAAAATTATTTATTTATTTATTTTTGAGGGGGAGTCTCGCTCTGTCGCCCGGACTGGAGTGCAGTGGCGGATCTCAGCTCACTGCAAGCTCCGCCTCTCGGGTTCCCGCCGTTCTCCTGCCTCAGCCTCCCAAGTAGCTGGGACTACAGGCGCCCATCACCTCGCCCGGCTAGTTTTTGTATTTTTAGTAGTGATGGGGTTTCACCGTGATAGTCAGGATGGCCTCGATCTCCTGACCTCGTGATCCACCCGTCTCGGCCTCCCAAAGTGCTGGGATTACAGGCTTGAGCCACCGCGCCCGGCCCATAAAATTATTGATGAGGCAAGAAAACAGGGAGATATTGAGGTGTGGCAATTCCCAGTAATTTTAGAAGCAAGACCACCTGGAGAAGGGGCCCAAGAGGGAGAGCCTCCCGTAGCTGAAGCCAGATTATCAGTCCTTTTCTATAAAAATGCTAAAAGAAATGAAAGAAGGAGTAAAACAGTATGGACCCAACTCTCCTTACATGAGAACATTATTAGATTC
>NW_012118932.1:1605333-1605685 GCF_000951035.1 Colobus angolensis palliatus
TTCCAAATTCAACCCTTTGTTCCTCAGGGTTTTCAGGAACAACAACCCCCACTGTCGCAAGTGTCTCAGGGAATAAGCCAGTTATCACAATACAGTAATTATCCCCCGCCACAAGTGGCAGTGCAGCAATAGATCTGTGTACTTTACAAGCAGTCTCTCTGCTTCCAGGGGAGCCTCCACAGAAACTCCCCACAGGGGTATACGGCCCATTGCCTGAGGGGACTGCAGGACTAATCTTAGGAAGATCAAGTTTAAAGCTAAAAGGAGTTCAAATTCATACTGGTGTGGTTGATTCAGACTATGAAGGCGAAATTCAATTGGTTATTAGTTCCTCAATTCCTTGGAGTGCCAG
>NW_012118932.1:1605971-1607265 GCF_000951035.1 Colobus angolensis palliatus
TACCAGCCATAAATAATAAAGAACCAGCCACCAGGTTTCAGTGGAAAGTTTTACCTCAGGGAATGCTTAATAGTCCAACTATTTGTCAAACTTATGTAGGTGAAGTCCTTCAACCAGTTAGAGACAAATTTTCAGATTGTTATATCATTCACTATATTGATGATATTTTATGTGCTGCAGAAACAAGAGACAAATTAATTGACTGTTACACATTTCTGCAAGCAGAGGTTGCCAACGCAGGACTAACAATAGCATTTGATAAAATCCAAACCTCTGCTCCTTTTCATTATTTAGGGATGCAAATAGAAAATAGAAAAATTAAGCCACAAAAAATAGAAATAAGAAAAGACACATTAAAAACATTAAATGACTTTCAAAAATTGTTAGGTGATATTAATTGGATTCGGCCAACTCTAGGCATTCCTACTTATGCCATGTCAAATTTGTTCTCAATCCTAAGAGGAGATCCAGACTTAAATAGTAAGAGAATATTAACCCCAGAAGCAACAAAAGAAATTAAATTAGTGGAAGAAAAAATTCAGTCAGCACAAATAAATAGAATAGATTCTTTGGCCCCACTCCAACTTTTGATTTTTGCCACTGTGCATTCTCCAATAGGCATCATTGTTCAAAATACTGATCTTGTAGAGCGGTCATTCCTTCCACACAGTACAATTAAACCTTTTACATTGTACTTAGATCAAATAGCTACATTAATTGGTCAAACAAGATTACGAATAATAAAATTGTGTGGTAATGACCCAGACAAAATAGTTGTTCCTTTAACCAAGGAACAAGTTAAACAAGCCTTTATCAATTCTAGTGCATGGCAAATTGGCCTTGCTGATTTGGTGGGAATTATTGATAATCATTACCCAAAAACAAAAATCTTCCAGTTTTTAAAATTGACTACTTGGATTTTACCTAAAATTACCAGACATAAACCTTTAGAAAATGCTCTGACAGTATTTACTGATGGTTCCAGCAATGGAAAAGCGGCTTACACAGGGCCAAAAGAGCGAGTAATTAAAACTCAATATCAATCAGCTCAAAGGGCAGAGTTGGTTGCAGTCATTACAGTGTTAGAAGATTTTAATCAACCTGTTAATATTATATCAGATTCTGCATATGTAGTACAGGCTACAAGGGATGTTGAGACAGCTCTAACTAAATATAGCATGGATGATCAGTTAAACCAGCTATTCACTTTGTTACAACAAACTGTAAGAAAGAGGAATTTCCCATTTTATGTTACTCATATTCGAGCACACACTAATTTACCAGGACCTTTAAC
>NW_012118932.1:1610419-1613747 GCF_000951035.1 Colobus angolensis palliatus
GAGGCTGAGGCAGGAGAATGGCGTGAACCCGGGAGGCGGAGCTTGCAGTGAGCTGAGATCTGGCCACTGCACTCCAGCCTGGGCGACAGAGCGAGATTCCGTCTCAAAAAAAAAAAAGAAAAAAAAAAGAAAAATCCTGCGCCAAAATCGAGAGAACGAACAAGACTTCATCACCATGGCACATTTATATAGAAGAAAAGGAAGAGAAAATGTTGCGAGAAGTCAGGGACCTTGAACAGAGGGACTGGCTGGAGCCACAACAGAAAAACATAAAATATAAAGATTTCGTGGACATTTTATTAGTTCTCCAAAATTTATACGTTTGTAATTTCTTATGTCTGTCTTTAATCCCTTAATTCCATCATCTTCTTTGTAAGATGAGGAGGATATATGTCACCTCAGGACCCTGTGATGATTGCCTTAACTGCACAGATTGTTTGTAAAACATGTGTGCTTGAACAATATGAAAACTGAGCATCTTGAAAAAAAAAAAAAAAGAGATAACAGCGGTGTTCAGAAAACAAGGGAGGTAACCTTGAACTGGCCACCGGTGAGCCGGACAGAACAGAGCCGTATCTCTTCTCCTTTTGCACACAAATAGGAGAGATATCACTGAATCCTTTTTCTCAGCAAGGAATATCCCTGAGAAGGAGAATGTGCTCTAAGGGTAGGCCTATAAAGGACCCTTGGAGGCGTGCCGCCTTTTACAGTTGAAGCCGAAGGGATGAAATAAGCCCCGGCCTCCTGTAGTGCTCTCAGGCATATTAGGATGAGGAAATTCCCACCTAATAAATTTTGGTCAGTCAGGTTGTCTGCTCTCAAACCCTATTTCTTGATAAAATGTTATCAATGACTATGCGTGCCCTAAAATTTCATTAGCAATTTTAATTTTAATGTTAACACCATCCTGTGATGTCATCCTGCCCCCACTTGCTCTATAATATTCTATTGCTTTGTGAAGTATGTAATCTCAGTGTCATGATGACAATGGTGATTTTGTTGAAAAGAAGAGGGGGAAATGTGAGGAAAAGAGGTCAGCCTGTTACTGACCTCTTTACTGTTACTGTGTTATTATAGATAGAAGTAAGTTTAAGAGACTCCATTTGGCTCTGTATTTGAGATGCTGTTAATCTGTGACTCTACCCCCAATCTTGTCCTTACTAGAGACATCGCTGTGGTAATTAAGGTTGAAAGGATTTTGGGCTGTAAGGAATGTGCTTTGTTAGGCAAATGCTTAAAGTCTGCTTGTGGTTGAAGGTCAGTACGATTCTCTTAAATCTCAGTAAAAGCAAAACATCTGTCTCCTGCCCGTCCCTGGGCAAATGGAACATCAACGTGTATCTGTATATCTTACTGCTGATTTACTCCCTTATCTTTTGAGCAATAAATACTGAGGAAACTCAGAGACCGGTGCCAGTGTGGGTCCTCTGTAAGCACAGCACTGGTCCCCTGGGCCCCGCTTTTCTTTCTCTATACTTTGTCTCTGTGTCTTTATTTCTTTTCTCAAGTCTCTCGTTCCGCCTAACGAGAAGCACCCACAGGTGTGGAGGGGCAGGCCACCCCTTCAGGTGTGGTGGCGGGCACCTGTAATTCTAGCTACTTGGGAGGCTGAGGGAGAATTGCTTAAACCTGGGAGGCGGAGGTTGCAGTGAGCTAAGATCATGCCATTGCACTCCAGCTTGAGCAAAAAGAGTGAAACTGTGTCTCAATAAAAATAATAATCATCTTACATACGTAATTGGTGCCTCAGAGAACAGGCATAGAGAATGCAGTAAAAACCATATCTGAAGAGGTAATGATTGAGAATTCCCCAAAACTGATGAAAGACATCAACCCACAAATCAGAGAAACTCAATGATATCCAAGACAGATAAATACAAAGAAAACAAAGATAGGGCACAAAATAAATGACTAAAAATCACTGACAGGCCAGGTGCGGGTGCTCACGCTGGTATTCCCAACACTTTGGGAAGCCAAGGCGGTGGATCATGAGGTTAGGAGATGGAGACCATCCTGGCTAACATGGTGAAACCCCATCTCTACTAAAAAAAAAACCCAAAAAAAGTTAGCCAGGCGTGGTGGCAGACGCCTGTAGTCCCAGCTACTCTGGAGGCTGAGGCAGGAGAATGGCGTGAACCCGGGAGGCAGAGCTTGCAGTGAGCTGAGATGGAGACACTGCACTCCAGCCTGGGTGACAGAGCGAGATTCTGTCTCAAAAAAAAAAAGAGAAAGAAAGATCACTGACAAAAAGAAACTATTAAAAACAAAAGAGAGGGCCTGGCGTGGTGGTTCACGCCTCTAATTCGAGCACTGTGGGAGGCCCAGGTGGGAGAATCACTTGAGCTCAGGGGTTCAAGACCAGCCTGGGCAACATAGGAAGAAGTCATCGCTACAAAAATAATGATAGTAATAATAATAGTAATAAAAAAATTAGCCGGGAGTAGTGCAGGAGCCTGTGGGCCCAACTACTCTGGAGGATGAAGTGGGAGGATCGCTTGAGGCTGGGGGGCAGAGGTTACAGCGAACCTAGGTTGTGCTACTGCACTCCAGCTTGGGCAAGAGAGCAAGACCCTGTTTGGAAAAAAAAAAGAAAAGAAAAAAAAATCAACAGTAAATTGCAGCCATTGTTCAGAAATAAGACTAAACAAAGCTTTCGTTTGGAGAGGAGTACTTTATCTGGAGAGGAGTACTTTATCGTTAACATTGTTTAGAATTTTCTGACACATGGTGATAATTAAAAGCAAACTATCCTGCAGTTGGCTTCCTTATTGTTTTTATCTTCTCCACCATCAATGCATATCCTTATTGTCTACACAGGCTCTCAGCAACACACCCTTGGTATTCCATTGCAGTCACCTCCACTTTATTCTTCCAAATCGAGTATGTTCAAAACTGAACTCATCTTCCGCCATAAATCTGCTATTATTATGTTTTTACCGTCAGGACACTGGCTTGTAATTTTGGAAAGCATTCACAGTTGGGGCGGGTAGGATACAGATAAAGAGGCCAATCCCAATACCGGGGTAAGATCAACGGGAAAACCAGAGAGGGGACGCCTGGGCCAGGCCTCAGGACGTCCAGAGCTGGGATGGGTCTTTTGCTTTCGGCGCAGGGGTGACGGGATCAGCGGAGGGTCGGGGTGTACACTAGCTGCGGTCTGATTTAGCCCTTTTAGGTTAACAGCTGGAGAATGGGCTGAAGTCTCAAACGCGCTTCGCAGCTCCTGAACGCAGCTCCCAACCCAGCGCGTTCTGAGGGAGGCTGGAGCTAAGGACGCGGTGACGGTCGAGGGCGGGGCGGCTCCGTGCCAGGAGGCGGGGCGGGAGCG
>NW_012118932.1:1614207-1617386 GCF_000951035.1 Colobus angolensis palliatus
TCCCACTCCAGCCGGGCTGTGCGGCGCAGGCACCGGGATGCTGGCGCCCCCCAGCTCCTCCCGAAGCCGGGAAAGCTCTGGGAGGAGGAGCGGCTGTCACAGGCCTCCGGCTCCGGCCGCCTTGAAAGTCCGGGGTTCTTATTTGCTCAGACCACTCTGCCTCCTTCCGGCCTTGGTTCGTTCCCTCGCCCTCCCGGGACCCTTTTCCAGAGAGCCCGGTTGGGCATGAGCGCGGCGGGAGATGTCTTTTCCCTTCGGTCTGCGCTGAGTGGTATCATCCCCCGGTCTACGCCCTGTGGCCACTCTGTCGCGGGAGGAGGGATGCGGAGAGGATGTGGGAGTTTGGGACTTAGAGCCAGAATAGCCGAGGTGAAATCCTACCCTGCTGTCTGGTAGTGTTTTTTCATCTCATGCTAGACATTTCGACCTTTTTCACCCCAGGTAAAGTGGGACTCTCTTCTACCAATATAAATTATAATGTTTGGAGAATTAAATGAAGAAAGCAGACGTTATGAAATGTTTTGAGAAGCTGGTTAAATTTAAGAATATCCAGGACACTTCATGATAGGTTCCTAATTCTGTTTTGCGTTTTGCCCGGAATAACTAAGCTTAGTATGGAGAAGGGTGCCCGGAGATGCCAGGCGCTTGTGTGGTCAGAGCCTAACTGCAGTCTCTGTTTTGGGTGGGCAGCATCAGGAAGAAACCAGACTCTCTCCTAGCCAGCCACAAGTCTCACGCTTGTTGATAGCACATTATTGGTATAAGGGATGGCTTGTATCAGTTTTGATCTTTACTCAAGGTAGCTTTTTCCCAGTGCATCTTTTCTAGGAGAAAAGCTTGGTTTGTAGGGGACGGTGGTGGTGAGGGGGCTTCATATACACCTTGGCTCACTTTTTTTTTTGGCGGGGGGACCGGGTCTCACTGTAACAGGCTGGAGTGCAATGGCGCGATCTTTTCGGCTCACTGCAACCTCCGCCTCCCGGGTTCAAAAGATTCTCGTGCCTCAACCTCCAGAGTAGCTGGGATTACAGGTTTCGCCATCACGCCCGGGCTAATTTTTGTATTTTTAATAGACACAGGGTTTCACCGTATTGGCCAGGCTGGTCTCGAACTCCTGAGCTCAAGTGATCTACCTGCCTCGGCCTCTCAAAAGTGCTGGGATCGGCCAGTCGCGGTGGCTGACGCCTGTAATACCAGCACTTTGGGAGGCCGAGACGGACGGATCACCTGAGGTTGGGAGTTCGAGATCAGCCTGACCAATATGGTGAAACCCCGTGTCTATTAAAAATACAAAATTAGCCAGGCGTGGTGGCACATGCCTGTAATCCCAGCTACTCGGAAGGCTGAGGCAGGAGAATAGCTTGAACCCGGGAGGAGAGGTTGCGGTGAGCTGAGATCACAGCATTACACTCCAGCTTGGGCAACAAGAGCAAAACTCCATCTCAAAAAAAAAAAAAAAAAAAAGGTGCTGAAGTTACAGGCATGAGTCACTGCGCCTGGCCTATATCACTTTGTAAATTAGCCTTTTTTTTGGGTAGGCTATTATGTGAATCCTTCAAAAATCATAGAAAAATTGAAATTTAACAGTATTTTGCTTTTATTCTAGCTTGTCATAAACCCAGTGGTCTATACACAGGCCTGCCTTTCTGCCTCCTCCATCCTGGCATGCATGGCCATTTACTACTTGTTATTAACCAGCTTCCTATGGAGCTCAGTTTGGGAACAGGGAGTTCTGTGCTTCTCTAGTTGCCAAACATCTGATTGAAGTAGATCACCTTGGCATTCGCGATATTAAGCATGTCTTTGTGAGTTTTTAGTTCCTTTTTCTTTTCTTGGTTAGATTGTGCTCTGTCACTTATTTAAAGAATTTGGTAGACACTTAGGAGGGGTCAACTGATAAGGTGGTCACAGTGTTTTTCACATGTATTTTTCTTACCCATTATAGTGACTTTTTTTGGGTGTGAGTAGTATTTTCAAAATTAGGGTAAATAGGCCATCAGGCTGAGTTGTGCATTCTCTTTTAGAGAAATACATTCATTCTCAAAGTATTCTTTGGTAGCCTTCTCATTGCTTTAGCAATTCCTACTCTATTATTAGTAGAACCGGAAATGGTCTCTACATTACAGATTCTCCAAATATACTAAATTATGTTTTCTCTAAAATGGTCGTGTTTATAGCATGTTGATTTTCTTTTTTCTTTTTTTTGAGACAGAGTTTCACTCTTGTTGTGCAGGCTGGAGGCAACGGCTCGATCTCAGCTCGCTGCAACTTCCGCCTCCTGGGTTCAAGTGATTCTCCTGTCTCAGCCTCCCAAGTAGCTGGGATTAGAGTGCCCACCACCACGCCTAGCTAATTTCTGTATTTTTAGTGGAGACAGGGTTTCACCATGTTGGCCAGGCTGGTGTTGAACTCGTGACCTCAAGTGATCTACCTGTCTTGGCCTCCCAAAGCACTGGGTTTACAGGTGTGAGCCACCGTACCCGGTCAGCAGCATGTTGATTTTCTACAACCAGATGACAAAGGACATCCTGAAGTCACTGATTTAAAAAGTCATGTTGGCCTGGCGTGGTGGCTCATGCCTGTAATCCCGGCACTTTGGGAGGCCAAGTTGGGTGGATCACGAGTCAGGAGTTTGAGAACAGCCTGGCCAAAACGGTGAAACCCCGTGTCTATTGAAAATACAAAAAAAAATTAGCTGGGCATGGTGGCGGGCACCTATAATCCCAGCTAGTCAGGAGGCTGAGGCAGGAGAATCGTTTGAACCCATGAAGCGGAGGTTGCAGTGAGCCGAGATTGCACCATTGCATCCAGCCTGGGCAGCGGGGTGAGACTCTGTCTCAAAACAAAAACAAAAACAAGTCATGTTAACACATAGGTTGTCTAATACATTCAGAGTCTAGAGAGACCTGGTATGTATCTGAGAAACCAAATAGCTGAATCTCTAAAATTTTATTTTTGTGTCTGAAATACCTTAATTCTGAAGTTTTAATTGATGTTGAATTTCAGATTCTGACAGGAGACAAATAGAGGTATATGTGAAGGGTTAGTGTGAACCCAGGGTTACAGTTTCAATCTAAACTGATACTGCGGATTTAACATTGAAACAAAGCAGCTCTAGGGAGTTGTAACAACCTAGCAAAAAGAGAAGGTTAGAAGTCACTGACTGGCTCGGCTGGGCG
>NW_012118932.1:1617436-1626567 GCF_000951035.1 Colobus angolensis palliatus
GCCCGTCTCGGCCTCCCAAAGTGCTGGGATTACAGGCTTGAGCCACCGCGCCCGGCCTAAAAATTATTTTTTTTTTGGGCTGGGCATGGAGGCTCATGCCTATAATCCCAGCACTTTGGGAGGTTGAGGTGGGAAGATCATTTGAGACCAGGAGTTCAAGAGCAGTCTGGGCAACATAACAAGAACCCATCTCGCTACCTTATTTTATGTTTTTAATTTTTAATTTTAAATATTTATTTAGAGACGGAGTCTCACTGTGTGACCCAGGCTGGAGTACAGTGGCATGATCTTGGCTCATTGCAACATCCACCTCTCTGGTTGAAGCGATTCTCCTGCCTCAGACTCCTGAGAATCCGCCATTATTGATGCCCACCACCACACCTGGCTAATTTTTGTATTTTTAGTAAGAGGGTTTCACCATGTTGACCAGGCTGGTCTCGAACTCCTGACCTCAGGTGATCTGCCCTGCTCGACCTTCAAAAGTGCTGTGCTTACAGGTGTGTGCCGCTATGCCCAGCCACCATCTCGCTATTTTAAAAAATAAGTAACATTTGTTTACATCTTTGTTTTCTCCATTCATTTTTTGCTCTAAATTGGTATTTGCACAGTATTTTTTTAAAATCACAGCAACCAACAGATAGCTTTGCAAAGATTATGATATCATCAAAAGGAATATAGTATGATCTATTTTGAAACTGAACTGTCTTTAACTAGTAGTTTACAGGGTGTTTGACGAGTATAGAATATCACTTTTTCCCTGTAATTTAGAATTTCCTGTGGTGCTCGTGTGAGTTCTCTGCAGAATCTCAGGTTACCTTGGGCACAGTTTAGGAACTGTAATCCTAAACTGTTGATAGTTTGGTGTGTATGCTTTTAGACATTTTTCTTCAAAGATTCAAGCATATGCATATATTTTTCCTTTTAACAAAAATGGGCTGGTACATATTGGTCAGCAACTTGATTTTTTTCATTCAACAGTGTATCATGGTAAAGGTGGTGGGTTGAACATATACATTTAATTTTATGCCAGCCTGAAAATTTCATTGAAACAATAGAGGACTTAAAAACTCTCTAGATAACAAAGAACAGGAACAATAAGAAGGACAACAATATTGTGAAAGCTGGAAAGCAGACAAGACTAATGGCAACTAATTCGCCAACTTGAGAAAGCTGTATCCCAAACCAACAGTGGAGAGAGCCTTCAAATAGTCATGTTATGCTACCAAACCCTTTAAAAGTCTCAAGATTAGCTGTGTCATGTACTGTGGAGGTGAAGGTGGGACAAAAAATATGAGGAGTTGTTTGAAAGTCTGTTTCAGAAAAGTATTTCCACACCTGACCTCCCTCTCTTCTCCACATAGACATAAACAGGGTAACTAGAGACTATCTGGAGTAGAAAATGATTGTTATCTGGACTGAGGGATACCATACATAGTTAAGGATAAGGTACTATGCCTTATAGTGGAAATCTGTATACCGAAGGCAGAAACCTTTAGCCTTTTTTCCTGACTTAGTTCTCAGAATCTTGCCCCTTTCTGCTGTTTCCCATTCACCAAAAGCAGCCTCTTTCAAGTCTTTGAGGTATTGCTTTGGTATAAACAACATGTCTTTAAATTACCTTTTACATTTTTTTAAATTTATTTTTGAGATGGTGTCTTCCTGTCACCCAGGCCAGAGTACAGTGGCATGATCTCCAGTCACTGCGACCTCCGTCTCCCAGGTTCAAGTGATTCTCCTGCCTCAGCCTCCCGAGTAGCTGAGATTACAGGCACCTGCCACCATGTCTGGCTAATTTTTGTATTTGTAGTAGAGACAAGGTTTCACCGTGTTGGCCAGGCTGGTCTCGAACTCCTGACCTCAAATAATCTGCCTGCCTCAGCCTCCCACAATGCTGGGAGTACAGGCATGAGCCACCGTGCCCGGCCTAAATTACCTTTTTATAATGTAACTTTTGGTTACTTAGTTTATGCTTTATCTGTTGACTTGAAGGAAGATTTTCTTTTTCACCTCTGTTCCCCACGTCTGTGTACCTGCATACTTCTTATCTTCCCTCCAAGATACCACTGTATCTTCCCACTGTAGGGATACCATAATTTTTTCTAGAACTAATTTTCTTGAATGGGGGCAGTGTTACCATTCCAGGTGAGATAATTCTTCATTGCTGTGTTTATTGCGTATATTTAGCGTCCTTGGACCCCAGCAGTAAATGTCAATACCAACCTGAATGTATTACAGCAACCAAGAATTTCCTACATGTTTCCAAATGTTGGGTTGGAGTGGTATGGAGTATCTGGTTGAGAAGCGTTGGGTTAGATCTGTGTTTAGCTTGTTACTGTTATGTAAATGGTAGTCATAGTTAAACCGTGTAGTACACCAAGGTTTACAACCACTGTTTTCCCTTTCTTGTACATATTTCTGTTGTCCCTGAAGTTAATTCTTTATCTTTTGTTTGGTGTTCTCTGTACCTACTGCTAACTGCAGACTCTCTTCTGGTTGTCTGTATCTCCTATTTGCACTCATACATTTTAGAAATTCTATCGGTATCACATTCTTGGAGCCTTTTGACCGACTTTTGACCGCTCCCTTCTGGACTGGTGGCCCTCTAGACTTGAGGCACATTGTCATTCTGCATCTATTTTTACTGTTATCTTTAGTATTCTCTTTGCCTGACCCTTCTTTTGGATCTCATTTCCTGCATCCCGTGTCTTGACTTACTCCCTTATTTGCCAGAGTACCTCCTCCTGTGACTCCCTAAGAAGGGTGCATGGGAGGTAAATATTTTGATAACTGACATCTCTGTAAACCTTTTTTGTTAGTTGTTATATTAGTTTCAGTCTGTCATTTTGTGGTACTTTCTGGGAGATTGCTCAAAAATTTAAATGTTTCAGTGTTTCACTTTTAACTTCGAAATCACTTCAAATTTACCAAAAAAAATTGCAAAATATTACAGTTTTTCTATATGTTTCACCTAGCTTTGTTCCGATGTTTTGTTTCAGTTTTTTGTTTGTTTGTTTGAAGACATGGCCTTGCTCTGTTGCCCAGGCTGGAGTGCAGTGGCGTGATCTCGGCTCACGGCAACTTTTGCCTCCTGGGTTCAAGTGATTCTCCTGCCTCAGCCTCCTGAGTAGCTGGGATTACAGGTTCATGTCACCACGCCTGGCTAATTTTTGTGTTTTTGGTAGAGATGGGGTTTCTCTATGTTGGCCAGGCTGGTCTCGAACTCCTGACCTTAGTTGATCCACCCACCCCTGCTTCCCAGAGTGCTGGGATCACAGGCATGAGCCACTGCGCCCGGCCTTGCTTCAGTTTTTAAGGAGACAGAGTCTTGCTATGTTGACCAGGCTGATCTTGAACTCTTGGGTTCAAACAATCCTGCCTCCACTTCCCAAGTAGGTGGGTCTGTGCGTGTTCAGCACTGTGCCTGGCCTCTCCAGTGTTACAGAGCTACAGCACATTGTCAAGGCCAGGCAGTTCACCTTGAGAGAATACTGCTAACTGATCTACACACCTTACTCCAATTTTGTCGATTGTCACATTTCTTTTTCCGAACTGAGACTCAAGCCAGGATTACACCTTTCTTAATTGTCGTCTCCTTAATCTCAGTGTTTCATTCTAGGACAGTTCAGTCTGTCCTTTTCTTTCAGGACTTTGATTGACGTGATTGAACAGTATTAGCCAATTATTCTTTTTTTTTTTGGAGGCGGAGTTTTGCTCTTGTCCCCCAGGCTGGAGTTCAATGAGGCGATCTTGGCTCACTGCAACCTCCGCCTCCCGGGTTCAAGCAATTCTTCTGCCTCAGCCTCCCAAGTAGCTGAGATTACAGGCGCCCGCCACCATGCCCTGCTAATTTTTGTATTTTAGTAGAGATGGGGTTTGCCAAGTTGGCCAGGCTGGTCTCAAACATCTGACCTCAGGTGATCCGCCTGCCTCAGCCTCCCAAAGTGTTGGGATTACAGGTGTGAGCCACGGCATCTGACTGATATTTTTATTTATTTATTTATTTATTTATTCTTAAGACAGAGTTTCACTCTTGTTGCCCAGGCTGAAGTGCAATGGTGTGATTTTGGCTCACCGCAACCTCCACCTCCTGGGTTCAAGCGATTCTCTTGCCTTAGCCTCCTGAGTAACTAGGATTAAAAGCATGCACCCATCATGCCCGGCTAATTTTTGTATTCTTAGTAGAGATGGGGTTTCTCCATGTTGGTCAGGCTGGTCTTGAACTCCCAAACTCAGGTGATCTGCGTGCCTCGGCCTCCTAAAGTGCTAGGATTACAGGCGTGAGCCACTGCGCCCAGCCCCAACCAAGATTTAACTTCTTTAGATCTTTAAGTCAATCCACATTCCAACTTTCAAAATGTTTTTGCTGTTGTTTGGTCTTCTATTTTGTGTATGTATGCTTTAAAAAACAAGAGCCCTTCAGTTTTCTGTATTTCACTGCAAGTGAATTATATCTTTAAAAAATTAAGTTAAAAAATTCTTAAGCTGTTGATCAATGGATGGAAAAGTCTCAGATTGGAGGAATAACTTTTAGTGATCTATCCCATTGCATGGGAACCACAGTTATTAAGAATGAAGGCCAGACACGGTGGCTTAACGCCTGTAATTGCAGCACTTTGGGAAGCTGAGGCAGGCAGATCACCTGAAGTCAGGAGTTCGAGACCAGCCTGACCAACATGGTGAAACCCTGTCTCTACTGAAAATACAAAATTAGCTGGGCATGGTGGCGCATGCCTGTAATCACAGCTACTTGGGAGGCTGAGGCAGGTGAATCGCTTAAACCCTGGAGGTGGAGGTAGTAGTGAGCCGAGATCATCCATTGCATTCCAGCCTGGGCAACAAAAGCGAAACTCTGTCTCAAAAACAAAAAAAAAAAAAGAAAAAAAGTGTCTATTTCAAAATTGTTAAGAAAGACAGATTTTTAGTGTTCTCATGACAAAACATAAAGTTGGTGAGGTGATGAATATGTTAATTAGCTTTATTGAGTCTTTCTATAGTGTATACACAGATCAAACCATGACGTTGTATTCCATAAATATACACAATTATTTGTCAATTAAAAATACGTAAATTACAACCTGGCCAACATTAAACCTAAAGGGGTTTAGTAGAAACCCCTTTCTACTAAAAATACAAAAATTAGTCAGTCACGGTGGCACATGCCTGTAGTCCCAGCTACTTGGGGGTCTGAGGCAGGAGAATCCTTGAACCTGGGAGGCAGAGGTTGCAGTGAGCCGAGATATGCCACTGCACTCCAGCCTGGGTGACATAGTGAGACTCCGTCTCAAAAAAAAAATTAATTTTAATTAGTTATTTAGGGATGGGTCTTGCTATGTTGTCCAGGTTGGTCTCAAACTCTTGGCCTCAAAGGATCCTTCTGCCTCAGCCTCTTGAGTAGCTGGGATTACAGACATGTACCATGGTGCCTGGCTGGTTTTTTCTTTTAAAAAATTAATTTATTGGCTCACATCTGTAATCTTAGGTACTCAGAAGGCTAAGTCAGGAGGATCACTTGAGCCTGGGAGTTTGGGGCTGCAGTGGGCCATGGCTGACAGAATGAGACCTTCTTTTAAAAAAAAAGAAAAGAAAAAAGATTAAGGGAAATTTTTTTATTCTTAATGAAGTTTTAGGAGGGAATGATGGTAAAATGTGTCTGCTTAATCCGCAGTCTTTATCCACAAGTAAAGTACTTCATCAGAATTTAAACACGTATAAGAATCTCCATTAAAAAAAAGTTTCAGCTTTACCCAGGCTTCTTGAGCAATTTTTATGTATCGCCTTCTTTATTCTACCTTGGTTTTTGTCCTTTCCCTTGTACTAAAATTTCTCCTGCAAATGTCAAGAGAATTCAGTGAACACTTTTAATCCTTATCTAGCTTGACTTCTCAACAACTTTTGACCATTTCCCTCTTTTTAGAAACTTGTTCTAGCTTTGCTAATACCACCTTTACCTGATTTTCCACCTTATCTCCCTGGTCATTCCTTTTCACTTTCCTTTGCTTAGTCTTCTTTCTTTATCTCACTCTTAAATTGGAGTTCCACCCGGGCACACCTGTATTCCCAGCACTTTGGGAGGCTGAGTTGGGCGGATCACCTGAGGTCGGCAGGTCGAGATCAGCCTTAGCAACATGGAGAAACCCCGTCTCTACTAAAAATACAAAATTATCTGGGTGATCCCAGCTACCTGGGAGGCTGAGGCAGGAGAATGGCTTGAACCCAGGAGGCGGAGGTTGCAGCGAGTGGAGATCATGCCATTGCACTCCAGCCTGGGCAACAAGAGTGAAACTCCTTCTCAAAAAAAGAAAAAAATCCTGGAGTTCCTTGGGATATTGCCCTAGGGTACATTCTCTTCTACCTTTTGCAAATTCTTTCTAAGTGATCTTATCATTTTCTATAGCTTTGGTTACTCTTAAGCTGAAAACTGGAATTCACATGATGTCCTCTTTTCAGCATTCTTGAACTGTGTATCCAACGGTATATATCCACTCGGATTTATAATGGTCATCTCAAATTCAACATGTGAAAGACTAAAGGCATAGTCAGTATAACCTTCCCCTAACCTATCTCCATCTGTTTCATATCAGTGATACCATTATCTACCTAGTAACTGATACCGGAACTTTTACCCCCTACAGATAGGCTTTTGACAAATGACAAGTCCTTTCTGTGTCCTGAAGATGGATTCACTTTGCTACATCCTCCCAGTTTTTCAGTCTAAGAAGCTGTCACACTGTATCTGCATTGATTTACCTGTAACAGACTCCTAATGGGTTTCTTCTGCTGTGACCTTCTCCTAGGCATTCTGCACATTGCAGGTAGAAAGATTTTTTTCAAGAATGTGAATCAGATCTTTGTCTTTCAGTGGCTTCATACCAACCTTATGTTAAGTATCATGAATTTAGCTCTTCTGTTCCTTACCTACCCCTTTGGTGCCTCTAAGTGTTACTGAAGTTATTTCCGTTCCTTGGAATACTGAATTCTCTCTCTTGCCTAGTAACTCTTGCTCATCATTTGTCTCAGCTGAAACATAATTTCTTCAGAGAAAAAATAATTTCTTCAGAGAGGTGTTTCCTGACCCTCGTGCCAGATATTTCCATTGTACCCTGAATTTGACTTTTTTTTTTTTTGAGACAGAGTCACCCAAGCTAGAGTGCAGTGGTGTGATCATGGCTCAGTGAAACTTTGACCTCCCATGCTCAAGCCATCCTTCCACCTCACCCTCCTGAATAGATGGGAACACAGGCATGTACCACCACTTTTGACTAAGTTTTTTTTTTGGAGACAGGATCTTCCTGTGTTGCCCAGGCAGGTGATCTTGAACTCCTGGACTCAAGCGATACTCCACCTCTGCCTCCCAAAGTGCTGGGATTACAGGCATAAGCCACCATGCCTGGCTGATATTGGCAGTATACCACAGTAAGAGTTTATTTGAGTTATGTTATTTCATATTAAGAAGTTTGTTTATATATAAGTGATTTTTTCCACTGACAAGGTAAAACACAGTACTCTAAACTAGAGGTTCCTAAACTTTCTCTGTTTACACCCTCCTTAGTATGTCTTTTACATGTCCCTAAGCTTAATAGTTTAATTTATTAAGTAGTTAGGTTCAAACAGCTTGAGAAGTATTTATGGGCCGGGTGCGGTGGCTCACGCCTGTCATTCCAGCAGGCAGATCACGAGGTCAGGAGATCGAGACCATCCTGGCTAACACGGTAAAACCCCGTTTCTACTAAAAATACAAAAAAATTAGCCGGACGTGGTGGCAGGTGCCTGTAGTCCAGCTACTCGGGAGGCTGAGGCAGGAGAATGGTGTGAACCCGGGAGGTGGAGCTTGCAGTGAGCTGAGATCGTGCCACTGCACTCCAGCCTGGGCAACAGAGTGAGACTCCATCTCAAAAAAAAAAAAAAAAAGATACAGTGAAATACATAGACTTTAAGGGTTTTTGTTTTTTAAAGCATATGTACACAAAATGGAAGACAGAAAAACAGCAAAAACATTTTGGAAGTTGGAATGCAGATTGATTTAAGCAATCCGCCCGCCTTGGCCTCCCAAAGTGCTGGGATTACAGGCTTGAGCCACCACACTCAGCTGATATAACTTTTTCATAGTGAAGCTTCAGTTAACCTGTACAGTGGCTGCGCTGTGAACTTTCACCCAAATATTGGGCTCGTTAAGGGGCTTAGTTTAGGCTTGGGGCTGTCCTAGGGTCAGTGAGTATCTATCTAACAAGAGTGTAAACCTCACTTCTGTTTCCCTTGTGTGTTGTGTTTTATCTTTGAAGGAATGTTGGTATTTGGTGAATATGAATATACAGCAGTATGGCTGGGAATACAGGGGCAGAAATGTAAAGGAAACCCATGTGAAGTTTGCTTTTAATTCCTGGGCCATTTTATTTGAGAACCTTCAATGGCAGTGTCTTGTCTTTGCTCCAGGGTCAGATTCCCTAAAGAAGGGACCTCCTACTTGGAGAATACAAATTGGGCTTCCAGCAGTCTGGTTGCTAAACTGAGGGAAAGGCTGAAGGTCTTAGCATTCATTTTATAAACACTCATTCATGTTCATTTAACTCAGCTATTTTCAGTAAGATGACCTCATTCTCAGCTGGACCAGTTGAAAAGTGTTCCAGTCCAGGAATTCTTTGTTTTTACATAGGATTGTTTTAAGCTGCTACATGTGGTTAGTGGCTACCATATTGGATAGCAGAGCTGCACTATCCAATATGGTAGCCACTAGCCACATGTAGCAGCCTAAATCTAAATATTTAAAATTAAAGGTTTAGTTCCTCACTTGCACTAGACACATTTCAAGTGCTTAATGGCCACATTTGCCCAGAGGCTACCATACTGGGTAAGAGATTTTATTGGGCTGTGCTGTTGTAGTTTAGAAAGACTCCAGGTTTCTTCAAGAATGGGTAGGGGATAGTTGGCTGGTTTTGTGGCGTGTGGGAGGATATTTAAATGATTTGACCAATCCTTTTATTTTTAGCATCATATTCACATTCACATCCCTCTGTAGAACAATTCCTGACCTGTTTTGAGGTACTGTTCTTTAGATTGCTTTCCTCCCTGCAAGCTTGAGATTTAACTTTTTTTTTTTTTTTGAGACGGAGTCTCGCTCTGTCGCCCAGGCTGGA
>NW_012118932.1:1626617-1627798 GCF_000951035.1 Colobus angolensis palliatus
ATCACTCTGTTGCCCAGGCTAGAGTGCTGTGGCACAATCTCAGCTCACTGCAACCACAAACTCCTGGGTTCAGGTGATCCTCCCACCTCAGCCTCCTGAATAGCTGGGACCACAAGCACACGCCACCACACCTGGCTAATTTTTATATTTTTTGTAGAGATGGGGTTTTCATCATGTTGCCCAGAGTGGTCTCAAACTCCTGGGCTCAAGCAATCCACCCACTTCAGCCTCCCAAAGTGCAGGATTACAGGCTGAGCTACGGTTCCCTGCCAGTTGTTTTTAATATTTTTTCTATTATAAACAGTGTTGCAATGAATAGCCTTGTACATGTGTATATTTGTATTATTGTAGGCATGTCTTCAGGGTAAATTCCTTAAAGTGGGGTTGCTGGATTAAAAGGTAAATGCTTTTGTAGTTATTAAATGTTACCAGGTTACCCTCCAAAAAGATTGGATCAATTTGTAGTCCTCCTAACAAAGTGTGGAAAGGCCCCTCTTCCCCACCAAGAGAATGTGTTATAATTTTTGCCAATTGCCTTATAAATGAAGTTGGACATCTTTCTTAAGCTTAAGGAACATTTAAAAAGCTTTATTTGTAAATTGTCTCCTTATGTATTTTTCCTATTTTCCGTTAGGCTTTTTTTCAGTTATCCCTTAATTTAAGAGTTCTATCTATGTTAGGAATATTAGGCCTTTATGATACATGTTGCAAATACTTTTTTCTAGTTTACCAGTTGTCTTTTCATTTTGTTCATTTATTATTTTTTTTTAACTTCCAAGCTTTCTGTTGAGTTTTTAATTTCTGCTATTATTTTTAATTTTCAAGACCCCTTTCTTGTTTTTGGCCATTCCTTTTGAAAAAGAATAATACCCTGTTCTTTTTTTTCAATGGCTATAATGTTTGCTTTTGCTTCTTTGAAGATAATATTCGGTGTTTTTTTTGTTTTGTTTTGTTTTTTTTGAGACAGAGTCTTGCTCTGTCACCCAGGCTGCAGGCTGGAGTACAGTGGCTCAATCTCAGTTCACTGCAGCCTTCACCTCCCAGGTTCAAGCAATTCTTGTGTCTCAGCCTCCCGAGTTGCTAGGATTACAAGTACGTGCCACCACACCTGGCTAATTTTTTTTTGTAGTTTTAGTAGGGTCGGGGTTTCACCCTGTTGGCCAGGTTGGTCTTAAACTCCT
>NW_012118932.1:1629293-1634872 GCF_000951035.1 Colobus angolensis palliatus
AAAAAAAAAAAAAAAAGAATGACCACTAAGAAACTGCTTGAGAACTCTTAACACATGGTGGGACATGTCAACTTTGGGGTACACTGTGGGCTATGCTGAGCCATTTTGTGGGGGTAATGTCTTTATGGATTTGTGTGTGTGTTTGTGGACTAGTTAACAGTCTCCAGAAAAGAATCTTCAGTCTGCTTGTATAGATAAGACAGACTGCTAGCTTTCTGGGAGATGAGTGGCAAAGTGTGTTTGGAGTCTCATATGCAGTATATAATTCCATCTTCAAACTATTCCTGGAGTCCCTCTGTCTGCAGACTTCCCATTCTTCCCATTTTACTCTTTCTTTCTTTTTTTTTTTTCTTTTGAGACAGTCTTGCTCTGTTGCCCAGGCTGGAGTGCAGTGGTACAATCTCGGCTCACTGCAACCTCTGCCTCCCGGGTTCAGGCCATTCTCCTGCTTCAGCCTCCAGAGCAGCTTGCACTACGGGCCCTCGCCACCATGCCCGGCTACTTTTTTTTTTTTTTTTGTATTTTTAGTAGAGACGGAGTTTCACCGTGTTAGGCAGGATGGTCTCGATCTCCTGACCTCATGATCCGCCCACCTCGGCCTCCCAAAGTGCTGGGATTACAGGCGTGAGCCACCGCGCCCGGCCTTCCATTTTACTCTTTCTAAAGGATAAACTTCCAGTCTTGGGTAGGGGAGGGTCACTTGACTGCCATGTGGAGTTAAGTAGGGATCTGAAGTCTAATTGCTTCTTAAACTTGAGGCCACCCTGTACAGTAATTGTTCACACTTGTTTTATTGAGACAGCCCCAGATATCACCATCTGTAGGTTTTTTCTCCCTGAATGATCTGTTTTCCCCCAGGGACTGGTCGCCTTCTTGTGGGTATAGAGCTTCTTGCCAGTCTTATGGAAGCTGAGTAGGGAAGGGCCTGGAGGGGAATTCACGGTGTAAATTCATTTATCCTCCTGGCTCTGTGCTCAGCTGTACATGACATACCGGACTATCCTGGGTCATCCTCCACAAAAAGTGAAACTTTCATTATCTGCCAGGGTATGAGATGGTATCTAGGAGTTTCACTGCTTCTTATTCAGACTTTGAGCCAGCCCTTTTCAGCACCACCCATACTCCTGACTTTCATAGGTATATGTTGCCTCCGCTTCTGAGCCTTTCTGCTTTCTGAGGTCCTGTAGCTTCTTTTTTTTTTCAGACAGAGTTTCACTCTTGTCTCCCAGACTCGAGTGCAGTGGCGCAATCTTAGCTCACTGCAGCCTCCACCTCCCAGGTTCAAGCAGTTCTCCTACCTCAGCCTCCCAACTAGCTGAGATTACAGGCACCCATCATCATGCCTGGCTAATTATTTTTGTATTTTTAGTAGAGACAGGGTTTCACCATGTTGGCCAGGCTGGTCTCAAACTCCTGACCTCAGGTAATCCATCTGCCTCGGCCTCCCAAAGTGCTGGGATTACAGGCGTGGGCCACCGCGCCTGGCCCTGTGTTCTCATTTGTGAAATGAAGGACAGGGAAGGGAGAGGAGACCAAATGCCACTTAAGACTGATTCCATATTGACTTAATTATAATTTGCTCATAGCAGAATAATTTGTTTCGTACAGCAAATTTTTAAAAGAAAGAGCAGGTACTTTTGCTCTGTATAGTCATGTGCCAGTAGATATTTAGTAAATACATGTGATGTCAGCATCTCAAGAGGGAGGCCAAGCTCCTTTGTTACCAGTCAAAGACTCTCTGGGTAGCCATGCAAGGACAGGACTTTATCAAATGCTCTCACCCAGTGATGATTCTGGATCTCAAGTGAGTATAAGAAAAAAGAACCAACACAAGCATACACACATGTACTGCAGAAACACACTAGAGACAGGAGATGGAAGTGAATGACAGTTAAAACCAAATGATAACTTCCCTTCAGGATTTAATAAGATCTAATATTAGTGAAGGCTCTTTAGTCTAGAAAGAAAGGCACCAGCCACTGCAGGTAGAGTAGAAGAAACACTAGACTGAATCAGAAGCCAATATTCTAATTTCAACTTGCTGACAATTTACTCAGAAGTGCTGTATTATCTTTCTGTGTATAAGTTTTCTCTGGGGAAAAAAAAATGGAGGACTGAACACATGTTTACCTCAGTTCCCTCTCCAAATCACACTGAGGTTACAGAAATCACATTAAAAAAATTTTTTTTTTGATACTGAGTTTCCCTCGTCTCCCAGGCTGGAGTGCAGTGGCACGATCTCAGCTCAGTGCAACCTCCGCCTCCCGGGTTCAAGCAGTTCTCCTGCCTCAGCCTACCCAGTAGCTGGGATTATAGGAGTGAGGATTACAGGGCTCAAGCAATCCTCCCACCTCGGCTTCCCAGAGTGCTGGGATTGCAGGTGTGAACCACTGTGCCTGGTCTAAAATGATTCTTAAGTTTATTTTTCTTAGAGGCAGGTGTACAGCAAATGGCTTCTTGTTAAAGTACTCATGTCCTCCCTTCTCTCAGTTTTCATTGTGATGAAAACCTTGGTCAGGTAAGATTTCATTGTGTCTCATAGTCTAAATTGAAGTATATGTACTCTTTTTTTTTTTTTTCAATTTTCTACCTTAATTACTGTGAATATGTCTTCATGACCTTATGTTTAGATAGAAATATAACTTCCTTTTCTTCTTTACAGCTGCATCCAGATCTCATTATGCATCAGGAAAATGAAAAAACAGAGGAAAATTCTATGGAGGAAAGGAATCCACTTGGCCTTTTCTGAGAAATGGAATACTGGATTTGGAGGCTTTAAGAAGTTTTATTTTCACCAACACTTGTGCATTCTGAAAGCTAAGCTGGGAAGGCCAATTACTAGGAATAGACAGTTGAGACATTTCCAGGGTGGAAAGAAAGCCCTTCAGATCCAGAAAACGTGGGTCAAGGATGAACCCCCTTGTGCTAAGACCAAGTTCAGTGTGGCTGCTCCACATGCTAGCACTCTGTCCTCTCCAGTGAAAAGAAAGGACACTAAACACTTCATTTCCTCCTCAAGGACTCTCCTGAGACTCCAAGCAGAGAAGTTGTTGTCATCAGCAAAGAATTCTGACCATGAATACTGCAGAGAGAAAAATCTCTTGAAGACAGTTACTGACTTTCCATCCAATAGTGCTTTAGGTCAGGCCAATGGTCACAGACCGAGGACAGACCCACAGGCTTCTGACTTTCCCATGAAGTTCAATGGGGAGAGCCAAAGTCCAGGGGAGAGTGGCGCGATTGTGGTCACCTTGAGCAACCATAAGAGAAAGGGCTTTTGTTACGGCTGCTGCCAAGGGCCGGAGCGCCACAGGAATGGGGGACCCTTGACTCCAAAGCAGTTCCAACTTAACCAACATAGAAGAATCAAATTATCTCCTTTTATGATGTATGAGAAATTATCCATGATTAGATTTCGGTACAGGATTCTCAGATCCCAGCACTTCAGAACCAAAAGCAAAGTTTGCAAGCTAAGAAAAGCCCAGCGAAGCTGGGTACAGAAGGTCACTGGGGACCATCAAGAGACCCTTAGGGAGAACGGTGAGGGTGGCAGTGGCAGCCCATTTCCTTCCCCAGAACCTAAAGACCCTTCTTGTCGGCATCAGCCGTACTTTCCAGATATGGACAGCAATGCTGTGGTGAAGGGGACGAACTCTCATGTGCCTGATGGCCACACTAAAGGAAGCCCTTTCTTGGGCAAAGAGCTTAGTTTAGACGAAGCATTCCCTGACCAACAGAATGGCAGTGCCACACACGCCTGGGACCAGTCATCCTGTGCTTCTCCTAAGTGGGAGTGTACAGAGCTGATTCATGACATCCCCTTACCAGAACATCATTCTAATACCATGTTCGTTTCAGAAACTGAAAAAGAAATTATGACTCTGGGTCAGGAAAATCGGACAAGTTCTGTTAGTGATGACGGAGTAAAACTGTCAGTGTCTGGAGCAGAGACATCTGTGAGTAGTGTAGATGGGCCTGTGTCCCAAAAGGTTGTTCACAATGAGAACTCATACCAGATGGAGGAGGATGGATCTCTCAAGCAGAACATTCTTAGTTCTGAGTTGCTGGACCACCCTTACTGTAAAAGTCCTCTGGAGGCTCCCCTGGTGTGCAGTGGACTCAAACTAGAAAATCAAGTAGGAGGTGGAAAGGACAGTCAGAAAGCCTCTCCAGTGGATGACGAACAGCTGTCAGTCTGTCTGTCTGGTATGCACTTTTCCTTTATTCGTCCCCAAACTCCAAGCTCACACTTGCTGTCCATTATCCTTGCTAATAAGAGTCCTACTTTTTTCTCCCACATACGGATTTTTCTTTAAACCAGTTAGTCTTCTTGAAGCCTTTTATATTGCTGCATTGTGTAGATGTTCCATAATTTAATCCTCATGGACACTTGCATTGATTCCATTTTTTCATAATCTTATAGTGCGATGAAATTATTTCTTTACATTTATACATTTGTTTCTGTAAGCTAAATTCTCGTTATTAGAATTGATGGTGAAGTAATATTCACACTTAAAATTTTAAGAGAATTGAGTTAACCTCCAAAAAGTTGAACCGGTTTACACTTGTTAAGCTTTGCCAGTCTTACAGATCACAGAGTTTTGTTTTGATTTGCATTTTTGAGTTTTAAGTTTGAACATCTTTTTCTGTGTTTGTTGGCCACTTTTTTGTGTGTGCATGGTTTTCTTTTGCCTATTTTCCTTTTTTTGAGACGGAGTCTTACTCTGTCGCCCAGGCTGGAGTGCAGCGGTGCGATCTCGGCTCACCACAACCTCTGCCTCCCAGGTTCAAGTGATTCTCCTGTCTCAGCCCCCCGAGTAGCTGGGATTACAGGTGCCCACCACCATGCCTTGCTAATTTTTGTATTTTTAGTAGAGATGGGGTTTCACCATGTTGGCCAGGCTGGTCTCGAACTCCTGATCTCAGGTGATCCACCCATCCTGGCCTCCCAAAGTGCTGGGATTACAGGCGTGAGAAACTGTGCCCTGCCCCTTTGCCTATTTTTCAATTGGATTGTTTCTGTTTTTTTTTTTTTTTTAGTATAGGAGACGCTCTGTGTACCAGGCACTGTGCTGGTTCCTAAGAATGCAGCAATGAACAGAATATATGACCTTCAGGGACCTTGCTGTCATTCTAGTCATAAAAATGTTAAATTAATTGCTGATTATAAATGTCGTAAGAATGGTTCCTCACGAAAGGTAAAAGCCTTCAGTACCCCAAAATTGTTTGATATTTTTGCTTAATAGAAGTTTTCAGTTCTTACATAGTAAAACTTATCTTTCTTTTTTTATATTTTATTTTTTGGAGATGGAGTCTTGCTCTGTCACCCAGGCTGGAGTGCAGTGACGCGATCTCGGCTCACTGCAACCTCTGCCTCCTGGTTCAAGCAATTCTCCTGCCTCAGCCTCCCAAGTAGCTGGGACTACAGGCACATGCTGCCATGCCGGGCTAATTTTTTGTATTTTAGTAGAGACAGAGTTTCACCATGTTGCCCAGGCTGGTCTCGAACTCCTGAGCTCAGGCAATCTGCCTGCCTCATCCAGTCTGCCCAAAGTGCTAGGATTACAGGCGTGAGCCAC
>NW_012118932.1:1635212-1635851 GCF_000951035.1 Colobus angolensis palliatus
GGATGGTCTCGATCTCCTGACCTCGTGATCCACCCGTCTCGGCCTCCCAAAGTGCTGGGATTACAGGCTTGAGCCACCGCGCCCGGCCCTTTTATGTCATGCTTTAAGAAGCCTTCTCTTGTCAAAAATCTGTCCCATAAGGTAAATTGTTATAAACATTGTTTTGGAAGACAATATGATAGTATAAATTATGACCTATTCAGGCAATAGTTTGCTATGCAGCTGTTTAAGAATATAGATCTATATTTTAATACTGAAAGATGTCTATATAAAGTGAAAACAGGCCAGGCGCAGTGGCTCGTGCCTGTAATCCCAGCACTTTGGGAGGCTGAGGCGGGTGGATCACGAGGTCAGGAGATCGAGACCAGGCTGGTCAACATGGTGAAACCCTGTCTGTACTGAAAATACAAAAATTTGCCGGGTGTGGTGGTGCGTGTCTGTGATCCCAGCTACTTGGGAGGCTGAGGCAGGAGAACCGCTTGAACCCGGGAGGCGGAGCTTGCAGTGAGCTGAGGGCACGCCACTGCACTCCAGCCTGGGCGACAGAGCGAGACTCTGTCTCAAAAAAAAAAAGTGCAAACAGTAAGTTGCAAAATGGTATGCAACCATTTTGTTAAAAGATATATGTGACGGCCGGGC
>NW_012118932.1:1636511-1641369 GCF_000951035.1 Colobus angolensis palliatus
TAGTCCCAGCTACTTGGGAGGCTGAGGCAGGAGAATGGCGTGAACCCGGGAGGCGGAGCTCACCTTGAGCCATGATTGCACCACTGCACTCCAGCCCCCCGAGTAGCTGGGATTCCAGGCGCCCACCACCACACCCAGCTAATTTTGTATTTTTAGTAGAGATGGGCGACAGAGCGAGACTCCGTCTCAAATAAATAAATACATAAATAAATAAATACATAAATTCTTCCTCACAAAAAGATACAAAGTACAGAGTCCTAGCAAACTAAAAAACAAACAAACAAAACTCTTGTCTATACCATCCTAGAATAAAGTCAGATTTCCCTACTGAGGTTAACTGACCCATGATATTTAAACGTGAAAAAAATTAGCATTTACCCACAAATGCCAATTAACCTTTATAGATGTAACACTTTCAAATACAATTGATAAATTAAATATGCACATAGTAAAACCTGTAGCACGACCTGGGGAAGTAGGAATTCTTACAGAATTCACATTTGGTGACAGTATAATTCGCTATTTTAATAGGCTAAAGGAAAAAAAATAATGGTATCTCAGCAAGTGCTGAAAAGCCTGTTAGTAAAATTGTTTCCCTTTGTGTTTAATCTCTTAGAAAATTAGTAATAAAGGAAGCTTCCTTCAGTTACTAAAGAATATCAATCAGAAGCCAATAGCAGTTCCACGTTTAAGAGAATGAAGAAAGCTCTTGGAATCTCTTCTTCCTCCTACCAAATCCATAGAAATTATGAAAAATATATTAAAAACACATGTGTCTTCCTACTAACAAGGAGGAGAGAGTTCTGGTGGATCAGAAACTGAGAATCAGCTTCCACTGGGCAAATAGTAGAGGGAAGGTCCAGGTGGGCAGAAGGAAGATTAGTACAGGGAAGTGGTGTGATACTGAGTGTTCATATTTCTGGAGATGGTGGAAGTGGAGAGGAAAGGGGACACCCATGGTAAAGACTGAGTAGTTGGGGAATCTCTCCCTGCCTGTGCCATATATCAGCAAAGAATAAACCTGTTATCAAGCCAAAATTCTAAGAACAGGAGACTGGATACTCACCCACACATGTACACCTTGTAACACTTGGCAAGAGTGAGGAACATCCATTTTCAGAACAGCTGCTGGGGTTCTTAGTGTCCTTATTCCCACTGAAAATAGTTCAAGGCAGAGCAGCAGCTACTGCCCATGATAGCCCTTTGCCCTCAATACTCAGCAAGTTACCTAAGTAGAGATGAACTCACAGTCTATCACCATCATCTGAGAAAAGCCAACACAATGAAATAGACAAATTCAACAAATAACAGAACCAAACCTCAGTAGTGATTAATGGGACAGTGATACTCCTTTAACTGACTTCTACAACATTAGCCACTATTGAGTTCTGTGGTGTGCTGAATGCTGGCTTGTCTCTAATATGACTGTACACTATGCTCCTTTCAGTTGATCTACATGTTTAAGAGTCAATTATACTTCGGGGAAATTTACTTGTTGCAGTTTCATAATTTTATTCAGTGTTACATAAACTGATGAAATACGAGTGTAAGAAGAAAGCTCCTCCCTTGAAAACCAAGTTGAATGCTTTGTAATCACAGTAGCGGGTTGCAGCAAAAAAAATTAGTACTGAGTTATGCCTATGCAAGACAACTGTAAAAAATTTGAGGGAGTGTATGAAAGTCTAGAACTCTGTACTGAGATTACTTTGCAAGTTCTTTAAGTTCTTGCTTCACTTTAAAGTTCTAACCTCTATGTCATGAGTATGCCAGAAGGTAATGGAAGGGAAACTGAAGAAATTAGGGATGTTTTCTAGAACTGAAAAGAAAGGTCTGAGTCTAGAAAGGCTTTGTAAGTGCCAATCAGGATTAAAACACAAATACATACACAAACTCACACTAAATTTTGTGTAGTAAAATTATAGCATATCCAAGAGAAATAACTTGGATGGTTACTTCTTTTGGAGGGAAAAGGGATAGATTTCTGTGCCACAAAACATTCCATATGGATGAAGAGTTTGGCTAATTAAAACCAAATACACAGAAATGTGTACACAAATACTTAAAACAGCATTATTCATAATAGCCAAAAAGTGAAAACAACCTAAATGTTCAACAACTGACGAATGGATAAAATTTGGTATATCTATACAATGGAATATTATTCTATAAAAGGAATAAGTACTGATACATCCTTAAATGTGGATACACCTTGGAAACATGCTAAGTGAAAAGCCAGACACAAAAGGCCTTACAACATATGATTTCATTCATTTGAAATGTCCAGAATAGGCAAATACATAGAGATGTAAAGTAGATTAATGGTTGCCAGGAGCTGGGAAGAAGGGGAATGAGAGGTGACTGTTAATGGGTATAGAGTTTCTTTGTGGGGTAATGGAGGTGTTCTGGAATTAGGTAGTAGTGATAGTTACACAGTCTGAATATATTAAAAATGAGTTGTGTTCCTTAATGAGGCAAATTTGTGGTATGTGAATCACATCTCAATAAAGCTGTTAAAAAGAAACAAATATAGGCCGGCCATGGTGACTCACATCTGTAATCCCACCACTTTGGGAGGCTGAGGCAGAAGGATCGCTTGAGGGCAGGAGTTTGAGACCAGCCTGGGCAACATAGCAATATAAATACATAGAGGGATATATATAGATTTAGTGAGACTCTATTGCTACAAAAAAAAAAATTATCTGCGTGTGGTGGTGCACATCTGTAGTCCCAGCTACTCAGAAGGATGAGGTGGGAGGACTGCTTGAAGCCAGGAGTTTGAGGTTGAAGTGAGCTGTGGTAGCTCGACTGCACTCCAGCCTGGAGTCTCAGCAAGACCTTGTCTCTTTTTTTTTTGAGATGGAGTCTTGCTGTCTCTCCCAGGCTGGAGTGCAGTGGTGCGATCTTGGCTCACTGCAACCTCTGCCTCCTGGGTTCAAGTGATTCTCCTGCCTCAGCCTCCCGAGTAGCTGGGACTATGGACATGTGCCACTACGCCTGGGTAATTTTTTGTATTTTTAGTAGAGACAGGGTTTGACTGTGTTAGCCAGGATGGTCTCGATCTCTTGACCTCGTGATCCACCTGCCTCGGCCTCCCAAAGTGCTAGGATTACAGGTGTAAGCCACTGCTCCCGGCAGACCTTGTCTCAAAAAAAGAAAGAAAAAAAAAATACAGGAAATCATTCTTTTTAAGTTTTTGGTTTCTTTGTTTGTGACAGAGTCTCACTCTGTCTCCCAGGCTAGAGTGCAGGGGTGTGATCTCAGCTCACTGCAAACTCCACCTCCCAGGTTCAAGCGATTCTCATGCCTCAGCCTCCGGAGCAGCTGGGACCACAGAGGTGCGCCACCATGCCCAGCTAATTTTTTGTATTTTTAGTAGAGGTGGGGTTTCACCATATTGGCCAGGCTGGTCTTGAACTCCTGACCTCAAGGGATCCACCCAGCTTAGCCTCCCAAAGTGCTGGGATTACAGGCATGAGCCACTGTGCCTGACCTAAAGATTATTTTTAATTGACAAAATTATATCTATTTAAGGGGTACAATGTGATGTTTTGATATATGTTTACTTTGTGAAATAAATCAAGATAATCAACATATCCATCACTCACACACTTTGTTGTGAGAACATTTAAAATCTCATCTATTTTTAAGACACAGTACATTATTATTAACTACAGTCACCAGACTGTACAATAGATCTCTAGGAGTGCTTCCTCTTGTCTCACTGAAGCTTTATAACCCTTGACCAACATCTTCCAGTTCTCGCCCCATGCCCAGCCCCTGGTAACCACTGTTTATTCTCCACGTCTGTGAGTTTGACTTTAGATTCCACATACAAGTGAGATCACGCAGTATATTTGTGTCTGGCATATTTCACATATTGTGCTCCAATTCATCCATGTTGCAAATGACAGGATTTTTTAAGGCTGAATTGTATTCCATTGTGTATATATACTACATTTTCTTTCTCCATTCATCCACTTATGGGCATTGAGGTTGATGCCATGTCTTGGCTATTGTGGGTAGTGCAGCAGTGAGTATGGGGTGCAAGTACCTCTTCAACACATTGATTTCATTATCTTTGAAACATACTCAGAAGTGGAATCGCTGGGTCATATGGTAGTTCTATTTTTAATTTTTTGAGGAACCTGTATACTGTTTTCCTTCATGGCTGTGCTAATTCACATTCCCACCAATAGTGTACAGGCTTCCCTTTTCTCCACATTCAAGTCCTTTACCTGCTTTTTAAATTGGGTTACGTTCTTGCTATTCAGTTGTTTGAGCAGGAGACCATTTTTATAATCTTATATTGATAAGACATTTTTTGCCCATGATAGGAAGCTCAGAAGCAATGAAAATATACCAAATTGACTCTACAAACATTTAAATCTTATGTGCATGTATGTGTCTATAGCAAAAGTCAGATGACAACTTAAAAATTGAGATACGCACATGCCCTTTTATCCAGAAATGTGACTTGTAGCAGGTGTGTCCAGGGGAAACAGTAGAACTAGGATAGATCAAGAGTTTTAATTGTTACATTATTTAGAGGTAAAAATAAATGGCCATCAGTAGGGAATTGGTTAAAATACAGTGTGCATTTTTTCAGGGAAAAGAGAACTGTCCATGATATAGTGGATGGAAAAAAGCAGCTTCAAGAAGAGTAAGTTTAGGCTGGGCGTGGTGGTTCACGCCTGTAATCCCAGCACTTTAGGAGGCTGAGGCACGTGGATCACCTGAGGTTAGGAGTTTGAGACTAGTCTGACCAGTATGGTGAAACCCCATCTCTACTAAAAATACAAAAATTAGCCAGGTGTGGTGGCGTGCGCCTGTAGTCCCAGCTACTCGGGAGGCTGAGACA
>NW_012118932.1:1642774-1644603 GCF_000951035.1 Colobus angolensis palliatus
TTTTGAGACGGAGTCTTACTCTGTCACCCAGGCTGGAGTGCAGTGGCGCAGTCTTGGCTCACTGCAAGCTCCGCCTCCTGGATTCACGCCATTCTCCTGCCTCCTAAGTAGCTGGAACTACAGGTGCCTGCCACCACGCCTGGCTAATTTTTTGTATTTTTTAGTAGAGACGGGTTTCCACCATGTTAGCCAGGATGGTCTCATCTCCTGACCTTGTGATCCACCCGCCTCGGCCTCCTAAAGTGCTGGGATTACAGGTGTGAGCCACTACGCCTGGCCTTACTTTTAACTTTTTTTTTTTTTTTAAGAAAGTTCTTTCTTTTTTTTTTGTTTTTAATTAATTAATTATTTTTGAGACAGGATCTGGCTCTGTTGCCCAAGCTGGCGTGCCATGGTGGGATCTTGGCTCACTGCAGTCTTTGCCTCCCAGGCTCAACCCATCCTCCCACCTCACCCTCCCAAGTAGCTGGGACTACAGCCACGTGCCAACATGCTTGGCCAATTTTTGTATTTTTTGTAGAGAAGTGGTCTCACTTTGTTGCCTAGACTGGTCTTGAACTCCTGGGCTCAAGCAATCCTTCTGCTTCAGCCTCCCAAAATGCTGGGATTACAGGTGTGAGCCACCGTGCCTGGCCGGGTACTTTAGATTCTAAAATAACACCTCAGGTTTTGTTTTTTATATTACTACCTTTTGTGCTTGCAGAGTGTGCTATAATTTGAACTCCAGTTTTTGTTTGTTGTTTTTTCCTAACACTTTATCCTTTGTTTCTTGGGTCACTTTGAAATTTTAGTACTTTGGGAGTAAAATAAATTGTGTATACCAAGCGCATTTTTCCTTTTTTAGTTGATTAGTTTAGTGAAAGCAAGTGGGTAAAGAATGGTGGATTTAACTGTTATTTTATAAAATCTGTTTCTGGATCAAGACCATCCTGGCTAACATGGTGAAACCCCATCTCTACTAAAAATACAAAAAACTAGCCGGGCGAGGTGGCGGGCGCCTGTAGTCCCAGCTACTCGGGTACTCAGGAGGCTGAGGCAGGAGAATGGCATGAACCTGGGAGGCGGAGCTTGCAGTGAGCTGAGATTCGGCCACTGCACTCCAGTCTGGGCGACAGAGCGAGACTCCGTCTCAAAAAAAAAAAAAAAAAAATCTGTTTCTGGGTAGTTCTTGGCCCCAGATATTGAAAAGGAAAGGTGCAGAACCAAGTTGTTTTTGTAGAGAAAAGATAACAGATATTTCTTGCTTTGTAAGTGGCATAGCGTTAACAGCCCAGTTTCTGTAGTCACGGGACCTACAATCAGGATCTTAGTTCTACCAGATGCTAGTTAAGGCCCTTGGGGAGGTAACTTAACCTCTCAGAGCTTCTGATGTCTCCATTTGATTGACTGGTTGGTTGACTGATTGATTGATTGATTGAGACAAAGTCTCACTCTGTTGTCCAGACTGGAGTGCAGTGGCATAATCTCAGCTCACTGCAGCCTCTGCCTCCCAGGTTCAAGCAATTTTCCTGCCTCAGTCTCCCAAGTAGCTGGGATTACAGGCGCTACCATGCCTGGCTAATTTTTGTATTTTTAGCATACACAGGGTTTCACCATGTTGGCCAGGCTGGTCTTGAATTCTTGATCTCAGGTGATCCATCCGTCTTCCAAAGTTCTGGGATTACAGGCATGAGCCCCTGGCCCAGTGTCTCTGTTTGTAAAGTAGGGATACTATCTTAATACACAGGGGGCTATAAGGACTAAATGAGATATGCTAGTGCTTTTCTTGTAAGTATTTTTTTTGTTTTGTTTTGTTTTTTTTGAGACGGAATCTCGCTCTGTCGCCCAGG
>NW_012118932.1:1644653-1654885 GCF_000951035.1 Colobus angolensis palliatus
TTTTTTAGTAGAGATGGGGTTTCACCGTGTTAGTCAGGATGGTCTCAATCTCCTGACCTCGTGATCCACCTGTCTCGGCCTCCCAAAGTGCTGGGATTACAGGCTTGAGCCACCACGCCCGGCCATGATAAGTACTTTTTAACCGTTGTTTTACTTCTGGTCCCAGTGAGATAATGGTGTGTATAAATGAGACACTGTCATCTAGGGTTCTCCTTGAAGATCGTACCTTGAAGGGCATTTCTACTGAATAAGAAATCCATGTTTATCATCTGAAAATGAAAATAAAGATACAGATAACAGGAAAATGTGTAACAATTTAGAATCTCCATCGTACCACCACCAGAAATAACATTGTTAGCAAGAGCACCATGATACTAGTTTGAAATTTAGGTCCATATCCCATTGTGGAGGACACTGCCGCCTTATTTGAGGAGCCTCAATCAAGGTTGTGGGGCCTAAAGTTTAATTGTTATTGTTGTTGTTAGGGATATTATTTTTCTATGAAAGATAATTCTCAATGCAGTTTCTTAAATGGTGGGATTCCTTATCTTCCATTGGGCCCATTCCCCCATGTAGACACAAGGTTATGATTGGGTAACTGTAAGATGTGAAATAGTAAACACTAGAGGCAAGTATATGGTCTGTTCCTAGTTTAGAAACCCCAAATCTTTATCCCCTACTCTGATGAAGTTGGAGCATGGGACTGTCTTCCTGTCTACTGTATTTGCCCAAAGCCTAGAGCAGAATGGACAGGAGAAAGGACCTCTTTTCTGTTTACTGTACCCTGACCTTTGCTCCTGTGTTAAGCCTTTAAAATTGAGAGGTACTCTGGTGGGAGATTAACAGGAGGAAAAATAAATTTTTCACTTCTCTGCCTGTCTGTCTCCTCATAAAAGATGAAACACTTTCTGCCCAAGACACTCTTGTGATCTTTTCTATCCTGTTCATATCAGTGCGTGGCCGAGGCCATTCTTGGAGTTACAGAGGGAGCTGATTAAGATATGTGGCTAACAGTCCTCGTTTTTCCTGTCTTGACTCAGTAGACTTAACTGTCAGACTGATGGTTAGCTGGGTGTTGCTCTGCCCGTTCGGCATTGGTGAACAGCCTAAGTCATGTCTGTACTTTTGTGAGCATCTAAGCCTGGCCTCAGCCTTTTTGTATTTACTTAGAAATAATGTCCTGGGTGGCCAGGCGCAGTGGCTCATGACTGTAATCCCAGCACTTGGGGAGGCCAAGGCAGGTGGATCACCTGAGGTCAGGAGTTCGAGACCAGCCTGGCCAACATGGTGAAACTCTGTCTCTACTAAAAATACAAAAATTAGCCAGGTGTGGTGGCGGCGCCTGTAATCCCAGCTACTTGGGAGGCTGAGGTAGGAGAATTACTTGAACCCAGGAGGGGAGGTTGCAGTGAGCCAAAATCGTACCATTGCACTCCAGCCTGGGTGAAAAGAGCAAGACTTTGTCTTTAAAAAAAAAAAGAATGTCCTGGGTTTATTTCCTGGGGCTTTTTAGGTTCAGTGGATCATTCAGTGATATATATAAGCACATATACATGTTACTTACATTTACCTGAAGAGTGTCCTATGGTGTGGCCAAAAGCCACCTTTAAGTTTTATTTCTCATCTTGGGAGGCTGGAGTGAGAGGATCACTTGAGGCCAAAAGTTCAAGACTAGCCTGAGCAATACAGCAAGACCCCATTTAAAAAAAGAAGAAAAAAAAAAAAACTTAAAAACTTAGCTGGATGTGGTTTCATGTGCCTATAGTCCCAGCTAACTATCCAAGCAGGAGGATGGCTTGAGCTCGGGAGTTTGAGGCTGTAGTGAGCTATTATTGTGTTACTATGCCCCAGCCTGGATGATAGAAAGAGACCCCATCTCCAAAAAATTCTATTTGCTGTCTTAAAATGTGCCTCACTAACCGGGTGCGGTGGTTCACGACTGTAATCCCAACACTTTGGGAGGCTGAGGTGGGCGGATCACAAGGTCAGGAGATCGAGACCACCCTGGCTAACGGTGAAACCCTGTCTCTACTAAAAATACAGAAAATTAGCCGGGTGTGGTGGCGGGCGCCTGTAGCCTCAGCATTTTGGGAGGCTGAGGTGGGCAGATCACGAGGTCAGGAGATTGAGACCATCCTGGCTAACACGGTGAAACCCCGTCTCTACTAAAAATACAAAAAATTAGCCGGGCGTGGTGCCGGGCCCCTGTAGTCGCAACTGTTTGGGAGGCTGAGGCAGGAGAATGGTGTGAACCCAGGAGGCGGAGCTTGCAGTGAGCTGAGATCACACACCACTACACTCCAGCCTGGGCGACGGAGCGAGACTCTGTCTAAAAAAAAAAAAAAAAAAAAGTGCCTCACTAGCTGTTATCCAGTTGAACTCACCCCACAGGGTTATTTGGTGTAATGAGTATGATAATTTATCAAGTTGTATGATATTGTCCCTTGCTGATACTAAAGTACACACCTTTACCAAATTATAAGAGAGTCACAATGATCTCATTAGTTAATTCTAATTGTGATTCTAAAACAATAATTCTTTCAGTTACCAAAAGGATATGCACATGTGACTATGTGATTAAGCCCTTTAGATATCATGCTTTAAGAGAAGGTTAAGCTATGGGAAGCTGTTAATATTTCCTTCTAGCTATCCATTCCTTCTCTAACAATGCATCAGTAACTTAAAAATCTAATGTGAAATGATGCCTCACAGTATGTCTCTCTAGATTGCATTGGTTAGAGCCTAATATAGTTTATTTTTTACAAAAGATATAACTTTAAAAATATTTCTTTATAGTATCAATATTATATAGTAATATAGGTTAACCACTGTATGTGTTAAGTGCTATGTATAGGTTAAGTGTTTGGAGAATGACTCTCCTGAAAATGGTTTGTTTTTCCATTTTAACTTTTCTTTCTTCCTTTATTTAAGGATTCCTAGATGAGGTTATGAAGAAGTATGGCAGTTTGGTTCCACTCAGTGAAAAAGAAGTCCTTGGAAGATTAAAAGATGTGTTTAATGAAGACTTTTCTAATAGGTATATAAACGATGCTAAAGTTAAGCCCTTGAAAATAAAATTGTTGGCATATATGACTTTTCTCTTGATTTACAGGAAAAAAAGATGCTTAGCAGTAAATTGAGAAGTACTCATTTTTTTTATGTTTTCTTTCGAAATCTTTCTCTTTCAGAAAACCATTTATCAATAGAGAAATAACAAACTATCGGGCCAGACATCAAAAATGTAACTTCCGTATCTTCTATAATAAACACATGCTGGATATGGATGACCTGGCGACTCTGGATGGTCAGAACTGGCTGAATGACCAGGTCAGTATATTGTAGTTTGTCAATGTGGAGAAGTTGCAGAGGATGTTAGTCAATAAAATATAATCTCTGGTTTGGCTTCTCAGTTGTCTTTTGGAATCAAGGATTCTTCATTCTTTACTGGTTACTTGCCTCAGGATCCAAACGGTTTGATTACTGCTGTCAGTAATAATATATTCTTCATTCTGATTGGGATGTTCTGAATTGTATAGGGTTAGTAACCGGGTTTTATTTATTTATTTTGTTTTTTTTCTTATTGGCAGAGATAGTAAGCTGGTTTTATGTTGACTTTTTGTAGGTCATTAATATGTACGGTGAGCTGATAATGGATGCGGTCCCAGACAAAGTAAGTGAAAACTTCCTCTTCTGCAGGAGAGACTGTCTTTGTGTATTAAAAGTAGTTTTTTTTGTGTGTGTGTTTAAATTATCTGACATTCCTTAAATTTTTAAAAAGGAGAGTTCAATTTTGTCTTGATCATGCACTGGGCTTGACTGTAAGTTCCATCAAATCACTTCTTTTGTTTTTCTTTTCGAGATGGAGTTTCGCTCTTATTGCCCAGGCTGGCGTGCAGTGGCGTGATTTCAGCTCACTGCAACCTCCACCTCGTGGGTTCAATCAGTTCTCCTGCCTCAGCCTCCTGAGTAGCTGGGATTACAGGTGTGTGCCACCATGCCTGGCTAATTTTTGTATTTTTAGGAGAGATGGGGTTTTACCATTTTGGCCAGGCTGGTCTCGAACTCCTGACCTCTGGTGATCCGTCCCCCTCCCCCTCCCAAAGTGCTGGGATTAAAGATGTGAGCCATCATGCCCAGCCAGCTTTTTACATTTAACTTAAAATCTTGCTCTCTTTAAAAATGTAAAAAAAAAATTCATGTTTCACTTTTTCTTGGATAAATCTTTGATACTCAGTTCAAATACAGATTGAACCCTCATAAACTCTAAATTCTCTTAAGAGTTTTGTTACATATCAAAACTATTTTTTTACTTAATGTGTTTTTCTGAGTACACAGATACCTGATGGGTGCAAAAATTTCCAAGTACTTTGTAAAACTTATCAATCTAATAAAGTAATAGATAAATACTAAAAAGTCAGATTCTGATACCGTTTATGAATATAGAAAATGTTTTATGGCTTTCCACTTAAATTATAAATCTGTTATACATTTATAAATTGGAATCATGAGGCTAATCTGCTAGATTCTCTATTGTCAAATTCTTAATCATCAGAAAGTTTAAACACATACAGATTATCTTTAACATAAAAGTGTTAATTTCAAGGGTTTCATTTACCACCAGTATACATTTAATTCTAAACATTCATGGAGTCAAAAGGACACTTAACTAAGGCAGCAGTTCTCAAAGCATGGTCCCCATACTAGCAGCATCAGTATCCCCTGAGAACTTAACTAGAAATGCACATTCTCAGACTCCAACCCAAATCTACTGAATCAGAAATCGGAATCTACTGAAGCTTGTCAAAACACAGATTGGGGACCACCAATCTGTGTTTTGACAAGCTCTCCAGATGATTCTGATGGACACCAAGTTTAAGAATCACTGCTCTAGAAACAACTACTATAAATTCTTTTTTATTTATTTATTTTTATTAAAATTATAAAAAATACCCTTTTTTTTTTTTAGAGACACTAAAAAGACACTCCAGGCTGGAGTGCAGTGGCCCAGTCATAGCTCACTGTAGCCTTGAACTCCTGGGCTCAAGCAGTCATCTTGCCTCAGCCTCCCAAGTAGCTGGGACTAGAGAGGCACGTGCCACTATACCCAGCTAGTTTATTTTTATTTTTAGTAGGGCCGGGTGTCTTGCTGTGTTGCCCAGGCTAGCTTGAACTCTGGGCTTAGCTAAAGTAATCCTCTCACCTCTGACTCTCAAAAGGGCTGGGATTAGAGGTGTGAGCACTATGTCTGGCAGCTCTTTTAATCTATATGTTAAGCTGCATGGTTATCAAAAGAATGTGCATCAGAACCATCTGAAAGGCTTATAAAACCAGATTACTGGGCCCTACCTTTGGAGTTTCTTCTTTAATAGGTCTGGGATGAGGCCTGATAATTTGGATTTCTAACAAGTTCCTAGATGATGCTGACACTACTGGTCTGGTGACTACACTTGGAGAACCACAGCGCTAAGGGAACAGTTTTAGCACCTCATGTTACTGAGTGAGCACTTTAAGGCCACAATATGTTTACCATCTCAGATGAGCTGATGTACCACTTACTTATAAGTCAGAAATTCAAAGCCAAGGATGCAGGACCTGATACTCTACACAGCCAGGGTAATTCTGGGGTACTAGAAATAATCATGCGAAGGCCTTTTTGTAGTTACTGTAACAACAGGAGTCTTTAAATCCACATCCTTCACATGGAGTTAGTTATGTCATGTCTCCCTTGAGTTCAAGGTAATTGTTACCTCATTTTTTCATAGCCTCTTTCAACTTTTTCACCTGATTTGGAGAGATTTGTCAGGTTGCTTCTCTGCTTGATTGGATTCAGGTAATCTATTTACTGCTGCATTCCAAATCTGACTATAGACCACAGCTGTAAGGTCATTCCCATAAAAATTTGGAACAGCATTTTCTGTAAACCATGTAATGTATTTTCTATATTTTGATCATTATTATCATTATTATTATTTTTTGAGATGGAGTTTTGCTCTAGTGCCCAGGCTGTAGTGCAGTGATGTGATCTCAGCTCACTGCAACCTCTGCCTCCCACGTTCAAGAGATTCTCCTACTTCAGCCTCCTGAGTAGCTGGGATTACAGATGCCCACCACCACGCCCGGCTAGTCTTTGTATTTTTAGTAGAGACGGTGTCTCACTGTGTTGGCCAGGCTGGTCTCAAACTCCTGACTTCAGATGATCCACTTACCTCCTCAATCATTGTTTTTAAGAATAAATTTTTCCTTTTTTTTTGTCTGCTTTATATTCAAACATTTTAAAATTTCCTCTTTCTTTTGAAGTTAAATCTGGGCAAAGCCTAATATAATCTGGTTGCTTATATTTGTTGTCTGTTCTAGGTTCACTTCTTCAACAGCTTTTTTCATAGACAGCTGGTAACCAAAGGATATAATGGAGTAAAAAGATGGACTAAAAAGGTATCCTCTTTGTTTCTTTTTTATTCCACATTTGAAAAGCAGATGATAAGCCACTTTGTGTGGAAGGATAAGAACTTTAATGCCAATATGATATTAAGTAGAAACAGACTTTTTAATGTGACAAATTTTAAAGCTGTTTCTTTTAAATCGTATTGTTTGAAAGACCTTAACTGCCTCCTGGTCCCAATTATAGTGGTAGAACAGTGCGATGATAAAGAAAGAGCTGCCATCATTTGGTATTATCTGGTAGTCTTGTCAGCAGACAGCAGAAGCTTTCAACAATGTTTTGCCAGTGCTGGGCATGGTGCCTCGCGCCTGTAGTCCCAGCTACTTGGGATGCTGAGACCAGAGGATCACTTGAGCCCAAGCATTTGAGGCCAGCTTGGGCAACATAGCCAGATCCTGTCTCTTAAAATGTTAACTGATCCATCAGGAGAAATATCTTTTGTATCACAATCTATTCATAAAATCATATACATACATGTAATTGAAATAATTTCTAAAAACCATGTACCTAATTTACTATGTATGATGTACTCTAATCAGAGGTGATAAGTGCTATTTGCTGTGAAAACTTCGGAACACAGTATGAGAATACAAGCTAACTGGGATAGGGTCGCAGGAGGGAGGGGGAAGATGGGCTAGTTCTTTTAGAGAGGCTTATCAGCAAAGGCCTCTGAAGAGATCACATTTCACTGAAAACTGTGACGATCAGAGGAGCATTCGCAGTGGATGGAAGAGTGAGTATTAAAGGCCTTGAAGCAGAAGTGAGTTTGGTATGTTGGAGTATCACACACACGAGATCAGACAAGGAGTCAGGGATCAAGTCATGCGGGGCCATATAGGCTCTGGTAAAGAGTTTGGATCATGAGGGCAATTTGAAGACATTAGAGAGTTTAGGCTGGGCATGGTAGCTCACGCTTGTAATCCCAGCCCTTTGGGAGGCCGAGGTGGGCGGATCACCGGAGGTCAGGAGTTTGAGACCAGTCTAGCCAATGTGGCAAAACCCTGTCTTTACTGAAAATACAAAAGTTATCTGGGTTGTGGTGATGGGCGCCTGTAACCCTAGCTAGCTACTTGGGAGGCTGAGGTGGGAGAATCGCTTGAACATGGGAGGTGGAGGTTGCAGTGAGCCGAGATTGCACTATTGCACTCTAGCCTGGGTGACAGAGCGAGACTGCATGTCAGAAGAAAACTAAATAAAAAATAAAAATGAAGACATTAGAGAGTTTAAGCAGCAGGTGGGGGTGTGTATGAGTGTGTGTGTGAACGATAGATAGGATTGTCCTTAGCAGCATTCATTCATTCCACATTTATTTATATTTATTTATTTATTTATTTTTTGAGATGGACTCTTGCTCTGTTGCCCAGGCTGGAGTGCATTGGCACTATCTCCACTCACTGCAACCTCTGCCTCCCAGGTTCAAGCGATCCTCCTGCTTCAGCTTCCTGTGTAGCTGGGATTACAGTCCCCTGCCACTACACCTGGCTAATTCTTGTATTTTTAATAGAGACGGGGTTTCACTATGTTGGCCAGGCTGATCTCGAACTCCTGACCTCAGGTGATCTGCCCGCCTCAGCCTCCCAAAGTGTTGGGATTACAGGCGTGAGCCACCGTGCCCGGCATTAAACAGTTATTGAGTACCTGTTACGTGCCTATGTGGAAAACCTATTTTTTCCTCTGCTGTCACACCACAGCAGTAGTCAGCACAGAAGACTTCTGTGACCAAAGCAAGCAGCGAACACTGGCTGGATGCCTCTAATTCAATCCCAACCCTATCTATCTGGTGACAGCGCCACATCCCACAGGCTGAGGGCTCATGCCTCACGAGTGCCCCCCACCCACTTCAGACACCAGTTGCAAGTCCAGGCTTCTGAAACTTCTGACCCACAGACTTCAATGAGGGTTCCCATGCTGCCCTCCTTGAGTTTGATTAATTTTCTGGAACAGTTCACAGAATTCCCGGAAGTTCTTGCCTACATGTAGCAGTTTATTATAAAGGATATTACAAAGGATTCGGATGAAGAGGTACGTGGGAAGAGATGTAGGGGAGTGGGCACAGGGATTCTCTAGGACCCCCACAGGCACACCACCCTCTAGGAACTTCCACGTATTTAGTATCCAGAAGCTCTCCCAGTGCAGTCCTTCTCAGTTTTTATGGAGGCTTCATTGCATAGGTGAATGCCTAAACCAGTGGCCATTGGTTAACCTTTAGCTCCTCTTCTCTCCCTGGTGGTTGGGGGATTGGGTGGGACTGAAAGTCACAATCCTCTAATTCTGCCTTGCTCTTATCCTAAAGCTACCTAATAGCTGCCAGCCATCAGTCAATCATTAACATACAAAAAGACATCACTTTGGGCCTGGACTCACGTCCCTTTAATCCCAGCACTTTGGAAGGCTGAGGCAGGCAGATCATTTGAGGTCAGGAGTTCAAGACCAGCCTGGCCAACATGGTGGAACCCTGTCTCTACTGAAAATACAAAAATTAGCTGGATATGGTGGCACGTGCCTATAATCCCAGCTACTTGGGAGGCTGAGACAGGAGAATCACTTCAACCCAGGAGGCGGAGGTTGCCGTGAGCTGAGATTGTGCCACAGCACTCCAGCCTGGGTGACAGAGCAAGACTGTTTTCAAAAAAAAAAAAAAAAGACATAACTTTGGAAATTCCAAGGGCTTTAGGAGTTGTATGCCAGGAAATGAGGTCAAAGACCAAATTTATTATTTTACAGTATCATAGTGCCAGACATTATAGTAAATCGAGAAAGTGGTAAGTAAAACAACATAATTAGAGACAGTTTTTGCTTTCATGAAGTCTGCAGTCTAGTGGTGGAGACAGCACCTATCACAGTTTGTATTTATATTTTTGGTGGTGTAATTATTTGTTTAGTGGGTACAAAAGAAAAGTACTGGATACTACTTTAGTGTATTGGAATGGGGATTTGGTTAACCTAGCCTGAGGGTAAGGGAATGTTTCTCATAGGAAGTAATATTTAAGCAGAAATATCAAAGATGAATACAAGTTAACTAGGTAAATGGAGAATAAGGGTATGTGAAACATAGAAGGAGTAAGTATCTGGTAGAAGAATGGGAAAAGACCGGTGTCACTGAAATGCAGAGAGTAAAGAAGAGAGTGGCATGAAGTGCACCTGATCCGCAGGTCAGGGCCTTGAGGTTTGTGTTTTGGGTTGTATCCTGAATGTAATAGGAAACCATTGAAGGGTTTTAGGTGACATTATCCACTTTGTAGTCTTTGTTCTAACAGTACCGAAGAAGACTGATGGGTGTGGGAGCAAAGTTGATGTGGGTAGAACAGGAGACCATTTCAGATTCATGGTACTTTGAACTAGAATAATAGCAGGAGAGATGGAAGATGAGTGTGATGTAGGAAGTAAAATTAACAGGACTTGGTGATAAGTTGGTTATGGAGATGAAGGACAAGAAGTGTGAAAGATGACTTCCAAGTATGTGACTTGTATGACTGGATGGCCTGTGGTTGTATTTACATTAAAAAATGTAGGACAACTAGTAGAGAATTGTTCAGATTAAAAATGTACAGCCATATAATTGGATGCTACTTAAGCAGGAAAAGCTATGTAGATTAAGCAGGAAAAGCTATGTAGATAACGATGGGCTGGGCGCAGTGGCTCACGCCTGTAATCCCAGCACTTTGGGAGGCAAAGGAAGGCGGATCACGAAGTCAGGAGATCGAGACCATCCTGGCTCACACGGTGAAACCCCGTCTCTACTAAAAATACAAAAAAAAAAAAACTAGCCGGTCGTGGTGGCGGGTGCCTGTAG
>NW_012118932.1:1654935-1657421 GCF_000951035.1 Colobus angolensis palliatus
TGCCACTGCACTCCAGCCTGGGCGACAGAGCGAGACTCCGTCTCAAGGAAAGGAAAAAAAAAAGAAAAGAAGAAAAGATAATGAACGATGCTTATATTCCATTTGGAGTGGGGGAAAAATTACAAGCAGTGTGGGCAAAAAGTATACATTCATGGAAAAGTATCTGAATGATAAACGTGAGAGTGAAAGAATAAAGTCAAATATGTGAGTTATTTCATTAAATAATAAACTAAATTATTCCTTCCTCTAGATCAGGGGTGTCCAATCTTTTGGATTCCCTGAGCCTCACTGGAAGAAGAGTTGTCTTGGGGCACACATAAAATACACGGATGCTAACAATAACTGATAAGATTTTTAAAAAATTGCAAAAAATCTCATAATATTTTAAGAAAGTCTACGAATTTGTGTTCGGCTGCATTCAAAGCTGTCCTGGGCTGCCTGTGGGCTGTGGATTGGACAGGCTTGCTCTAGATCCTCTCAGATTGGGTTAAGTAAAAAAAACCCAGCCATATGCTGAATATAAGAAATAAACATAAAATAATATGAAAAAGAAAAGTTGAAAATGAAGTGACATTTAATGAGACTGGGTGCTGTGTCTCACATCTGCAATCCCAACACTTTGGGAGACCTAAAATTATTGTAGATGGGAGGATTGCTTGAGCCCAAGAGTTTGAAACCAGCCTAGGCAACCAAGCGAGACCTCATTTCTATAAAAAATTTTAAAAGCTTAGCTGGCCATGGTGGCAGCCTGTGGTCCCAGTTTGACTGAGGTGGGAAGATTGCTTGAGCCTGGGAGGTCAAGGCTGCAGTGAGCTCTGATCACATCACTGCACTCCTGCCTGGGTGACAGACTGACACCTTGTCTCAATTTAAAAAACAAAAAAGGCAACTACATGAAAATTAACCTGTTCCTGAATAACTCCTGGGTAAATAAAGAAATTAAGGCAGAAATCAAGAAATTCTTTGAAACCAATGAGAAGAGAGAGACAATGTACCAGAATCTCTGGGACACAGCTAAAGCAGTGTTAAGAGGGAAGTTTATAGCACTTAAATGCCCACATCAAAAAGCTGGAAAGATCTCAGATCAACATCCTGAAATCACAATTAAAAGAACTAGAGAAGCAGCTGGGAGTGGTGGCTCATGCCTGTAATCCCAGCACTTTGGGAGGCCGAGGCGGGCAGATCACCTGAGGTCGGGAGTTTAAGATGAGCCTGACCAACATGGAGAAACCCCATCTCTACTAAAAATACAAAATTAGCTGGGTGTGGTGGTGCATGCCTGTAATCCCAGCTACTTGGGCTGAGGCAGGAGAATCACTCGAACCTGGGAGGTGGAGGTTGCAGTGAGCTGAGATCGCGCCATTGCACTCCAGCCTAGGCAACAAGAGTGAAACTCCGTCTCAAAACAAACAAACAAAAACAGTAACAACAGCAGCAAGGAAATAGAGAAACAAGAGCAAACAAATCCAAAAGCTAGCAGAAGACAAGAAATAACTAAGATCAGAGCAGAACTGGAGATAGAAACACAGGAAAAAACCTTTCAAAAAATCAATGAATCAAGGAGCTGGATTTTTTGAAAAAATTAACAAAATGGACCTCTAGCTAAACTAAAGAAGAAAAGAGAGAAGAATCAAATAGACACAATAAAAAATGATAAAGGGGATATCACCACTGACACCACCGAAATATACAAACTACCATCAGAGAATACTACAAACACCTCTATGCAAATAAAGTAGAAAAGCTAGAAGAAATGGATAAATTCCTGGACACATACACCCTCCCAAGACTAAACCAGGAAGAAGTCGAGTATCTGAATAGACCAATAACAATTTCTGAAATTGAGGCAGTAATTAATAGCCTACCAACCACAAACAGCCCTGGACCAGACAGATTCACAGCCAAATTCTAACCAAGGTACAAAGAGGAGCTGATGCCATTCCTTCTGAAACTATTCCAAACAATTGAAAAGGAGGAACTCCCTCCTAACTCATTTTATGAGGCCAGTATCATCCTGATACCAAAACCTGGCAGAGACACAACAAAAAAAGAAAACTTCAGGCCAATATCTCTGATGAACATTGGTGCGAAAATTCTCAATAAAATACTGGCAAACCAAATCCAGCAGCACATCAAAAAGCTTATCAACCGTGATCAGGTTGGCTTCATCCCTAGGATGCCAGGCTGATTCAACATAACGCAAATCAGTTAACATAACCCATCGTATAAACAGCCAATGACAAAAACCATGATTATCTCAATAGATGCAGAAAAGGCCTTTGGTAAAATTCAGCATCGGTTCATTTAAAAACTCTCAATAAACTGATTATTGATTGAACATATATCAAAATAATAAGAGCTATTTATGACAAACCCATAGCCAATATCAATGGGCAAAAGCTGGAAACATTCCCTTTGAAAACTGGCACAAGACAAGGATGCCCTCTCCCACCACTTCTATTCAACATAGTATTGGAAGTTCTGGC
>NW_012118932.1:1658108-1659774 GCF_000951035.1 Colobus angolensis palliatus
GGTTCAAGCTATTCTCCTGCCTCAGCCTCCCAAGTAGCTGGGACTACAGGTGTGTGCCACCATGCCCAGCTAATTTTCTGTATTTTTAGTAGACTCGGTTTCACCATGCTAGCCAGGATGGTCTCTATCTCCTGACTTCGTGATCCGCCTGCCTCCGCCTACCAAAGTGCTGGGATTATAGATATGAGCCACCACACCCGGCTGCCCAAAGTAATTTATAGATTCAATGCTATTCCCATCAAACTACCATTGGCATTCTTCACAGAATTAGAAAAAACTAAAATTCATATGGAACCAAAAAAGAGCCTGTATAGCCAAGACAGTCCTAAGCAAAAAGAACAAAGCTGGAGGCATCACACTACCTAACTTCAAACTATACTTCAAGGCTACAGTAGCCAAAACAACATGGTATTGGTGCCAAAACAGACATATAGACCAATGGAACAGAACAGAGACCTCAGAAATAACACCGCACATACACAACCATCTGATCTTTGACAAACCTGACAAAAACAAGCAATGGGGAAAGGATTCTCTATTTAATAAATGGTGCTGGGAAAACTGGCTAGCCATGTGCAGAAAACTGAAACTGGACCTCTTCCTTACACCTTATACAGAAATTAACTCAAGATGAATTAAAGACTTAACTGTAAAACACAAAATCATAAAAACCCTAGAAGAAAACCTAAGCAGTTCAATTCAGAACATAGGCATGGGCAAAGACTTCATGACAAAAACATCAAAAGCAATTGCAACAAAAGCCAAAATTGACAAATGGTTTTTTTTTTTTTTTTTTGAGACAGAGTTTCGCTCTCGTTGCCCAGGCTGGAGTACAATGATGCAATCTCGGCTGATTGCAACCTCCGCCTCCCAGGTTCAAGCAATTCTTCTGCCTCAGCCTCCCGAGTAGCTGGGATTACAGGCATGCACCACTACGCCCGGCTAATTTTGTATTTTTAATAGAGATGGGGTTTCTCCATGTTGAAGCTGGTCTTGAACTTCTGACCTCAGGTGATCTGCCCACCTTGGCCTCCCAAAGTGCTGGGATTACAGGCGTGAGCCACCACGCCCGGCAACAAATGGGTTCTAATTAAACTAAAGAGCTTCTGCTCAGCCAAAGAAACTGTCATCAGAGTGAACAGGCAACCTGTAGAATGGGAGAAAATTTTTGCAATCTGCCCACCTGACAAAGATCTAATATCTAATATTCTGTTTAAGAATCTACAAGGAACTTAAACAGATTTACAAGAAAAAAAAAAATCATCAAAAAGTGGGCAAAGGATATGAACAGACACTTCTCAAAAGAAGACATTTATGCTTAGTCTCAGCTACTTGAGAGGCTGAGACAGGAGAATCGCATGACCTAGGAGGCAGAAGTTGCAGTGAGCCAAGATCACGCCACTGCACTCCAGCCTGGGAGACAGAGTGAGACTTTGTCTCAAAAAAAAAGAAAAAAAAAAAAGGACATTTATGTGGCCAAAAAACATGAACAAAGCTCATCAGCCAGGCACGGTGGCTCATGCCTGTAATCCCAGCACTTTGAGAGGTTGAGGCGGATGTGGTGGTAGGGGCTTGTAATCCCAGCTACTCTGGAGGCTGAGGCAGGAGAATTGCTTGAACCTGAGAGGCAGAGGTTGCAATGAGCTGAGATTGTGTTATTGCACTC
>NW_012118932.1:1660411-1663477 GCF_000951035.1 Colobus angolensis palliatus
TACAGGCGCCCGCCACCTCGCCCGGCTAGTTTTTTGTATTTTTTAGTAGAGACAGGGTTTCACCATGTTAGCCAGGATGGTCTCGATCTCCTGACTTCATGAGCCTCCCAAAGTGCTGGGATTACAGGCTTGAGCCACCGTGCCCGGCCAGAAATGACAATTATTAAAAAGCCAAGAAACAATAGAAGCTGGCAAGGCTGTGGAGAAATAGGAATGCTTTTACACTGTCGGTGGGAATGTAAGTTAGTTCAACCACTGTGGAAGACAGAGTGGCAATTCCTCAAGGATCTAGAACCAGAAATATCATTTGATCCAGCAATCCTGTTACTGGGTATATACCCAAAGGACTATTAATGATTCTCTATAGAGACACATGTATGTGTATATTTATTGCAGCACTCACAGCAAAGATATGGAACCAACCCAAATGCCCATCAGTGATAGACGACATAAAGAGAATGTGGTACATACACACCATAGAATACTATGCAGCCATTAAAAGAATGAGATCATGTCCTTTGCAGGGACGTGGATGGAGCTAGAAGCTATCATCCTGAGCAAACTAACACAGGAACAGAAACCCAAACACTGCATGTTCTCACTTGTAAGTGGGAGCTGTACAATAAGAACACATGGACACAGGGAGGGGAACAGCATACACCAAGGCCTGTTGGGGGTTGGGGACAAAGAGAGGGAGAGCATTAGGACAAATACCTAATGCATGCAGGGCTTAAATCCTAGATGACAGCCGGGTGCAGTGGTTCATGCCTGTAATCCAGCCTGGGTGACAGAGCAAGACCCTGTCTCAATTAAAAAAAAAAAAAAAAACTAGATGACAGATTGATAGATGCAGCAAACCACCACGGCACGTGTATACCTATGTAACAAACCTGCCTGTTCTGCACATGTATCCCAGAACTTAAAGTAAAATTTTTAAAAAATTCAAGTTTTCATTACAAGAAAAAAAATGAAAAGGTACTAGGCAGCTGGGCATGGTGGTGTGTGCCTGTAGTCTCTGCTACTCAGTAGGCTGAGGTGGGGGGATTTCTTGAGCCCAGGAGTTTGAGACTGCGGTGAGCAGTGGTCATACCACTGTACCCCAGCCTGGGTGACAGACCTTGCCTCTAAAAATAATAATTTGTTTAAAAATTCTAGAAATTAAAAGGTACTAGACAAAAACAAAAAGAACAGAAAGAAGGAATATTAATAATACTAATAGCAGTTGAAGTAGAATTTAAGGTGAGAAGCAAATTGTGTAACAAAGAAACACTGGACTAGCCAGGGGCGGTGGCTCACGCCTGTAATCCCAGCACTTTGGGAGACCAAGGTGGGCAGATCACCTGAGGGCAGGAGTTCGAGACCCAGCCTGGCCAACATGGTGAAACCCCATCTCTAGTAAAAATACAAAATTGGCCAGGCATGGTGGCACATGCCTGTAATCCCAGCTACTTGGGAGGCTGAGGCAGGAGAATTGCTTGAACCTGGGAGGCAGAGGTTGCAGGGAGCCAAGATCGCCATTGCACTCCAGCCTGGGCAACCAAAGGAAACTCCTTCTCAAAAAAAGAAAATTGAAAACTTTATTCAAACAAATGAAAATGGAGATATATCATGTGAAAGCCTATGAGATACAGCAAAAGCAGTACTAAGAGAAAAGTTTGTAGCAGTAAGTGCCTACATTCAAAAAAGCAGAAAAACTTCAATAAACAACCTAATGATGCATCTTAACTAGAAAAGCAAGAGCAAACCAAACCCAAAATTAGAAGAAAAGGAATAATAAAGATAGGCCTAGAAATAATTGAAATCAAAATAAACCAATACAAAAGATAAATTAAACAACAGTTGGTTTTTTGAAATGATAAAATTGACAAACCTTTAGCCAGACTAAGAAAAAAAGAGAGACCGAAATAAAATCAGAGAGAAAAAGGAGATATTGCAACTGATGTCACAGAAATTCAAAGCACCATTAAAGACTACTATAAACAATGACATACCAATATATCGGAAAACCTACAGGAAAAGAAATGGACAAATTCGTAGATACATACAACTTACCCAGATTGAATCATGAAGAAATCCGAATCCTGAATAGACCAAGACAAAGTTACAAGATCAAAGCCATAATAAAAAGTTCCCCTTCAAAGCCAGCCCAGGACCCAGTGGCTTTACTTCTGAATTCTTCCAAACATTGAAGGAACTCATAGGCTTTGCATGGTGGCTCATACCTTTAATCCCAGCACTTTGGGAGGCCAAGGTGAGAAGATAGTTTGAGAACAGCCTGGGCAAGATAGTGAGACCCTGTCTATAACTCTCTAAATAATAATAATATTTTTAAAGTTAAAAAAGAACTTATACCAATCCTGCTCAAACTATTGCAGAAAATCAAGGAGGAGGGAATACATTCAGACTCATTCTATGAGACCAGTATTACCCTGATACCAAAATCAGACAAGTACACATTGAAAAAGGAAAACTACAGGCCAGTATCTTTGATGAACACAGATGTAGACATTCTCAACCAAATACTGGCAAATCAAATTCAACAACATATTAAAAAGATCATCATGATCAAGTGGGATCCATTCCAGAGATGCAGGGATGGTTCAACATACATAAATCAGCGTGATGCTCATATTAGCAGAATGAAGGGCAAAATCATATGATCATTTCCATTGATGCTGAAAAAACATTCACAATTTAACACAAGATAAAAACCTCAACAACAAAAAAACTGTATATAAGGAACATATTTCAACACAATAAAAGCATGTATGACAAACCTACAGGTATATCATACATAGTGAATGGGGAAAACCTGATGGCCTTACCTCAAACATCTGGAACAAGACAAGGATGCCACTTTCAATACTGGAAGTCCTAGCTAGGGCAATTAGACAAAGAAAGGGCATCTAAACTGGAATGAAAGAACTCAAATTATCCTTGTTTACGGACCTTATAGTCTTTTTTTTTTTTTGTATTTTTTTTTTTAGTAGAGATGGTGTTTCACTGTGTTAGCGAGGATGGTCTCGATCTCCTGACCTTGTGATCCGCCCGTCTCGGCCTCCCAAA
>NW_012118932.1:1664734-1666147 GCF_000951035.1 Colobus angolensis palliatus
GTTTAAAAAAAAAAAAAAAAAGCTTTTATCAGAAGACAGGCAATAAACAAATGCTGGTGAGGATGTAGAGAAAAGGGAGCCCTTGTACCCTGTTGGTGGGAATGTAAGCTAGTACAGCCACTATGGAGAAGAGTACAGAGGTTCCACAAAAAACTACAAATAGAACTACTGCCATGTGATCTAGCAATCCCACTGCTAGGTATAGATCCAAAAGAAGGGAAGTCAGTATATCGAAGAGATACCTGCACTCCCGTGTTTATTGTAGCACTATTCACAATAGCCAAGATTCTGTATCAACCTGTCCATGAACAGATCAATGGATGAAGAGAATGTGGGCCATATACGTAATAGAATATTACTCAGCCATTAAAAAAGAATGAAATCCTGTCATTTACTACAGCATAGATGGAACTGGAAGAGATTATGTTAAGTGAAATAAGTCAGGCACAGAAAGATGTCACATGTTCTCATTCATGTGGGAGCTAACGAAACAATTGAAGTCATGGAGCTAGTAGAATGATGGTTAGCAGAGTCTGGGAAGGGTAATGGGGAGCGGGGGAAAATTTGGGGATGGTTAGTGGGTACAAAAATATAGTCAGAATGAATAAGATCTAGTGTTTGATAGCACATACAGTGACTATAATCAACAATAATTTATTGTGTATTTAAAAATAAAAGAGTGGAATTGGAATGTTTCCAGTACAAATCAGTGATAAATACTTGAGGTGATAGAGACCCCGGGGCCTCTGAGGTGATTATTATACATTGTATGCCTGTGTCAAATCATCACACGTACCTATAAATAAAACACCTGTTAGTACCCATCAAAATATAAAAAGAATTGATTAATCCAAGTACATGATAGATGGGTATTAATGACACTGTCAAGTATTTTTTAAAGGTTTAAGTTTTTTCATAATGAAAAAGAAGAAATTCTACCAGCATTTTAAACTTCTACCCACTGATACCATGAATTTTATTATGGATAATTTTAGACATAATAATAATTAGAATGGCATCATGAATCCCCATGAATCTGTCATCCAACCTCAAGAATTAACATTTTGCCATTCTAGTTTTATGTTTATCTCTACCCACTCCCCTCTCCACTCTGTGATTATTTTTGGTGAACTTTTTTGAGGTATAATGTATGTGCAATAAACTGCATCCATTCCAAGTATAAGTTGATGAGTTTTAACAATTGCACACGCTTGTGAAACTGTCACCACAATCAAGATACAGGACAATTTCATCATCTCCTAAAGAATTCTTATAATCCTTTGTACAGCCTTTCTTGGCCCAGCCCCCAACCCAGCAACCACTAATCTGCTTTTTGTCACTCTAGACAACTTTGCATTTTCTAGAAGTGTATAAGTAGAATCATGCCCCATACAATTTTGTTTGGTTTCTTTT
>NW_012118932.1:1666992-1667465 GCF_000951035.1 Colobus angolensis palliatus
TCTCGATCTCCTGACCTCGTGATCCGCCCGTCTCGGCCTCCCAAAGTGCTGGGATTACAGGCTTGAGCCACCGCGCCCGGCCTATTCAGCATAAAGGTTTTGAGATTCATCCATGTGACCGCGTGTGTCAGTAGTGTATTTCTTTTAGGTGCTGAGTAGTAGTCTATTGTATAGATAGATCACATTTGTCATCCATCCGCTGGCTGATGGATATTTGCATTGTGTCCCATTTTTCGCTCTTACGAATAAAACTGCTATATAACATTTGTGTATAAGTCTGTGCGTAGATACACATTATCAATTTCCTGGTTAAATACTTAGAAGTGGAATTGCTCGATCATATGGTGAGTGCACATTTAACTTTTCAAGAAACTTAAACCATTTTCCACAGTGATAATCTGTTTTACAATCCATACAGCATTTTACTTATGAGAGTTCCTTTGTTCTATATCCTCAGATTTGGTATTGTCATT
>NW_012118932.1:1668317-1676439 GCF_000951035.1 Colobus angolensis palliatus
AAAAAAAAAAAAAAAAAAGATGATACATAACTTTCAGTTTGTCTGTGTTCTTATGCTAACACTGTATCCTCCCACCTCAGCCTCTCGAAGTGTTGGGATTATAGATGTGAGCTACCATGGCTAGCCTCTTCTTAATTTTACCATTTTAATGGGTATATATAATATTGTCTTATTGTGGTTTTAATTTTTATTTCCTTGGTGACTAATGACATTGAGCACCTTTTTATGTGCTGTTTATATCTTTGGCCTTTTCGTATCTTTTAAAAAATTATATTGTTACATATATTATTGTAAGTGCTTCCTACAAAAGACTGTACTGAGTACTTTTTTTTTTTTTTTTTTGAGACGGAGTCTCTGTCGCTTAGGCTAGCATGCACTGGCGTGATCTTGGCTCACTGCAGCCTCCGCCTCCTGGGTTCAAGCGATTCTCCTGCCTCAGCATCCTGAGTAGCTGGGACTACAGGTGCCCGTCACCATGCCTGGCGCATTTTTGTATTTTTAGTAGAGACGAGGTTTCACCATGTTGTCCAGGCTGGTCTCAAACTCCTGACCTCAAGTGATCCATCCACCTTGGCCTCCTGAAGTGCTAGGATTACAGGCATGAGCCACTGCACCCAGCTGAGTACTTTTTAAATTATATAAAATACACATAAAATTTACTATCTTACTCATTTTTAAGTGTACAGTTCAGTAGTATTAAGTATATTCACAATATTAAGCAACCAGTCTGCAAAACTTTTTCATCTTGCAAATCTGAAACTTGTATATCATATTTTGTGAAGTCTCTGTTAATACTGTTTGCCCTTTATTGGATTATCTTTTTATTATTGAGTTGTAGGAGATGTTTTTATGTTCTGAATATAAGTTATTTGTCAGGTCTATGCTTTGTTATTGTTTTCTCTCCTTCTGCAGCTTCTCTATTTGTTTTCTTAACTGTCTTTTGATGATATCTAATTTACTATACTTTTCTATTATAGTTGCTGCTTTCTATGTCCAGTCTAAAATATATTTGCCTCCTGTGTTTTCTTACAATAGCGTTGTAGTTTCCAGTTTTACATTTACATCTCCGATGCATCTCAATGAATTTTGTATGTGAGAAGTGAGGTAGGTCGGGCACGGTGGTTCACACCTGTAATCCCAGCACTTTGGGAGGCCGAGGCAGGTGGATCACCTGAGGTGGGGAGTTGGAGACCAACTTGACCAACATGGAGAAACCCTGTGTCTACTAAAAATATAAAATTAGCCAGGTGTGTGGAGCATGGCTGTAATACCAGCTACTTGGGAGGCTGAGGCAGGAGAATCACTTGAACCCAGGAGACGGAGGTTGCAGTGAGCCAAGACAGTGCCATTCCACTCCAGCCTGGGCAACAAAAGCAAAACTTTGTCTCAAAAAAAAAAAAAAATGAGGTAGGGAGGATCAAGATTTTTTTTTTTCCTTAGTGTACTTTTCTTTTCCAATTTAATTGCTTTGGCACCATTATAGAAAGTCAACTGATCATATATGTGTAGGTCTACTTCTGGATTTTCTGTTCTCTTACACTGATGCCTATTTTTTATGTTAACACTACACAATATTACTGTATCTTCATAGTGTGTCTGAAAATCTCTGTGAGTCTGCCAGCTTTATCCTTTTTCCAGACTGTTTTGGCAATTCTGAGTCCTTTGCATTTTCATATAAACTTTAAAATTAGTTTATCAAACTCTGTTTAGTAAGCATGCTGGAGTGATTGAGATAGTGTTTATACATTAGTTTGGGGAGAATGGACATCTAATAATATTAAGCCTTTCAGTCTATGAACATGGTATATCTTTGCATTTATTTAGGTCTTTAATTTTTCTCAGCATTTTTTGTAATTTTTAGTGTATACATCTTATATATACATTCTTGTTAAATGTATCCTTAAGTATTCATGTTTCTGAAATGGCTATGAACAGAATTTTAAAAATATTATCTTCTAGTTGTTTGTATATAAAAATAGAGTTGATTTCTGTATTTTGACTTTGTATCTTCTGACCTTACCAAAGTCATTTACTGCTTCTAGGAGCTTTTTTGTATATTCTGTGAAATTTTCATAGACACTTAACATCTGTAAGTAGTGACAGTTTTATTTCATTCTTTGCAATCTGTATGCCATTTTTTTCCTTGCCTTACTGCACTGGCTAAGACTTGGTACAGTGTTGAATAGAAGTAATGAGAGAGACGTCTTTCCCTAGTTCTCAATCTTGGAAAACGTTTAGTTTTTCACTATTGTATATGATGTCAGCTGTAGGCTTTCCTATTATTCCTATTTTCCTGAGAGTTTTTAATTATAAGTAAATGCTGAATTTCATCAAATGCTTTTCCTGCATCTGGTTTTTCTTCTTTATTCTGCAAATGGAGCGCAAAGTGAAGGAGCAACACCTTTCTTGAGACATGGCAGTCTCACATAGTAGCTCTTAAAGTTTCAATTTGATCATGACATAACTTCACTTCTGGTTATTACATCCTTCTGATTAAAGCAAATCACATGACAGGACTACACGTCTCTCTTTGGGAGGGCAGAGAAGTCACATGGCATGGGCAGGCCTGTATAGTCTTTTTACAGGGAGGGCAACAAATAATTGGGGTCAGTGATACAATCCGTCATGCACATTGTTCTTAATTATGTGTACAGGTTAAATATCCCTTATCCAAAATGCTGGGGACTAGAAGTGTTTTGGATTTTGGACTCTTTCAGATTTTGTAATATTTGTATATATATAATGAGATATTTTGGGGGTAGAACCAAAGTCTAAACACAAAATTCACTTATGTTTCATATACACCTTAGATGCATGGCCCAAAGGTAATTTACAATATTCTTAGTAATTTTGTATATGCAACAGTTTATGTACATTGACCCATCAGAAAGCAAACGTGTCACTATCTCAACCACCCCTGTGGACAATCTGTGGCATCATGTCAGCTCTCAGAAAGTTCCAGATTTTGGAGGATTTCAGGTTTTCGGGTTAGGGATACTCAACCTGTATCATAGATGTCTGTGTTAATGTGTTAGAAGAAGAAAATGATTTGGAAAGATAGGTGAAGTGTATCTTTTTCTGTATTTTGTAATTTTTATACAAAAATCTATTTTACAATGTAGGAAACATTACTTTTTGAGAAGAATATAAATCTGGTTTTATTTACTGCTGTGTTCTAAATATGATTCCTTGTTTTAGATACTCGGAATTAAAAAAAAAATACTCCGAATTTATAATCTGGAAAGGATCATTGTTTATTATTTTCACTCGTTCCTTCTGCCCACCTCACTCCCCCAGGTTGATGCAGAAACTGAAAAGCTAAAGTGATTCTTCTCCAGGGTCATGAAGACTTACAGAAGATTCATTTAGAGCAGGACACTATTTGAATATCAGAAAGCGAGAAGGAAATCTTGGGAAATTAGTTTCAGAGAATTTGAGGTAGTTTAAAATGTTTTAACCCAAGTAATCACCAAATTACTCTAAAAAAAAAACCTGAGAAGGCAAATTGATTCACCCTTTACAAATGTGTGTGAAGCACCTACTACTTTATCACCCACTCTACACTGGAATTTCGAGTGGAATAGCAAGCAAGCATTTCTAGACTGTAAAGGGATATCTATTACGATATAAAGGTGTGTTAGGATTGTAAAGGATGCATAAAGTATTATCAAGGATGTTTTTCTCAATTTTGACATTTGAGAGACCCAAGCAAGTAATCATAATAACTAAGATATTTGGTTACTTATAATGGGCTAAACAGAGTTTTATGCATCTTACACATATTCTTTTATTACTTATAAAAACTTCATAAGGTAGGTACTATTTTCTATGCATTTTATTAGTTGAGGAAATTAAGGTGCAAAGAAGCTAAGGAAATTGCCAAAGTCATCTGACCAATAAGTGGAAGAGCTACAATTTGAACTTGAGCAGACTTGCTTCAGAACCCATGATCTTAACTGCTGCTTACACCATGTCTGTAGAAAGAGTCTGTAGATGCAGTTTCAGGGTGTCACTGTGTCGCCCAGGCTGGAATGCAGAGGTGTGATCATGGCTCACTACAGCCTCCACTTCCTGGGCTCAAGTGATCCTGTTGCTTCAGCCTCCCAAGTAGCTGGGACTGCAGGCACGCACCATCACACCTGGCTGATTTTTTATTTTTATTTATTTATTTTTCTTGAGACAAGGTCTAGCTGTGTCACCCAGGCTGGAGTGCAGTGGCGCAATCTCTGCTCAATGCAACCTCCGCCTCCCAGGCTCAAGCCATCCTTTCAACCTCAGCCTACCAAGTAGCTGCGACTGCCGGTGCACACCACCACACCCAGCTAGTTTTTGTATTTTTTGTAGATACAGGGTTTCGCCGTGTCACCCAGGCTGGTCTCAAACTCTTGAGCTCAAACGATCTGCCCACGTTGGCCTCTCAAAGTGCTGGGCGTACAGGTGTGAGCCACTGAGCCCGGCCTGATTTTTTATTTTTTGTAGAGACAGAGTCTCGTTGTGTTGCCCAGGCTGGTCTCAAACTCCTGGGCTCAAGCAGTCCTTCGCCTCAGCCTCCCAATGTACTGGGATTACAGGTGTGAGCCACCGTGCCTGGCCCCTTATACCGTTTTCTAATACTATGATTCCTTTCTAAACAAGAGTTGAATCCAGGTTAAATATGTACATGAGAAAATGAGGTAAGCATAAAAACAAGGAGCCAAGTCATATCAGGCAGTTGACACACAGGTTTAGTAGATGAACTGGAAAACTGTACTTTGTATAGCTTTATTTTTGTATTAATTGTTGTGTATTATAGCTTAATAGTTATAAGCATGGGCTTAGAGTAAGACCTGGGTTCAAATTCTGGTTCCTTGCTTACTACTTTTTTGACCTTGTGTAGGTCACAGGTCAGCAAATAGAAGCTGCTGTTTTTTGGTGGTTTGGATAGCCTGTGGTGATGGCTGCATTTCTTTCTCTTTTCTTGATCAGGTGGATTTGTTTAAAAAGAGCCTTCTGTTGATTCCTATTCACCTGGAAGTCCACTGGTCTCTCATTACTGTGACACTCTCTAATCGAATTATTTCATTTTATGATTCCCAAGGCATTCATTTTAAGTTTTGTGTAGAGGTAAGTTAATATACTGCCTATTTTTTCATTTATTTTGTAATTGGCCAAATAGCATCTTAGCTCTAGATAGAACAGCAGCAGTCAAAACCATACAGGAACAGTTTATGTCATGAAAATCCTCTAAAATGTTAGCTGAGAAAAGGACTAGAAGAGGAATCTCTGGCTGAGGAGAGGATCTGTCTAGGATCCAGATCGCCCTCTGAGGTACTCCACTTGGATTTTCTCTGTTTTTCCCTTAAAACTACATCTTGAATGTGGTTAGAAATTGTCTTTGATCATCTTAAAGCTAAAATTGGCTTGTATCTGCAAAATAACTCCTGTAGAATAAACTATAACCCAGTGGAATCAATTAACAAAGTATTAGTGTTCAGCTAATAAACAGTTCAACAAGATGGAGGGATACAAAATCAAGAAAAATGAGTAGGTCTCGGGATTTTCCTGCACTATCAAGAACCAGTAAGAAAATGTAACTGGGAATAAGATTCCATTTATAAAAGAAACAAAACATAAATAACCCAGGAATACGCCCTAGGAAGAAATGTGGAAATTCTTTATGATGAAAACTCCCAAAGCTTTAGGTACTTAAAAGAAATCTGTACAAAACTGTAAAAGTATTTGAATGAAATATGGAGAATATTGTGTTCACAGAGTGGGGAAGGACTTCTTACATGGGACCCAAGAAAAGACATAAGGAACAATTGGATAAATTTAACCACCTCCTAATTTAAAACTTCTGTGTATCATAAAGTTAAAAGACAAGCAACAGACTTGGAGAAAATATGTATGATGTAAATAACAGAAAATAATTATCCAGAATACATGGGAAACTCCTACAAATGAATAAGGGGAGGATAAAAGGACCTAATAGAAATGGACAAAGGCTAATTTAGTAAATTTTAGGAAAAATGCAAATAACTATTTAAAAACACATGGAGAGGTGTTCAGTCTCACCAGAAATAAAGGAAATGCAAATGAGAACTACACCAGTTACATTTTTTACCCATTGTGTTAGAAAAAGTGATGCTGTTCAAATGTCTATGTAAGGAAATAGGCATTCGCATATTTTCTGGTGGAGTGTGTAAATTGATACAGCCGCTTGGGGACAGCTGCAGTTCTCATCAGTTCCAAGTGCCTTGTAATTAAGAAGATGCACATTCTGTGGCATATCAGCTCCATTTCTGGTATCTACTCCGTAAAAATGCTTTATCTGCAGACAAGGATGGGGCATGTGCTAGGATGTTCATGGCAGCGTTGTTTATAATAGTGCTAAATAAAACAACCCAAATTTAGCTCTAGCAAGAGAATATAGCTAAATACACTATGGTACAGTATACCCATACTATTAAACTGACCATAGCAGTTAAATAGAATATACTAGACCTTCAAGTCCTCAAATGGAAAGATGTCCAAGGCATAGAGCTTTAAAAAGCCAATTGTGGAATGATACGGTATAGTACATTTATAGAAAAAAATACATGTATATGTGTATATATACAAATACATGCAGGTGTATGTGTAGGCACATACATACATATATATTTGTAAGTAAAAAGATAGGATCTTACCATTTTTGATATCAATGATTATTACCTTTGGGTAAGTGTAGAAAAGCAAGACTAATAGTTAAAGGTGATTCGGCCTTATTTAGGATATTTTTAATTATAAGGAGAATATTTTGGCCTTATTTTGGGATTTTTTGTTTTTTTTGTTTTTTTTTTTTACAAGGAGTATATTTTCTTGTATTATTTGTTTAATTAACATTTAATTTGAAAATTAAGTTTAATGCAAACTATGAGGAAAAATCAAGTTTTCAAAATTCACATTTTCATTTCCAAGAAATCCAGGAAAAAAATACCCCAAAAGGGAGAAGCCTCCTGGGCCCAGAGTTCTCACAATACCAGGTGTGAGCATCTTTTCCAGTTCCCTTCCCCTAATTCCTTGCCTTTCTCTCAACCAACATATTCCCGTACCGGCCAGAGCCTGTCTATGTTGTCTCTTTCCTAGACAGACCTGCAGAGATATAACCAAAAGTGCAGCCATATCAGTGCCTTTAAGAATCAGATTCTGACAGGCAGAGGAGGGCAGAGGTGTTGGGAAAATTGTTTCCTGTAGGAACTATTTACTGTGCCTCTTGCTTTGTGCCAGGCACTGATGCCAGGAGTCAGGTAGGGCCAGACACATGTTCGCCTTCATGGAGTGAATGATGGTTAAACAGGATTTTGTTTGTAAAACACACAGTTGGGTTCAAGTCGATTCTGAATCATTAGGGCCTGGTGCTGCACAGTAATAAAAATTCATCTTCTGAATTTGTGCCCAAGCCCTCCTGCAGAGTTCCTACCTTTTCAGCAAAATTACAATTGGCCTAATAATTTTGCATATTTGCAAAAAGACGCTAAGAACAGACTCCTTTTAGGTGATAACTAGAAGTAATTTGGAGCCAAGTCATCTGGGCAGGTGGGGTCAAGCTGTTTTTTGTTTTAAGAGGATGTAGGGGTTGTAGAAGTGGTGCTTAACTCAGTTAGGGGCCAGTATTTCCAAAGAACTGACGAAAAGTGTTTGAAACAGTCACTACATAAATGTGTAGATTCCACGGCAGCAGCGACTGCAAGAGCTTTATTCACTAGTGTCCCCGGCACTTGAACCATTATAGATGCTCAGTACATTTTGAGTGTAGGTGACCATTTTTAAGGACACATCTTTTTTGCCTGTATTTTACTTAAGAATTTACCTATACTGGCCGGACAGGGTGGCTCACGCCTGTAATCCCAGCATTTTGGGAGGCCAAGGTGGGCAGATCACAAGGTCAAGAGATAGAGACCATCCTGGCCAACATGGTGAAACCCCGTCTCTATTAAAAACACAAAAATTAGCCGGGCGTGGTGGCGGCGCCTGTAGTCCTGGCTACTCGGGAGGCTGAGGCAGGAGAATCGCTTGAACCTGGGAGATGGAGGTTGCAGGGAGCTGAGATCGCACCACTGCACTCTAGCCTGGGGGACACAGCAAGACTCCGTCTCAAAAA
>NW_012118932.1:1676941-1685895 GCF_000951035.1 Colobus angolensis palliatus
CCCAGGCTGGAGTGCAGTGGCCCAGTCTTGGCTCATGGCAACCTCTGCCTCCTGGGTTCAAGCGATTCTTGTGTTGCAGCCTCCGGAGTAGCTGGGATTACAGGTGTGCACCACCATGCCTGGCTACTTTTTGTATTTTTAGTAGAAACGGAGTTTCGCCTTGTTGGCCAGGCTGGTCTTGAACTCCTGACCTCACGTCATGTGATCCACCCGCCTCAGCCTCCCAAAGTGCTGGGATTATAGATGTGAGCCACCGCGTCTGGCCACGGTCCACTTTTGTTAGGAGGTGGGTGGGGGTCGTTATTCACATAACCTCTGACTTCACTCTTGATGTGGAGAGAGACACACAGAGGTTGAGAGCACTGGGGACATTTTGAAACTCCAGCAAGCTTCATCTTGGTAGATATTTCAACAGTGGACTTGACCATATTCAGTATTCAGAATGAATTTTAGTATAACTTTCCAGAAACTGAATGTTAACCTTTTCTGCAGCCCTCAAAAATAAGGAGTGTATCAGAATATGTAAGGCTGGAATGTTTTTCATTTAGTTTTAGTTGTTAATGATGTGTGCCATGGGTTCCTTTCCTCTGTGGAGCACTGGCAATGATAAAGACTTTCTTGTTGACTTGCCAGTATGTAAGTTTCAAATGCAGCAAGCTGACTTACTGTTGGGAAGGGCTGGCTATAACCATCCCATAAAATGTTTTAATTAGACAAAGCCGGCATCCACAGTCTGGGTGCAAACTTGAATACAGGAGGTCTGACTCCCCCTTAACAATATGAAATGAAGAGTCTGAAATAAAGTTCCAGCTTTAGCCAGGAGCAGTGGTGTACACCTATAGTCCCAGCTACTTGGAAGGCTGAGGTAGGAGGATCTCTGGAGCCTAGGAGTTCGAGTCTGCAGTGAGCTCTGATCATGCCATTGCACTCCAGCCTGGGTGACGGAGCAAGATCCTCTCTCTTAAAAAAAAAAATGTGTTCCAGCCTCTTAATGCATCTCTGCCCAGTTACGGGGCCCCAGCCTCCTCCTTTCCTTCTGTCTGCTGTGGGCATGTTCCATTTTTCACCGACTGATGGAACTCAGCATGTGTGTTGTGGTTTCTTTTTAACCAGAATATAAGAAAGTATTTGCTGACTGAAGCCAGAGAAAAAAATAGACCTGAGTTTCTTCAGGGCTGGCAGACTGCTGTTACGAAGGTAAGTATGTGATAACAATGGAACCCAGGCATGTCCAGGGGATGGAATTATGTAAGGGTGGGTGCCTTTAAGAGTATTTGAAGACTGGTGACAGAGATACCAAGGAGAGCCTGGAGGCTCCAGGGAGGCAGCTGAGAACAAACTTCAGTTTAGTATTCATCATCGCTGCTCAGTTGCCCAGTGCTTCCGGGAGCAAATCACTTCAGTCACTTCCTCCCTGAGGCAGTTGCTAATGATGTGTTTGCTCTTCTGGGGGGAAAAAAAAAAACTTTTTTGTGTGGCACTTGCCTCTTGCATCATGGCTCTTATTTCCAGATGACCCATATAGACCCAGAAGAATGCTGAAATGACTATTTGGATCCACTGAGGGGGAGAAGGTGCACTGGGCTACTTGCCAGGCATGTGGGGAAGATAGCCCAGGCACTTCAGTCCCACCACCCCGTCTGGATGCAGCACCATGTTTGGCCCATGACATTCCAACTGTGAGGCCGAGTGCTCAGGCACAGCCGCTCATTCCTGTCGCAAATACCAGTGTCTTCCATTGATGGCGGGCTGTATTGTTTCCAGTGTTTTTGTGTATTAGATCTCATTTGATCCTTATAACCTGTGCGGTAGGCAGGTCATCTAGGGATAAGCATCATCTTTATTTTGTAAATGAGAAAACTGAAGCCCAGGTGTGATTTTCCCCAAAGGACATCAAAACTATTGATATAGAGTCAGGTCCTTGAATGCAGGTCTGTCTGGATCACTGACACAATGTTATAGGCAGGATCTGGAAACAAACCTTTAACCCAAACCCAAAGAGACAAGATTTATTATTAGTTCATCCTTGAACCGAACCAAATGCTAAATTTTAAAATTAAGCTTAAGTTTTGTATTTTGAATAACCTAGTATACCAGTTCAAACCAGAACTAGTAAATTTCCTGAAATTACCCAACTAAAAAATCTAGGTATTCTAAATTTAGTTAGGATCTTCTGTATCCCCGCTTTGGGCAGAATACAGTAACCAGTTCTTTTAAAAACATACTGTTGGCCTGGCACAGTGGCTCACGTCTGTGTTCCCAGCACTTTTGGGAGGCAAAGGTGGGCGGATTGCTTAAGTCTAGGAGTTCAAGACCAGCTTGGGCAACATGGGGAGACCTCATCTCTACAAATAATAAAATTAACCAGGCATAGTCCCAGCTACTTGGGAAGCTGAGGTGGGAGGATTGCTTGAACTCAGGAGACTGAGACTCTGCCACTGCACTCCAGCCTGGGCAACAGAGTGAGACCCTGTCTCAAAAACCCATCACAAAAACCATACTGTTTACCTTCACAATTTCTTTCAAAGAATAGGACAGGGCCGTGTGATGTGAGATCAAAAGCGACGACTGCTCAGTGGCGTCCTCACCATGCTGGCGTCCAGGGGCCGGGCCTGTGTTCCCAGCCACAATTCCATTTTGACTCCATTGTCAGTGAATTGATAGCAGAACCCAGTATCCAAATGCATGTTTTTAAAATAGGTTTTTACATTTGATGTCCCATTTCTCATATTTAGGTAAAACATTGTTCTATAAGTTGTGGTTGTCACCTGGTAGCTCTTTTGATGTGGCCAGGTGCCTCCATAAAATTAGATGCTTGAGATATCAGAGGATATACCAGCTGTCCTGAAGAGAGAAAAGTTTCCTATCCTTTGCACATTTTTCCATAGTTTTTCTTATCTGAAGAGGAGTAATTGATCTTCTTTTAATGACTGTCTTGTTTTTCCCCTCAGTGTATTCCACAACAGAAAAATGACAGTGACTGTGGAGTCTTTGTGCTCCAGGTAAAGAAAGACTGCTCTTCAGAGTTTACACTGTGTGGATTGAGTTTGTGGGGTTAAGAGGGGAGAGGGGGCCGTTCCTGTGTGTGTATAGGATGCTAGGTACAAGCCACAGAGTACTTCCCTCCCCTTTGTTGCTGAGGAGCAGTAGTTTCTGCATTCGCAGATGTTATCATTAGGAAGAACCACCTTCCAGGGATCAAGAGTGAACTGTGGGTATCATCTGTGTCTCATTGGAGGTTAGTAGTAAGCTACATTGGAGATTGACTTGAATTTGTCCATATCATAACCTTTGGCATTTGCAGAATTTTAAAAAAAACCATTGGCAAGCAATCTGCAGGTCTGACACAGAGTGATTAGATTTTAAATAAGGGCCACATTGAAAAACTGCTGTCATCTCCTAAGAGGTCAAAAAGCGCTGTGGAAAAAATTCAGTTATCCATTATATTTGTGAAGGAAATTACAGAATATATGCATGAATTTAGAGATTTGCAAAGGTCTTGGAAAACAGGTTCATTTGTGTACCTCATGCATGTTTGGGGTTTTGTAAACAAATTCTAGTTCCCACTTAAGGGCCATGATAGGTCTAGCTGCACTCGCAGCAGGTTGCACTTTGGCAGGAATTTAGGCCTTTTCGTCAGTTGCTGCTTTTCACAATACTGGGTCAGGAGGGAGAGGAGATCCCAAGCCATACAGTAACTTGGTCAGTTGACTATAATTTGGGTAAATGCTTAAAGCAGTGTGTTTTTACAACAGTTTAAACAGACATGAAAATGCTGCCTTAGATTGGGGTCCCCAGCCCCTGGGCCACGGACAGATGCTGTCCACATTAGGTTCTCATAGGAGCGGGAACCGTTGTGAACTGCAGACGTGAGGGATCTAGGTTGTTCACCCCTTATGAGAATCTAACTGATGCCTGATAATTCATCCTGAAGCCAACCCCCTCTCCCCCAAGTCTGTGGAAAAATTGCCTTACACGAAACCAGTCCCTGGTGCCAAAAAGGTTGGGGACTTCTGCCTTAGACACTATTAGGTCTGCATTTAGTAAAATAGAACGGGCTGGTACACAACTCCAAGTGCCACTGAAGTGTTTCTGGACCTTTGCAGTACTGCAAGTGCCTCGCCTTAGAGCAGCCTTTCCAGTTCTCACAAGAAGACATGCCCCGAGTGCGGAAGAGGATTTACAAGGAGCTGTGTGAGTGCCGGCTCATGGACTGAAACTCCGCAGGGACCCTGGGAAGTCTGACCAAGTTGGAGCAGGTGGTTTGTTACTTGAATCTCCAAACACTTAGTTGAATTTTTACAGATATTTCAGATCAGTGGTGTTGGGCCACTATTGTTACCTCAAATTTATTTTTTGCCCTTATTCATTTCTCCAGCTACCATGTACTATTGTTTAATGTTCAGTTTGGTTTCATTTTTAATTATATGGTTCTGTGCGTCCCCCATATTTAATATTTATTATTCAAACGCATGCATATAGACAGAGCATGCAGTGAAGAGTATTAAAAAAAAAAAAGCTTAGTAGATTTGGTGCAGCTTTTGAAACTTAGTTAGACGTGAACTGAATACAGGTTTCAGATTTACTCCCAGAACCTAAAAATGCAAGATGTTTTGATACAATATATGCTGAGAACAGTGAGTGTTCCCTAGGGTATTAAGGGTAGCTGGGGGTGGGTTTGACAAATCAGTCCTGTTTTACTTTACCAGCGGCACCTTTCACCAACTTCCCTCTCCAAGTGAGTCTTAGAGAGTGCGGGCCGCTCCTTTAGACGGGTGAGATGCAGGTGGTTGTAAACTGACTGGTGTCTTCTGGTTCTGGAGGCACACTTGTAAGCACAGTGGCTGCTTTGGGAAGAGTAAGGTATGAGAAAAAGTCGGCAACCTTGGAGGCCAGTAACAATGACAGATTTCACTCGTGGTGTCAAGAATTATAATACATGGCGTACATCTCATAAAGGCTTTTGCTGGGATATTGAATTCCCTGAATTTTTCTGCTTTCGCCCTGTTAAAAAAACTTAACATCCATCAGACTAGTGGTCAGACAAATGAGAAGGCAGCTGTTCTCACAGTAATTTTTAAGTTGTCATTTCCCTGTGTTGCCTCCCAGTTGGAAGAAGTTAAGGTTTACCAAAGGCATTTCTATTTCAAGGGTATCTGAAATTTAAACATGCAAAACTGAAGGCCGACTGACTTTAGATGTTTTGCAGGTGACTGGAGAGAAGAGGGAGGGTAATAGAGACAACTTAGCCCCATGGGAGCACAGCAACCGTGTCAGGTTCTTTCTCCGGTCCCTTTAGTGACCTCAGTAGCATGCAGGGCACATGTGGCTTCTGCGTGGCCAGTGCTGATGACACTAGCACGGTTGTTTTTCTCCTTCCATTGAACTTCATCTTCTGAAGAAAGGCTCAAGAGACCCTTGTCCATACACTTAGCTGCGTTAGGATTGTCACGCATCTTACATCTTTAATCCAGCCTTTCGTGACATATTGGAAAGATGCATGTTAAACCTACCCAATGATCCTTTCAGAATCGGGAGGAAAAACAACCCATGTTGTTTTTTCAAACTCAGAAGTTTGAATAGAAAAACAAGTAAATGGCAGAAGATTCTCGAATTTATGACTGCGTAGGTTTGGAGTATTGAAAAAGCTAAAATGTTGAGTTTCACTTGGCCCTAAGGTATGGCGGAGAGAAGGCTGACTGCCAGCAGGTGAGGACTGAGTCCGGCCATGTTTACATGCAGGGTTCCCAGACACCAGCGGTGACACTGGGAAGCAGCCCCAGCACTTTCCTCTCCTGAGTCCTCCAGACTCAAAACCCTTAATGTCAAACCAGGTCAGTGTTTCTTACTGTGTTTCAAGTCATTAAAAAGACTGAGAGTAGAGGCACTTTATGCTGCTATAGGTGGGGTTCTGTCAGCGTTAGGAAAAATGACAGTTTAGGGTAAGGAAGAGCTCTTCATGAGTTTTTCAAACATAATTATGCAAACATGAGATTTTTCAAAACATATACCAGACATTTGCCTCATTTTTTTTTTTTTTTTTGGTGGGGGTGCAGTATACCAAAGTAGCCAGTCAGCCAGTCACTGGGCTGTCAATTGACAATGTCTTGTGCTTCAGAGTGAGGAAGTGTTTCAGTTCCTCGTTGACAGAACCTGGCATGCAGAAGAGACAGAATTGTTCCTGGGAGAAAATCAGTGCCCAGAGTGTGAGCTGCCCAAGCCCAGTGACTCCTTCACTTCCAGTCTGATGCTTCATAGGGCACCTTGCGGCGTGCTGCCCGGCGTGGCTTAGACTAAACGTTGTGTTTTTTTTGAGTCAGGGTCTCACTGTCCCTCAGGCTGGAGTGCAATGGCACGGTCTCGGCTCACTGCAACCTCCACCTCCCAGGTACAAGCGATTCTCCTGCCTCAGCCTCCCAAGTAGCTGGGATTACAGGTGTATGCCACCACACCCCACCAATTTTTGTATTTTTAGTAGAGACAGGGTTTCGCCATGTTGGTCAGGCTGGTCTTGAATTCCTGACCTCAAGTGATCTGCCCACCTGGGCCTCCCAAAGTGCTGGGATTCTTATGCTTTTTTTTAATTTTTGAGATGGAGTAGTGCTCTGTTGCCCAGGCTGGAGTGCAGTGACGCGATCTCGGCTCACTGCAACCTCTGCCTCCGAGGCTCAAGCGATTCTCCTGCCTCAGCCTCCCCAATAGCTGGGACTACAGGTGTGTCCTGTAATTTCTGTAGTTTTATTAGAGACCCGGCTAATTTTTGTATTTTTAGCAGAGATGGAGTTTCGCCATGTTGGTCAGGCTGGTCTCGAACTCCTGACCTCAGGTGATCCACCAGCCTCTGCCTCGCAAAGTGCTGGGATTACAGGCATAAGCCGCCATGCCCGGCCTAGACCTTATGATTTTGAGGTTGAGTGCAGGCCTTGTGCTGAGTTAAGTGCTACTTTTGATGAGCCTTCGACAAGCGGCCCAGTCCTCTCCTCAGCAAACTTACCAGGTTGTAGTTGCTTCTTTACAGTGGTCTTTCCTTTTATTGGATCTATAGCAATGAATATAGATTTGATTCAACTTTTGGTTACGTTCTCTCAATCCTAATCAGCTTTCAGTTAGCCTCTTAAGAAAGGGAAAAGAAGGTGCTACCAATCATCCCCAAATTGTTTTTGGCTTTGCATATTCTATTTTCTACATAGCACTGAATCTGAGTAACACAGTCATTCTGGATTTATAGTTGGAACAGAACAGTAACAGACCTAACGGGGACTCAGCCAGCACTAGCCTCATCTTAGCTGCCCCTTTTCTCTGCATTGCAGTTTACTGCTTTCCTGGGCTAGACGTAACTGGGGGTTTTGGGCAGGTCAGACTCTTCAGGCAAGACAGTGTATTAGTAGTGTGAATTCGGTATACTGATTACCTGCTCTGCCTAGTTAAGAAACTGAATTAATCAGCAGTTATAAAGCATATACTTTGTTATGTGCTAGGCCTGGCCTATAGATAATTAAAACGGCCCGGGGAATACCATCAGAGGAGTGCTAATTGTATTTGGGTGTTACAAAAGCAGACCTAGACAAGCTGTTCACTTAACTGGTACCTATTGGGTCAGAAAAAGAATTTATTTAGAGATTATGATCATGTAAAATTACAGTACTCAACCCTTCTAGCAAAGTATTTTTTTGAAAAATAAACTAAATGCCTTTATAAACTTGTGTTCTCTTGTGTTGAGTAACATGTACTGTTTGGTGAGAAGTATTTTTTTCTTGTGACATTCCAGTCATGACAGAGGTCATCTAAGAACAGCGAGCAGTGCAGGCCCTAACCAGCTTACCCTCCGAGCAGCAGCACCATCACCCGAAGTTTCTACAATGGAGACGTTCTGTATTTGCATCTTAGCTTGACTGAGAAACTGCTTGTTTAATTCTCATACTTCACTCCCATGTATTAATAGTGATTCCTTCATCTGAGTGTGTGACTGAATTTTCACTTTCTCTGGTGAAAGTGAGAAACAAGTCAGATGTTGTCCATGAGAAATAGGAAAGAATGCAGTAGAGAGACTCACATTTAGTGTTCTCAAGCCCAAGAAACACAAGATCCTCTTAATTCACCCCCACTTTCCCTTCCCCTGCAATCATCCAGAGCATGTTTTCTGGAAAACTAACCTATTTTTCCATCACCAGAGGTTGCGTGGTGCCTGTTTTATCACTTTCACAAGAACATCTGTGTTCTCTTCACATGCAGCCCTGGTTATTTCCAACTGTCAATCAAAATGGACATGCAGATTTTCCACATTATTCCCAGAATCCCCCTAGAACTCATTCATGTGTATCCAGAATACAGGAGTTCCAGAACACAGCCCTCTTTATAGGGCAGGAAACGGGCAGCAACAGCAATACGTTCATCCAGCTTTATTGAAACCTATTACAGAAGACACTCCAAATAAAACCACTGTCTCCTGTAGAAATCTGAGTTATGTTTTACTACAAAAGAATATCAAATACATTAAATTACAGTGTGAAGGAATTTTAAAAATGAACAGTGTATCCTCATTAAATGTTTGCAAAATTTCTTCCTAAGCACTTACAACTAGTTATATAGCTCTTTTAAAAATTCAGATTTCTACACTTAGTTTAACATGAAAGACATTCGCACTAAGGTACTTCAGCCCCAACTTTCAAGGACTGTTGGAAGTTAGAAGGTACTTTGTTGCTAAGTGAAAAAAATTCATTTTTCCTATCAGGGAAAATTATACTAGACTTAACAGTTTTAAGTGAGCAATAACTCACTCACATCTATTAGAGAGAAATCACCTCTTGCCTTACAAATACCAAAGAAGGCCGGGCGCGGTGGCTCAAGCCTGTAATTCCAGCACTTTGGGAGGCCGAGACGGGTGGATCACGAGGTCAGGAGATTGAGACCATCCTGGTCTACACACAACACTAAACTAAATAAAGCAGATGTTG
>NW_012118932.1:1686661-1691177 GCF_000951035.1 Colobus angolensis palliatus
TCGATCTCCTGACCTCGTGATCCGCCCGTCTCGGCCTCCCAAAGTGCTGGGATTACAGGCTTGAGCCACCGCGCCCGGCCTGGAGACTGCTTTTGCACCAACTATATAGGAAGGTCCTTGGCCTCTAAGCTTGCCTTTAGAGGTTGGAATTCATGGGAAACAAATTCAGCTGTCAAACACCTGTTCCTAATTTTGTGCAAAGCAGTACAACATAGCACAACTCCATTTGTTATTTTTCGTTTTGCTTTGTAGAGAAGGGGTCTTGCTATGTTGCCCAGTCTAGTCTCAAACTCCTGGCCTCAAGCTGTCCTTCCTCCTCAGCCTCCCAAAGTGTTGGGATTACAGGTGTGAGCCACCATGCATGGCCCCACCTCCATTTATTAGGCTATCTCATGTAAACTTTAAAAAAAAAAATCCCAGGCCCCAATGTAGATCATGAACCTACCTTAAGACTCAATATGGTAAAAACAAATTTTTAAATGTTTCTGTCTTTCTAAAAGTGTAGTGGTTTGGGCTAAAGACTAACCAACATTACAGATCCAATCTGTTGTCAAAGAATACAATTTCTGACCGGGTAACAAAATAAATCTGATCATCTGACACATGGCCAGGATTCTCAGAAAATAATTAAAGGCATTCTTTTGGATTCTGTCCTTTAATAACTTTCAGAGGCTTCTAGTTCAGTAAAGACACTGATCAAACTTGGTAAAAATGGGCTCGTTTGCAGACTTTCAGTGATGTTCTTCAATCAATTCAACAAGCCAAACGAGTGCTGGTCACTGACAGCTCTCATTACTCACTGGTTCTGGGCCAGTTTTCCATAGCCGCCTCTTCCAGCGTCATAGTCCTGCCGATACTCATCCCGAACCTTTAATGGAAAGAATCCAGAGTTACAGTATGGAAAAGAATGGTGTAACAAATATGCCTCCCACAAATACGTTAGACAAACAGTGAAACCTGTTCAGATGCCATACATATGCACTTCAACTCATTTCAGTGCATTCTGCTTTCATTCTAGATGTTCCTACAGGTGGAATCTAGCCCCCAGCAGAAGTTCAAGAATGGTTGCTTATTAGAAACGTACAGGACATACTATTTCAGGGTTTAAATTCACCCAAACCGTTGGGTGGTTTTCAGATCCACTTCAAGCCAAGGTTATAGACACAAAGTTATTTACAAGAGAGTAAATAATTGTGACTGGAATCCCAGGCAACAGGCTGAGCCCAGAGACCCTTCTCGCATACCTGGCCCCCAGATCGCCCACGGCCGTACTGCCTGCCCTCCTTAAAGCCTGCATCCCAGTCTGTGCGAATGATTCGGTCATCCAGCCGTGTTCCATTGATGTACCGCATGGCATTTTCGGCATCTGCGCGCGAGTAATATCTTAAGTATTAAGGAACACTAGCATTTTTCCAGACATTTCTACAAATAGGGGAATGACATGTAAATGAAGCTGAGTTGTTAACAAGTACAAGAGCTAATCTAATCAGATGTAGTTCAGAGACAGCAGTTCAGCTTGCACAGGCCTGTTTGCCATGGTTTGGAAGCACAGAGTCAAACATGACACGTCTCCATGGCTGCACTGATCATATTTGTTGGACATTCCTGTTGATAATTTTTGGTTCCATCATCTCCGTACTTTGATTTGCAAAATATAAAATAATTCAGTGCAGGTTTGGACCACTGTACACTTCTTATCCAAGAAACAAGTGCTATATATTCAAGTTAGGTGCCATATATTCCAGGGCACCTTAATAAAGAGAAGGTCACAGTGCATGTGGAATTGCGCTGCATTTCACTAAAGGAAAGACTCAAGGTTATCACCAAGGTAGCAGTTCCCAAACCTACTTAATCAGAGAGAGCTCCCTTTAATTAAAGGGGAAGACATTTAATCCCAGACAAATAAAAATAAGACAGTAGCATTCTGAATAAACCATCTGGAGGAACTAGTGTCTTTGATGTTAGCAGGCCAAAATAAAATCTCTTTTCATTCTAGCATTTGGGAAACCCACGTATCCCCAAGGCAAGCCAGAAATCTGGGAGAGATGCCCTGCCTGGGTCCAGTGAGTCAGCATTCTTCTCCTTAATTATGAGCAGAAATCCAGGGATCACCAGACACTTAAGGAAAAATTTCATCTGAAACAAATGTAATTCAGGGCACAGGAAAAACCTCAAAAGATACATTAGATTGGGTCTGCAAAATTTCTCAGAATACTAAGTTGAATGACCAAAACATAACAGTAAAAATAACATAGGATAAATCCAGGAGGTAAAATGCTTAGAAGAGTCTAAGTGGCCGGGCGCAGTGGCTCAAGCCTGTAATCTCAGCACTTTGGGAGGCCGAGACGGGCGGATCACGAGGTCAGGAGATCGAGACCATCCTGGCTAACACGGTGAAACCCCGTCTCTACTAAAAAATACAAAAACCGAGCCGGGCGAGGTGGCAGGCGCCTGTAGTCCCAGCTACTCGGGAGGCTGAGGCAGGAGAATGGCGTAAACCCAGGAGGCGGAGCTTGCAGTGAGCTGAGATCCGGCCACTGCACTCCAGCCCGGGCGACAGAGCGAGACTCCGTCTCAAAAAAAAAAGAAAATGATCACAAGTAAATACAGCTTTGGTTTGTACCTATATAATCAGCTTATATACATCTATGTAATGAAATACGATATAGCTATTAAAATATTTTTTTCTTTAAAGATGGGGTCTTGCCCCATCACCCCTGCAGGAGCACAGTCACAGTCACAACTCAGTGTAGCCTTGGACCACTGGGCTCAACTGATCCTCCGGCCTCAGCCTCCTAAGTAGCTGGCACTACAAATACAAGCCACCATGCCCGGCTATGCGGCTATTTTAAAAACAGACCTACGTGTGCTGAAATGGAACAATAAATAAATAAATAAATGACTTTAAAAACAGCACATGAAGTACACTACTGCACACCCACAGGTTACTTCTTGAAAGATGCCCAAGAAACTGGTAACTGACGGCCTCTGGCAAAGGGAGTTAGGGGTTTAGAACAGTACAAGGTTTTTATATTTTCACTGTGCTCTTTGGGATTTTTTTTTTTTTTTTACATGAAGGGCAAACATTCTTGAAAAACTTTTTCTTAAAGAACCATAAAGCATGGATTTCAGGAGAGAATGTAAATGGTGTCAGCTTTACAGTACAAGAGCAGTGACACTGGAGATGAAGGAAAACGCAGGGGCAAGTTGCAGGGAGGCTTATGAGCTACTACTCAGCTCTACCCCAGTTCAGCAGCCACATTCCAGCCACAGGAAGGATACTCCACAAAACAGAATCCACATGCTGTTTTCTTCATTTTATCCAGACCCATGATGATTTTCTTTATGTCACCACTTTTGCTGAAGAGTTCATAGATTTGTTCTTCGGTTGTGTAAAAAGAAAGATTTCCAACATATAACGTACAGCTTTTCTTCAGTAATTTTTCTTGTTCTTCATTGTCACCCTAGAATTTCAAATAGAGACAAAAGTTAAGCAACTTCAGAGCCCTGCTTAAATAGTATTTGTAAGTATGGTAGAAACATTCATTAATTCTGATTTGGAAATCAAATTCTCTCATCCCAGCCTACCACAAATCCCTTGCTCAAAAAAGGGGAGATGTTCACATTCTGTGAAGCACTTATGCAAAGTCCAGACTCTTAGTAGAGACAAGGCTCAAAAGTTATACCGCATACAGCAAAGTCACCTCTACACCAGACCGCCACACAAGCAGCTTGCCTTTTCCCTGCACACGCCCGCCATATTCTCAGCAGTGCATCCTTTAAACCAAGGTTAAACTCTGGACCTTGACCCGATGTATGACAAAGGGCCCTTTCATCCTCCGTAGTGAGAAATAAGTGGATTTTCAGAGAGAGAGTCCCCTTTTAATAACCCCATAGAGATTGTTCAAAGCAACAACTCTGATGCTTTACATGCTCATATATTTTTTCTGAATTTAGGAAAAAAATGTAGTGATCACTAAAAACAAAACAGAGCTGACTTTCCTAATGGGCTTCCACACTGGGATGACAGGATGAAGCCAGAGGTAAGAATATAACTGGGCTTCATCCAGCACACCTGACAAATCCCTGGATCCAAAATGGCTCATCAGGGTCGCGCACAACGGCTCATGTCTGTAATCCCAGCACTTTGGGAGTGTTGGGGCCCGTGCCGGGGGTGGTGGAGAATGAACAGACACACAAGACAAAGACAAACAGAGAACATGGCGGCCGCACCTAAAGCCTCCGCCTCACTTTATTTATACCCCACAAACCCCACGTCAGCAGAAATAACACAATGAAAAACAAACTTTCTGCACCCAGATGTGACCTTCGGCTTAGCTCCTTGTCTCTAAACTTTTTCTATTTTGTCCACCTTCTCGGCGCCTACTAAAGTTCATTAAAGTTCAACTAGAGATAGTATCCTTGACTACTGGAGTTCATCAAAAGTGCAACTAGCTAGAGATACTGTCCTTGAGCCTTATTTATTCTTAGCATATTATTTTCAATGGCCCCTGCA
>NW_012118932.1:1691570-1691808 GCF_000951035.1 Colobus angolensis palliatus
GACATATTTCCCACAAAAGTACTAATAGCATCACCTGCAGCTAATAACTTCCAAAGATGACTCTGTACTTTTAAAGAATGTCTAAGATGAGGCATAGGTGGTGACAGGCCTCCTTCACGCCATACCAAGGTTTCATTACCATCAGCAACAATACTTTTCTTTACCCGATGCCATTTCAAAGGTATGCGACTAAATTTTGTTTGAAAATCACCGTGCACACTCCAATCAGTTACTTGTA
>NW_012118932.1:1695832-1699048 GCF_000951035.1 Colobus angolensis palliatus
GACTTAGGATATTGGGTAGAAAATTGTCCAACAAAGGAGGCACAAGCAACTTGCCAAGAATCAGAAGTGGCAAGAAGATAAGTAATTTGACTATGAGTGAATTGAGAAATGATAAAGGAAGGATCTCCTCCCCAGAGTTGTCGACAGCGATGCCGTCCCTTGATGATCAATTCAGCTAAACGGTCAATATAAGTAGTTAAGCGTTTAGATGTTTTGTTGGATAAAAAAATCCATTCTAACGGCCGATTTGTTTGATGAATCATACCTGTGGGAGAATGTAAAGTATGAAATAAACAAAAGGAAAGGGGAACGTTAGGAAGGATATAATGTAAATGGGCCTTTTGAAGTTGTTCTTCTACCAGCTGGAGTTCCTGTAAAGCCAAAGGAGTTAAATGACGTGAGCTGTCCAAATGACTGTCTCCTTCTAGAATAGAAAAAAGATGTTGTAATTGATATGTTGGTATTCCTAAAACAGGACGCATCCAATTGATGTCTCCTAAAAGCTTTTGAAAGTCATTTAATGTTTTTAAATGATCGTGTCGAATTTGAATCTTTTGGGGTCGAATATTTTGTGCTCCCAAGGTATAACCTAAATATTGAATAGGAAAATCTATTTGAATTTTTTCTGGAGCGATATTAAGTGAGTATAAAGAAAGCTGAGCTTGTAATGATGTAAAAGCATCTTGCTGCTCTTCTTTAGTGGGTGCAGCAAGAAGAATGTCATCCATATAATGATATAAAAGAACAGAAGGATGACATTTTCGAACAGGATTCAAGGCTCGATGGACAAATTCTTGACACAAGGTAGGGCTGTTTAACATACCTTGAGGTAAAACTTTCCACTGATATCGAGAAAGTGGTTGAGAATTATTAAAAACAGGGACAGAGAAGGCAAAACGCTCACAATCCTTTTGATCCAAAGGAATGGAAAAAAAACAATCCTTTAGATCAATAACCATAAGTAACCAATCTTGAGGAATCATAGAAGGGTTAGGAAGGCCAGGTTGTAAAGATCCCATGGGTTGAATACATGCATTAATAGCACGAAGATCTGTTAATAGTCTCCATTTACCTTTTTTTTTTTTAATCACAAAGACGGGGGAATTCCATGGAGAAGTACTAGGTTCTATATGACCTAGGGATAACTGTTCCTGAACTAAGTTTTCCAAGGCCTCAAGCTTCTCACGTGTTAAAGGCCACTGTTCAACCCATACAGGAGTATTAGTTTTCCATGTTAAGGGAAGGGCTTGAGGCTGTTGAACAGTGGCTACATGTTTAAAGATTTTTCAAGGGGATTGTAGCCCATGCGGAACATCATATTCTTGGCAGAATTAGAGACATGCGGAATAGAAACAAAAGCTCCAAATTGTTGCAATAAATCTCGCCCCCATAAGTTTAGAGCTATAGGAACAATATAAAACTGAACTTGGGCCATTTGACCATCCGGCCCCCGACAATTTAAAGATTGAGAACTTTGATACACCTCAGAAGCAGAACCTAATCCTGTAAGAGAAACAGCAACAGGCCGTTTAGGCCACTGTAAAGGCCATTGATCAGAGGCAATAATGGAAACGTCAGCTCCAGTGTCGACCAAGCCCTGAAAAATTTGTCCCTCTACTTCGAGGGGAAACAAGGGTTTTTGTTGAGTTACTAAAGTTTCCCAAAAAATATGTTTACCTGTGCTTCCAAAACCTCCGGTTCTTTCTTGTCTCCGGGAAGGAAACTGAAAATAGGGTAGTAAAAGGAGTTGTGCAATTCTCTGCCCTTCTTTCAGGGATATAGGTTTATAAGCCTGAGCCATAATTTGAATTTCCCCTTTATAATCAGAATCTATAACACCCAGATGAACTTGTAAACCTTGTAAAATGCTACTACTACGTCCTATAAGCAGTCCAACAGTATGTGAAGGTAATGGCCCAAAAACACCTGTAGCTAATTTAACAACTCCCATTTCTGGGGTGAGTTCAATAGCTTGCAAAATCGCCAAATCAGCAGCGGCGCTACCGGAAGTAGCAGAAAAGAGCTGAGCTAATGAAAATTGGGGGTTAACATTGGCTGACTGGCCTGCTGATGCTGGACCTCTGAGCTGACTGGAAATTGCAAAGGAAGAGGGCTTGTATTGTTGTTGGGGCCCCAAGCTGAAGGGCCCCTCTGCAAGTTTCCCGATCCGGAGGTGAGAGGATTACCGTTTTTATCCATTTTAGAGTGACATTCATTAGTCCAGTGTCGCCCTCTGCCACAACGACGGCAGGGCTCAGTAGGAAGCCTTTTAAATCCTACTTTGGAAGAGTCACTCCTATTAGATAGTTTACGGCACTCCTTTTTAAAATGACCGGTCTTTCCACATTGGAAGCAAACTCCCCTTTTTCCCATGAGTGCCTTAGATAAAGCTCCAGCAAACAACTGAGCGTTGTAGGCAGCCCCTCCCACTCCTGCACAGGCTCTAATACAATCTTCTATTTGCAAGTTTCCAGCAGCCTTTAGAGGACGCAACAACCTCTGACATTCTTGATTAGCATTCTCAAGAGCTAGCGTGGTTACCAGGATTCTGCCTGCAGCCCCACTACCTACAGTCTTTATTACAGCATCTTGAAGCCGAGCCACAAAATCAGGATAAGGTTCTGTCGCGCCCTGCAAAATCTTAACAAAAGACAAGGCAGTTTTCCCGGATGGTTCTACTTTACACCAAGCCTTTAAAAAAAGTGCCTTAACTTGTGATAATGCCACATCCTCAAGTCCAGATTGAGCCGCTACGGTAGCAAACTGACCAGTGCCTGTTAATTGCTCCTCTGTTGGTCCTGGAGGATTTCTAGCGGCATTGCGACGAGCCTGCTCTTTGGCATCTTCCAGCCACCAACTGCGTAGCTGAAGCCACTGAGAGCGGTCCAAAACAGCCTTTCCCAAAGTCTCCCAATCAAGAGGCAAAAACAAATTCTCAGAAGAGAAAGAATCCAGAAGCCCCATGACAAAAGGAGATTGAGGGCCATAGTTAGCAACAGCTGCCTTCATTTCTTTAAGAAATTTAAATTGAAGAACATTGTACTGCACATTTATACCCCCTTGAGGAAACTGGTCATTAGGGCCAAAAGGTTGTCTAATAATGGGGAACAATTGTAGAGGATCCTCATCCTCTTGAAAATCCAGTACCTTAATTACAGCCTTAGCAGTAGAAGCAGGAACAGCAAAAACCGTACCTGAACGAGGCAGCATTTCCAC
>NW_012118932.1:1700186-1700725 GCF_000951035.1 Colobus angolensis palliatus
AAAAAAAAAAAAAATACAAAAAAATTAGCCGGGCGTGGTGACGGGCGCCTGTAGTCCCAGCTCGCCAGGAGAATGGCGTGAACCCGGGAGGCGGAGCTTGCAGTGAGCCGAGATCGCGCTACTGCACTCTAGCCTGGGTGACAGAGCCAGATTCCGTCTCAAAAAAAGTGCAAATCATGCCTGGCACTTAAGCATCTAAAACCTTGACTGGCCAGGGTCAGTGGTTCACGTCTGTAATCCCAGCACTTTGGGAAGCCCGGGCTGGTGGATCGCTTGAGTCTCAGAGTTCGAGACCGGCCTGAGCAACACAGGGAAACCCTGTCTCTACAAAAAATTAGCCGGATGTGGTGCGCGAGCCTGTGGTCCCAGCTTCTCAGGAGGCTGAGGTGGGGAGGATCACTTGGGCTCAGGAGGTCGAGGCTGCATAAGCCGTGATCGCGCCACTACTGCACTTCAGCCTAGGCAACAGAGCGAGATTCTGTCTCAAAAAATAAAATAAATTGACCGAATAATTTTTTTTTTTTTTTTTTTTTAGTAGG
>NW_012118932.1:1703080-1703926 GCF_000951035.1 Colobus angolensis palliatus
GCCACAAGACAGCCGAACACACTCAGTAATACATAGTTCTGCCAGTTGTCTTCCTTAAGGCTGTCAAACTTCTCTCCGCACAATAGAGACCCCTTCTCATGGCTCACACTTATCCGCCAAAGGCTAAACTTAACCTACACTGTGAACATAACCAATCTCTCCCACTGCTTCCTCTGTGAGGCTTTAGAAGGCCCCCGCCTAGTGGCAGCCCCTCCTGCCCATGGCCTTCAAGGCCAAACAGCCCCCACTGGAGGCTATTTCTGGTGCAACTGGTGTCTCTCTAAAACTCTTAACCACACAGCCATTAACTGATCCCTCTATGTCCCCGTGTCCTTAGTCCCCAGTCTAACTTTATACAGCCAGGCAGAAGTAGCAGAGTTTTTCCAGCAACTTTCTATGCCACTACGCCACTTTTGTCAAAAACAGGCTATTTTCCTCCCTCTAGTTATTAGAATCAGCTGAAAGCCTGGCCGCCTTGCAGCCCCGAACTACCTCAATAGCCCAAGTAGCTGCCCAAAAACCGGCTAGCTCTAGACTTGCTTACAGCTGAAAAAGGAGACACCTGTCTCTTCCTTAGAGAAGAGTGCTGCTATTATGTTAGTGAGTCAGGCCTAGTAGGCACTAACATTCAAACCCTCAATAAAATAAAAGCTGAAATACAGAACCTTAATACCCCATCCTTGCCAGGACCTTCCTTCTGGGTTTTGCCCATATTCCAACAAATGCTTCCATTCCTCATTCCTATACTAATACTGTGCCTTGTTTTATTTTTCATCCGTGCGTCCAAATACCAACCATGGGCCCCGACCTTAACGACGCCCCTTAACAGCAGGAAGTAGCCAGACA
>NW_012118932.1:1704567-1705989 GCF_000951035.1 Colobus angolensis palliatus
TTGTATTTTTTAGTAGAGACGGGGTTTCACCGTGTTAGCCAGGATGGTCTCGATCTCCTGACCTCGTGATCCGCCCGTCTCGGCCTCCCAAAGTGGTGGGATTACAGGCTTGAGCCACCGCGCCCGGCCTAGTAACACATGTCACACGTTCTCCACACTGACCCTCTGCTATATGCGCCCCTTCATTTCCCAGTCACAAGGGGATTTTCTCCCCTTTTTCTGAATTCTCACAGCCTCTCTTTTAACTCACTTCTATCTTAGATTCTTTGATAATCCACACTACAGGGGATTACGAGCTCGCAGAGTGCAGAAACTGTCTTCCCTCTCCCCCTGGTTTAGCACAAGGCTTTGGCGACAGCACTCAATAAACGTTTACTAAATAACTGGGTTAATGAGTCCCGCCCCGCCACCCCCCAACCGTATTCCATCCCACCTTTGCTGATACTGAAAAGCCTACTTTGTATATCTGCGGCCTCCCCCTTTTCCACAAAATATACTGTGATACAGTCCGGACTAAAAATTTCTCTCTTCTGAAATCCAGCAATTCTCCGATCTTTACATCCAAACATCCTCAAAGCGCCTAGCTTGGCGGGTCCACCTCCCCACTCCGAAGCTTCCCCGAGGGCGGAGTGAGGACTTCACTTGTCTCCCCCACGCACCGCGTACAGCTTCCGTAAGACCATCCTCCCAGTTCAGAAGGGGCCCGAATCGCCGAAGGGCACTGCTTCGCCCATTTAAAAAACAAAGTAAAAAGCCCCGTATCTGCATCAAGAAGGCGCCTCTACATACTCTGGGAGAGAGAAGGGCACCCCGCCCCTTGTTACGCAGCCATCTGCGAGGTACAACCTGGAAACCGGAACCACCGCTACCATCAGCGCTCAAGCCTCTCGGCGCCGGCTCGGGTACAGGGAGCGGCTGCGAGGGAATAGGAAAGCGAGCCTCAAATGCCCCGTCTTCCAGAGAAAGTGGCTTCAGTGATGTCCAAGCGCTCTCCCAGCCCCCGTTCCCTGCCTCCCCAGCAGGCACCGGGGCCCCACTTGGCGTTCGGGGATTGCAGCAGAACGGGAGGCGACACAATGAGACAAGAGCAAACCGTTTCTCAGCGTTCTGGGCCAGGGCCTTCCCCGCTCGCGGCCTGGCCTCCCTCACCCGGAAGTGCTGGTCCCGGTACTGGCTCAGCTCCACGTAGGAGTCGCTGCGCAGCGCCTTCAGGAGGCCACCCGACATAGCGCAGAGAAGCGGACGAGGACGCGGCGACTCCCGGCACGAGCTGGCGTCTGCGGTGGCGGAAGCGGAAACGCGCGGAAGCGCGCATCTCATTGGACCCAATCCGAGGGCGGCAGTGCCGTCATCAACCTGCGCGGGCGCAGATGACGTCCGGGTCGGGCGCTGCGGGGCGGAAGACTAGGGCGGAGAGGTCGG
>NW_012118932.1:1706261-1712260 GCF_000951035.1 Colobus angolensis palliatus
CGCCTTCACCCAGGAGCTACGCCGCGGCCTCCGTGGCCGTTCGGGGCCACCACCGGGTAGCCAGAGGGGCCCTGGCGCAAACATTTAAGCCTGGGCTGTGCGGGGCCGAGGCCGTTTACTTTTCCTTCCGGGCTCTACACTGGCCTCGACGTGGAGGGGTCGTTCCGGGCACTGCGCGGCTTCGAATCCCGACTCGGATTGTTGGCCTGCAGCCATCCCACGCAGAAGAGCCTAGGCCAGACCGCAGGCTCCGTTGAAGCCTTGTGATTGGACAAGACACAGTGTGGAGAAAGACCCCAAAGCCTAACAGAGATGAAGATAGGCTGGGTCCAGACACCGCACCCGCGGAGAGCCACGGACCGAAGCCAGAGAGCCTTTCCTCTGCACGTGGAACTGAAACTCTTGACAGATGCTGCTGAATCTGCACTGGTATAGCAGGACACTTAATTCCAGGGACGATATGGATGAAAAGACAACCCTACAGCTGCCAAATTCCTTTGATTAAAAAATGTATGAGCTGGTTAATAGGCATGAGTGTGATACTTCTCAGGCAAGAATACCGGGGACTGTAGGCCTATGGCAATAATAAACACGTATTTTATGAAATGAGTATTCTGTGCTGGGACTTGCTCATTGCACTCTGCATGTTATCTCACTCACTCCTTACAACCACATCTGCATGAGGAAGCAGATTACTTTTTGGATTTTTTTGTAGAGATGGGGTGGTCTCGAACTCTTGGGTCCGAGTGATCGTCCTGCCTCAGCCTCCCAAAATGCTGGGATTATAGGCAAGAGCCACTCCGATGGAAACAGAGGCTGCTGCTTAAGTTGCCCAAAGTCTTGCAGAGTGGGATGTGAGCAGAGGCATTTGATTCCAGGGCCTAAGTCCTTAACACAGCTCTGCAACATTTACCCTGATACTTTCCTTCCTTCCCCAACCCCCCATCATCAGGCATTAAGACTACTGCCTAGGAGCAGGCGTGGTGGCAGTTGTGTCTAATCCCAGCCACTGCAGAGGAAGGAGGATCGATCGCATTGAGCCTGAGATGAGACCAGCCCAGGCAGCATAGCGAGAACCTGTCTCAAAAAAAAAAAAAAGACTGCTGCCTGCCATGGAAGGAGCTACCTGGACTCATCCCTCATTTTAGAGGGTCAGGCATACGAAACGAAGACTATGGTCCAGCTAGTTAGTGGACCCATGATTAAGAAATCCATTGTATGTAGAAATGTCCTGTCATTTGAAGCTCCTAGCTAAATTTCTGATTGATTGATTGATTGATTTTGAGACAGGGCCTCACTCTTGCCCAGGCTGGAGTGCAGTGGCATGATACTAGCTGTCACTGCAACCTCGACCTATTGGGCCAAGCGATCGAGCTTCCTCCCTGGGTTTCCCAAGTAGCTGGGATTACAGGCCCATGACACTATGCGCAGCTAATTAAAAACAGGTTTTTTTGTTTTTGTTTTTGAGATGGAGTCTTACTCTGTCACCAGGCTGGAGTGCAGTGGGACGTGATCTCAGCTCACTGCAACCTTCACCTCCCGGGTTCAAGTGATTCCCCTGCCTCATCCTCCCGAGCAGCTGGGACTACAGATATGTGCCACCATGCCTGGCTAGTTTTTTGTATTTTAGTAGAAATGGAGTTTCACCGTGTTGGTCAGGATGGTCTTGTTCTCCTGACCTTGTGCTCTGCCTGCCTCGGCCTCCCAAAGTGCTGAGATTACAGGTGTGAGCCACCGTGCCCAGCCACAATTTTGTTTTGTGTTTTTTGGTTGAAATGGCATTGCACTTTGTTGCCCAGGCTGGTCCTGAACTCCTGGTCTCAAGCAGTTCTCCTGCTTCCACCTCCCAAAGTGCTGGGGTTACTGGTGTGAGCCACCACACCCGGATCTGATCATTGCTAATTAGGCAACACAGATAATCATGCAATCTAGAAGCTTGAAGCCATCGGAAAAATTGAGGCGGGTAACCAGACACTAGCTGAGCATGGTGTGTTCCCTGCTTTCTGGGGCAGGATGGGAGGGCTTGAGACCCACAGTTCTTCTAAGGAGGGAGAACATCTGGCTCCCTAATCTGGGAGAATGACGTTTTTTTTTCCCCCCCAAGACCGTCTTGCTGTGTCTCCCAGGCAGGAGTGCAGTGGTGCGATCTCGGCTCACTGCAACCTCCGCCTCCTGGGTTCAAGCTATTCTCCTGCCTCAGCCTCCTGAGTAGCTGGGATTACAGGCACCTGCCACCTCACCCAGCTAATTTTTGTATTTTTAGTAGAGACGGGGTTTCACCATGTTGGCCAGGCCGGTCCCAACTCCTGACCTCGAGATCTGCCCGCCTCGGCCTCCCGAAGTGCTGGGATTACAGTTTGAGCCACCGCGCCCAGTCAGGAGAATGACTCTTAAGGACAAGGTGCAGAAATGGCTGGAGAGTTTCCCACCACCTCTCAGGAACAGAAGTAAAAGAAAGTAGGGAGAAAATCTCCAGGTGCTATTATATATTTCAAACATTACTTGTTTGCACAATAACCAAACACTGAGACAGCAGGCATCAGAGTGCCATGAAGTACAACACAACGCCCACTTCCACGCTTACAGAGCTTTGTGAGAGCTGTGCCTGTCGAGGCAGGGGACGTATACTGTGGAGTCCAGGAATGACACGATGTTAGCTGGCAGACACCTCAAAGATCCTCTGATCCCAACAGACTGGGAAGTGGGGTGGGTGAGTGGAAGGGGCTTTCTCAAGATCACACAGCGAGGGGGTGACAGACCAAGGGGCTAGAAGTTGGGTCCCCTGGATCTGGGCTACCTGTTCTCTATACTTCATCACACTGACTTCCACATTATTTGGGTAGGCAGATCGGTCTCAGGAAGCCAGAGGTTGTCATGACAGCAAGGGCAAGGCATCATGGGAAGTTTGGGAGAGGTCACAGGGGAATGTCACTAGCAGTTCATTCTTTTTTCCCAACCAGGAACTATTATATATTTCAAACATCACAGTGGCTGGAAGCAGTAGGGCAGGAACCGACAGGTGTCATCACTTACACCTGGTTCTTTGGGGACCTTGACATCAAGACTGACAGGTCAGATCTTTGGTCTCAGGGAGAGGAGTGCCAGCTCACCCAGAAGGCAGAACAGCCAACAGCCGTGCCCAGGAGAGGCAGCAGTGGGAGTCGTGAAGGAGAACCTGGGTCCTGTCCCAGCGTCCCAGCCCAGCTACCCAAGTAGAAGGTGGGGCAGCAACTTCTATGGCTGAATCGTGGGCGGTGGGTGCTCTGTCATGTTGTCAGGTTTCTTCCCCCAGCTCCACGATGTGAAGACTGAGGTGCTCCCTCCAAGCCCCACTCAGCAAGGAGGACAGGGCCGGTGGGTCCTCCAGGGTTAGATGGGGAAATACAAGTGTTTCATTCTTGAAGGGGAAGCTGCACTTCTCCACCGCATGCCTGGTGGTGCCAGGGGTCACCACAAAGAGGCGGCAGAGCCATGGCCCACCAGCCACTTGGCAGGCTGATCGTCTGGTAAAGCTTTTCAGGGCTTGGCACAGGACCCAGTCCTCAGTCCCACCCACGTCCACCACCTCCACTGGTGCCCCCAAGCCTGGGAGGTGGAGGAGGTGCCGGGGGGGCATGTAGGTGTGAGTGAAGAGGAGTGTGTAGTGGGTGGGTGCAGTTGGGAGCACAGGGGCATGGACCACCTGCTCCAGGTACTCCAGGCCAGGCACCAGGCCCCCCTGATGCAGGCAGCCAAAGAAGAAGGCACCGAGGGCATTGAAGAGGACCACAGTGCCCTTCCAAGGCACAGGTTGGGTCTGTGGACTACAAAGCAGGACTAGGGGGACCAGGAGGGGAATCAGGAACCGAGCCTCCTGGTGGCTAAAGGCAGACAGCAGGGCCAGGGGCATGAAGTAGAGGAGAAGGAGATAGGACCTGGGGCTGGACAGCAGGCTCCGGGCACCCAGTGCCCTCCGGAGGCCCATTTGTAAAGAGGCCTGGAGGCCAGCTTGCAGCTGTTGCCACGCGGCCTGCAGGGCCTGGGCATGCAGCACCCCAAAGAGCAGGAAGCCGTTGACTGCTAGGTGAGTGAGCCGCACATGCGTGCCATGCCTCGCCAGGTTTTGGGGATTCAGGTTGTAGTGCAAGAAGTTGACAGGTGTAAGGACAAGGGTCCTGGATGTGGCGGGGCTGAAGAAATACCAGCTGTCCATGGCCACAAACACCGCAGCTGTGAGGGCTGCCCCAGGCAGCAGCACCAGGGCCTCCCAGGTCAGGGACTTCAAGCCAGGGTTTGTGGCTCCACGAGTGCCCCAGAGGTAGAGAGGGACCACAGCAAAGGCCAGAAAGGTGGGCCGGTTGAAGAAGCCAGCAGTCACGATGCCTCCAAGAAGCCAGCTGTGCCACCATGGACCCGGCACAGGCTCCTTGCGTGTAGGGCCCCACATTACTTGGGGGGATACCAGCAGCAGCAGCCACGCGAAGAGGAGTCCCTCAATGGTGTTGGAGAAGGTCCTTGTGTAGAAGACCAGGGTGACATAGGAACCAGAGAGCAGGGCCAGGGCGTTCCAGCGATCCGCCCCCAACAGTGGGGCCAGGTGGTACACCACCCCGTCCAGAGCGAAGGAAAGGGCAGTGAGGAGGAGCCGCGGCCCCACCAGCAGTGCATAGCTACTCACCAGGCCAGGCCACGGCCCCAGCTCTCCCCAGAGCCTGAGCAGCCAGAAGGTAGAGCCGGAGGTCAGCAGGGGGAAGACCACTGTGCGGCAGGGGCTGCTGGGGTGAAACTCCCAGGGCCGGGTGGCCTGCACGCCCAGGATGTCCTCTGCAGAGAAGGAGAGGCAGAGCTGAGCCAGTACCGAGCTCAGGGATGTAGTGGACAGAATTCTAGGATGGCATCCAACATTTCCACCCCTTGGTGTGTGTGCCCTGCATAATCCCTGGGACTGTGCCCAGGATGGATTTTTCCCTCCCTCCCTGCCTGCCTTCCCTCTCTTCCTCCTTCCTTCCCTTCCCTTCTTTCCCTTCCCATTCCTTCCTTTCCTGTCCTTCCCTTCCTCCCCTTCTCGTTCCTTCCCGTTCCTTCCTTTCCCTTCCTTCCCTTCCTCCCTTCCTCCCTTCCTTGCTGGGTCTCTGTCACCCAGGCTGGAGTGCAGTGGCGAGATCATTGCTCTTGCTATGTTACTGAGGCTGATCTCAGACTCCTGACTTCAAACCATTCTTCCACCTCAGCCTCTTAACGTGCTGGGATTACAGGTTTGAGCCACTGCACCTGGCCCCCAGGATGGAATGTACTCCTGTGATTAGGTTACGTCATACAGGAGCACTGACTGTAAAATAGGGAGACTATGCGGTGGGCCGGACCTAATCACGACAATCTTTTAATAACAGAGTTTTCACCAGCTGGATGCAGAAGGAGCAGTCAGATTCAAAGCATGAGAAGGATTTGACATGCCACTGCTGGCTTAAAGATGGAAGAGGCCATTGGCTAGGAATGTGGGTAGCCTCTGAAAGCTAAGAGCAAGGAAACTGCACCATAGGTTCCACAGTGGAAATGAACTAGATTCTGCTAGAATTAGAGCTTCCAGACAGGAACTCAGCCCAGTCCACACGCTGATGTCCACCTTGTGAGCAGAGAGCCCAGGCCGCGCTTCTGATTGTGAACTCACGAACGGGTGCAGTTTTAAGCTGCTGGGATTTTGATGATTTGTCACGCAGCAGCAGAAACAAGTGCAGGGGAGCTCAGAGGGCAGAGGGCAGGAGGTACTTCCCTGGGAGATAAGGCGACTGAGTGTCCTGGGAAGAGTGTGTGGGAGGCGGACAGGTGAGGGGAGGCCTAACCTCTTCTCGGGGTTCCAAGATCTCAAAATTCAGAGTCAGAGCCCCATCTCTGATGATTGTTATCAGGAGATGGGGGGGAGAGAAGAGGGGGAGGGGGTGAGCCATTGGGGTTATGTCAGAGGTGATTTATGTTTAGTTTTATGATACTTAATTTTTTTTTTTTTTAGAGTCTCACTCTGT
>NW_012118932.1:1713438-1719197 GCF_000951035.1 Colobus angolensis palliatus
AGACGGGGTTTTATCATGTTGGCCAGACTGGTCTCAAACTCCTGACCTCAAGTGATTCCCCTGCCTCGGCCTCCCACAGTGCTGGGACCACTGGCGAGAGCCTCCACATCAGACCCCTTTGGCTCTTTACCTGGGCACTTGGTCCGATAGAAAGACTATACATTTTAGCTTCCTTAGCAGCTAGGTGTGGTTTCATGATACATTCTGCCCAGTGCGATAGAGATGGGCAAATAGCATGTGACCTTCAAAATGTGACCTTAAAGAAAGAAGTAATGCCTTCTCCATTGTTGGCTGGAAAGACTGCGTGTAGACTTGATGGCTGGAGCTCAAGCAGCCGCCTTGAACCATGAGGATGAAGCCACACGCCCATCACATCTGAAAAGCCTCAAGGCCTTTGGGTGAGATGGCACGGGCAAGGCAACTATCCTCAACTATACCACCTAACAGGCAATGGAGTGTCCCAGGTCTGGGTTCCCTCACCTCTCACTTGAATCTACAGAAGTTTCATCATCTCAGATCACAGCCCTATTGAAGCTCTTGCCAAATACAGGGGAAGCCCAGCTGTCAAAGTGTTCCCCTGGGAAGCCCAGCACAGCTCTCATTGTCACCGACGACACAGCACTAATTCTTACCAACGACACAGCTCTCATTCTCACCAAGGACACAGCTCTCATTCTCACCGACACAGCTCTCATTCTCACCAATAACACAGCTCTCATTCTCACCAACACAGTTCTCATTCTCACCGACACAGCTCTCATTCTCACCGACACAGCTCTCATTCTCACCAACACAGCTCTCATTCTCACCGACACAGCTCTCATTGTCACCAACGACACAGCTCTCATTCTCACCAACGACACAGCTCTCATTCTCACCGGCACAGCTCTCATTCTCTCTCATTCTCAGTAACCTGTATGGTTTGTCCAAGCAGGCGTACGTTAAAGAGACTGGTGGTTTCTTAGCCTCACCCAGATGGTCAGTGTCACCACTCGGGAAGGAGATATGAAGTCCCCACGTCCAAGTTCTTACCCTAGAGAGACAGGCTGCTGCTCTGCTTGTGGATTTACTACTCACCTGCACAGACATGCTACTCCCTCCCCACAAAGTCTCCCTTCAGCTTCTCAACCAGACTCTGCTGCAACTTGTCTCAGCCACACATGTGGAGTTTTACCTGCCATCACCTCAGGTGACTGGAAGAACTCATCTGGGTGCAAATAGCCCGTCTGCGGAAGGAGACACCACAGCACTCGGAGCAGGCCGAGGCCACCCCAAAGCACCCTGACTGCCATCTTCAGATCCAGTTGTTGCCAACACACCGGGCCCAAAACCTGGAATGATGTCCCAGCTGCTACAGATGCCACGCTGGATCCACAGATCTGCATCTGTTGAGGAAAGCACTTGTTGGTTATCACGATGTAAATTATAATATATCCAACTATCTAAACAAACTCAAAATGGATCTGTCATTTAATAAAAATGACAATAATAATAATAGCTACTTTATACTAAATGCCCACTGACTACCAGGCACTTGACATGCATATTTCATTGAATCCTTTCCACAGCCTGGGGCAGCGGGTCTTGGTATCCCTGTTTTACAGATGGGAACGGAGGCCTCTGGTGAGTAACTCGGTTACTTGCTGACCATATTTGCTAAGGAGTCTGATGGTTAATTTTATGTGTCCACTTGACTGGGCTAAGAGATACCCAGATAGCCGCTAGAACATTATTTCTAGCAGTGTCTAGAAGGGTATTTCAGGAAGAGATTAGCCTTTGTTTGTTTTTTTTTTGGTTTGTTTGTTTGTTTTGAGATGAAGTCTTGCTATGTCACCCAGGCTGGAGTGCAGTGGCTCACTGCAACCTCCACCTCCTGGGTTCAAGTGATTCTGTGCCTCAGCCTCCTGAGGACCTGGGATTATAGGCACGCGCCACCACGCCCGGCTAATTTTTGTATTTTTAGTAGCGATGGGGTTTCACCATGTTGGTCAGGCTGATCTCGAACTCCTGACTTCATGATCCGCCCACTTTGGCCTCCCAAAGTCCTGGGATTACAGGCATGAGCCACTGTGCCTGGCTGAGATTAACCTTTGAATTGACAGACTAAGTGAAGAAGATCAGCTGCACCAGCGTGGGTGGGCATGATCCAACCCATTGAGGGTCTGAATAAAACAAAAACATGGAGGAAGGGTGAATCTGCACTCTCTTCAGCTGGGACAGCTGTCTTCTCCTGCCCTCAGACAACAGTGCTCCTGGTTCTTGGGCCTTCAGACTGTGTCTCACACCAGTGCCCCACAACCCACCTCCCCGAATCAGGTTCTCAGGCAGTCAGACTAGGACTGGGAGTTACACAGCAGGCTCCTCTGTTTCTAAGGCTCCCGACCCAGACTGAATTAAATCACCAGCTTTCCTGGTTCTCCAGCTTGCAGGTGTCAGATCGTGGGACTTCACCAGCCCCCATAATTGCATGACCCAATTTTCATAGTAAATGATACAGCCAATTCCCTATTATTTCTGTTTCTCTGGAGAACCCTGACTTATACAGGGTCTAAATATGACATTTGCTCAATGTGACATTTGCAAGAAGGATTAGGGTACCCAACAAATCTGGGTCTTGCCGTCCCATCCTGATCACCAGCTCCTATCCACTTTACTGATAGGGGACAGAGGTAGTAGATCTGTCAGTCAGTTTTGCAGTGTTCTAGGAGTCATTCCTGGGGATTCAGCCTACAGCTTGATCACTCAGCACTTCCAAAGGTTTTGTAAGAAGCTAATTCCCTGTATTAACTCCTTTTTGCATAAAACATTTAGTTGTTTGCAAACAACAACAAAAACAGTGCAAGCTGGCTTCAACAATTCATCATGTTGCCAGGTGTGGTGGTGCACCCCTGTAGTCCCGGCTACTCGGGAGGCAGAGGCAGGAGGATTGCTTGACCCTAGGAGTTGAAGGTCAGCCTGGCAACACAGCGAGACCCCCAGCTCTTAAAAGAAAAAGCAGGAAACAATTCCTCATGTCACATAAAAAACAGCCAGGCTTGGTACTGCCAGGGTCCCTTGCCGCTTCTCAGGTCAGCCTTGATGCTGCCTTTCTCTTCGTGTGGACATAATCCTCAGTTCCAGCCATCCCATCCACACATGCCAAAACTGAGAAGTGTCTGTATTTTTGAGGCTGTCTCTTTTTAAAACAGGTTTATTGAAATATAATTAATATACTATACAACTCATTTAAAGTGTACAATTCAGTACATTTGGTATATTAAATGGTTTTTATTGGTTTTTGGTTTTTGGTATATTAAAACCAATTAAATTGGTTTTTGGTATATTCGTAGGCAGGTGCAACCATCACCACAGTCAATTTTAGAAATTTTCATCACTCAAGAAGAACCCCATATCCTTTAATGCTGTCAATTTTAGTTCATTTGTGAAGCTATATTATTATATTTGTAGAAGTTTTTAATTGTTATGCCTTATTGGAAAATTGAATATCTTATCATTATATAGTTTTTTAATCTCTAGTTCTGTTTTGTCTTAAAATGTATTTTGCCTGATATTAATTTGCTATACACACTTTTTGGAAATTTAGTATTTACCTGGTACATAATTTTCCACCCTTTTCGTTTCTATTATTAATATTATTTTTTCCAGATAGTCTCGCTCTGTTGCCCAGGCTGGAGTACAATGGTGCGATCTTGGCTCACTGCAACCTCTGCCTCCCAGGTTCAAGCAATTCTCCTGCCTCAGCCTCCCAAGTAGCTGGGACTACAGGCGCCTGCCACCATGGCTGCCTAATTTTTGTATTTTTAGGAGAGACAGGGTTTTGCCATGTTGGCCATGCTGGTCTCGAACTCCTGACCTCAGATGATCTGCCCTCCTCGGCCTCCCAAAGTGCTAGAATTACAGATGTGAACCACTGCACCTGGCCAATTTAGTGTTATTATTGATACATTTATTTCTACCATCTTATTTTGTGTTTACTTTTCTTGTTTTTTTAATGTTTTTTTTTTGGTCCTTTCTTGCCTTCTTTTGGAATAATTTTTCTTCTCTTTTCCCTCTAACAGTTGGGAAGTTACATATACTCAGTTTCCAATATGCTATAAAATGCCATATATTATTTAATATTTTATTAGTTAGCATACTATGTTATGTGTCTTCACTATGATGATTCTGGGTGCACATTTCTTTTTGTGTATTATAGTTGAAAATTTTTTGGCTTCTCAAACCTGTGGATTAGGACCCTTTGTCATTTATAGAAAGTAGTCCATTAGACTGTATGCTGCTGATAAAGACATACCCAAAACTGGGCAATTTATAAAGAAAAAGAGGTTTAATGGACTCACAGTTCAACGTGGCTGGGGAGGCCTCACAATCGTGGTGGAAGGCAAAGGCACGTCTTACATGGCAGCAGGCAAAAAGCAAATGAGAAGCAAACGAATGAGAAGCAAGCAAAGGGGGTTTCTCCTTATAAAACCATCAGATCTTGTGAGACGTGATCACTATCATGAGAACAGTAGGAGGGAAACCACCACCATAATTCAGTCAACCTCCACCAGGTCCCTCCCACAACTCATGGGAATTATGGGAGCTGCAATTCAAGATGAGATTTGAGTGAAGACACAGCCAAACCATATCAAAGACCTTCTCAGTCTATCTTCCATGTCTCTTTACGTTCTATTTCATATTTTCCATATCTTTAGCTCTCTTGGCTATATGTCGGGTAAGTTCTGTTCTATCTTTCATGTCTCTAATCATTTCAGCTGTATCTAGACGTTAAACCTGTCTCTTGAGTTTTAAATTTCAGTTGTTATATTTTTCATTTCTACAAGTTGTTTGTTTTTTTCCACATCTGCTTGCTCTTTTGTGATATTTTCAAGACTCTTTTATTTATTTATTTATTTATTTATTATTTATTTATTTTTGAGACGGAGTCTTGCTCTGTCGCCCGGGCTGGAGTGGCCGGATCTCAGCTCACTGCAAGCTCCGCCTCCCGGGTTTACGCCATTCTCCTGGCTCAGCCTCCCAAGTAGCTGGGACTACAGGCGCCCGCCAACTCACCCGGCTAGTTTTTTGTATTTTTTGGTAGAGACGGGGTTTCACCGTGTTAGCCAGGATGGTCTCGATCTCCTGACCTCGTGATCCGCCCGTCTCGGCCTCCCAAAGTGCTGGGATTACAGGCTTGAGCCACCGCACCTGGCCTCTTTTATTTATTAAATGATATCAAACATACTTGTTGGATATACTAGGTTTGATAACTCCAGCATCTAAAGTCTGGGTCTGAATCCGCTGTCTTGTTTCTGCTGGATCTCACTCATAGTGCCCTGTTTATTTGTATATTTAGTGAATTATTTTATTTAGGGGCTGCTCATTTTTTTTGGAATATTACTGTGGGAATTCTTTGAGGTCAGGGATGAAGGAAAATTTCTGAGTTCCACTTGAAAGGATTTACACTTGCTTCTCTCAGGTAACTGTGGGCATTACAAGCCTAGGACCATTTCTAATCAAATTTTTGGCTCCAGGTTTGTGTGTGTGTGTGTGTGTGTGTGTGTGTGTGTTTGCTTATCTTTTAGGAAGGGGGATAGTGCCTGGTCATGTAAATTCATGAGGGCAGGCTCACAATTACAAATTCTGAAAGGAGATACCCCACCCCCAGCTCAATTTGATTAGCATCAGGATCCAACAAGGGCAGTTTTCCTTTCAGTCCCGTAGGGATGGAATAATTTTTTTCTTTCATTTTTTTTTTTTTTTTTCCGAGACAGAGTCTT
>NW_012118932.1:1719247-1730599 GCF_000951035.1 Colobus angolensis palliatus
CACCACCATGCCCAGCTAATTTTGTATTTTTAGTAGAGACAGGGTTTCACCATGTTGGCCAGGCTGGTCTCGAACTCCTGAGCCACCTCGAACTCCTGAGGCGTGAGCCACTGTGCCTGGCCAAATTTATTTCTTAGGCCACCCTTATGTTGGAACATGGCCCTCTAGAGTCACAGTTTGAGGGGAGTCTCCTGTTAGGCTTCCCTCTTGGCGGGCAGTAGGCTTTATCTTCCGTCCTGCGAGTCCCGAGAAGCAGGACCAAGTTCTGAAAACCTAATTTGCATAACCCAACTTTGAGGGTATCTACCAAAATAGTTTTTTGTTTCCCAGCCTTTACGGTACAGTAAGACACCCTAAAAGGAGATAGGAATAGTGGAAGGGGTCCATGCTGTCAGATGGCGAGCAACGTAGGGGCCAGAAGTGGCCGGTGGTTTCACAACGAGGAAGCCAAGGAGGCTTCAAAGTCACAGTTTTGTACGTGTCCTCAGGTCCCAATCTGGCCCCTGCGCTTTGCACACCTCCCCAAGTCCCTGTCTCCATGCCCAAGTATTACTTACGTTTTATTAGGCTTACCTACTATTTTATCCAGCATTTCAGTTATTTTCAGCACTTTATTCTTTTTATAATTCAAGGACAACTTTCCACTTGTGTCTTGTTTAACAACCTTTATTATTTTTTTTCTAGTCATAAACATAATACAAGATTGTTGTAGAAAAGTGAAAAGTGCAATAAGCCAAAAGGGGAAAACAGAAACTGCATGCAGTTCCTATCACTCAAGAAAACACTGCTAGGCCGGGCGCGGTGGCTCACGCCTGTAATCCCAGCACTGTGGGAGGCCGAGGCCTGCGGATCACCTGAGGTCAGGAGTTCGAGACCAGCCTGGCCAACATGGTGAAACCCCATCTCTACTAAAAATACAAAAATAAGCTGGGCGTGGTGGTGGGCGCCTGTAATCCCAGCTACTCAGCAGGCTGAGGCAGGAGAATCGCTTGAACCTGGGAGGCGGAGTTTGCAGTGAGCCAAGATCGCGCCAGTGCACTCCAGCCTGAGGGACAAGAGTGAGACTTCATCAAAAAGAAAAAAGAGAAAACAAACCAAAAAAACCATGTTAACATTTTGATATATGATTTTCTTGGAAAATTAGGATTATATTTGTTTATTCTTATAGATCTACACTTTGGCATAATGTTGGCATAAGAAATAGTCATGTTGAGAGTTAAGACAAGGATTGAGAAAAGCTAAATTAGTTTAAGCCGTGTCAAGTTATTCTCAAGGAAGTCCTATATTTAAGGGACAGCCTCGGTCAGTGGATCTTTCTGGTCATGATTTGGGGGAGGGGGCAGGAAACATAAGGGAACTGCGTTGCAATCACAGCAGTGCTTTTTTAGGATGTGTCTCAAAACTACTTTGGGGGAACTTGTATATCTCCACAGCTGCTGAAGGCGTCAGCTGAGGGTGAGTGGGGATGGAGGATGCTATGCCTAGGTCTCTGAGCTGGGCTCCAGAAGAATTGATGGCAGGCTGTTCCTCAGCATATGGGAGGGTGGGAAAATTGGCCTCATCACTTCTGCTGTGGAGCAAGCCAGTCTCATGGGCATGTGGCCTTCGATAGCATGGCTCTGCTGTCCTCTGTCTCACCCTCTCCCACTCTTATTTTGCCCACCAGTTACTACACACCCTGCCCAAGCCTGTGCCATCGCCTGGAGCTGCTCCATATCAGTAGTGTAGCTTTACAACACTGAAACTGAGTTTTGTCTCTATACGAGATGTCTGACAATTCAGGGAGTATTTTCAATGTATCAATTATATATTTGTAAATGGAAGGGGATCATACAATGTTTGCTTTAAATTTTGCTTTGTCACTTAGCAAAATATGACCATCTTTCCACATATCATGAGCATCCCCTCCCACCAGCTGCAAGTTCTCCTTCCATCATGCATCTACTCCCTCCCTCTATTCTCTTTGGTTGACACCTTCCTTTCCATCAATAAACAGGTTTCTCTCTCTACCATTCTTAGAAAAACAACCAACCAAAACTCCCCTGAAACTGTGTTCCCCTCTTTCTACTGCTTTTCTCTCCTCCTCCCTTCACAGGGATCCTCAAACCATCTGCATTCACTGAACGCACTCCTCGCTTTTTAATTTCAATTTTTTTTAGAGAGGGGGCTCTTGCCTCGTTGGCTTCCTCGTTACCAAAACCATTGGCCACTTCAGGCCCCCACACTGCCTGCCATTTGACAGCAGGGATCCTTTCCACTATTCCTAGCTCCTTCTAGGGTATCTTACTGTACTTTGAAGGGTAGGAAACAAAAAGCTACGTTTTGTAGATACTCTTGAAGTTGGGTTACGCAAATTCGGTTTTCAGAATTTAGAAAGCAGATGTGAGACAGGCCATATTTTTTGCAGTTTTCTTTGTTTTCTCCTGGGAAACAAGATCGTTGAAGACATGGGGTGTTCCTGCATCAGCTTTCCACTATCCAGTCCCCGCTTTGTGGGAATGGAGGACACAACTACAGTTATGGTGGCCACAGTGCTGTGTTATGGAACCCAGCTAAGTTCTACAGGTGGCTTTGCAGTAGCCTGACTGTTACAGGAGTGGTCGCTCCTCTGTGGAGTTACTTCTGGGTGTTCAGAGAGTTTTTCCTGGAGGCACAAATAGAGATCATTTTTCAGTGTACTAAATAATTTTTACTGCCTATTTTGCCGTATCAAATTCCTTTTCTGCTGGCTTCTATTTCTTGTACTGAACCTTCACCATTTGGTATCAGAAGTGCCTGCGGCCAATAGGCCCTTAAGGATGACAATATTCATTTGCTAAAAGAAAACAACGGCTGGGTGTGGTGGCTCACGCTTTTAATCCCGGCATTTTGGGAGGCCAACGGGGTTGGATCATCTGAGGTCAAGAGTTTGAGACCAGCCTGGCCAACATGGTGAAACCCTGTCTCTACTAAAAATACAAAAAATAGCCAGGTGTAGGGGCGGGCGCCTGTAACCCCAGCTACTCAGGAGGCTGAGGCAGAATTGCTTGAACCTGGGAAACAGAGGTTGCAGTGAGCTGAGATCACGCCACTGCACTCCATCCTGGGTGATAGAGCACGACTCTCTCAAAAAAAAAAAGGAAAAAGAAAGAAAAAAGAAAGAGAAAGGAAAGAAAGAAAGAAAAGAAAAGAAAAGAAAGAAAGAAAGAAAGAAAGAAAGAAAGAAAGAAAGAAAGGAAGAAAGAAAGAAAATAACTCTCTGCCTATCCTTTATGCCCAGAAAGAAATCTTTCAAGAACAAAGACAAAACAAAGATATTTTCAAGAAAACCAAAACTGAAAGGTCTTCACAAGCAGACCTTCAGAAAATTATAAAGAATATATATCAGGCAGAAGGAATAATGGTTCCAGATACAAGATCTGAGACGGAAGTAGGAATAAAGAGCAAAGAAGTTGGTCATTAAATGAGAGACATCTGGAAGGTGGAAGTCAAATAAATACCATCGTCCTGCTGCTTTGACTGTTTTCTTCTAGCAAGTGAGGTATAGGAGATGGATACAGTTTCCAAAGTAGTATTTCATGTTTATTCACCAGCTTCGTTCGGTACTGTTGACAGGCGGCTGTCGTGGTTTGGCAATGGCTTTCCAACTCTGAGTCATAAATAAAGTGCTGTGTTCTTGAATGTAATAGTTCCAGTGTTGGTCTCCTGAGTCCCCACTTTACTGATAGGGGACAGAAGTAGTAGCTCCGTTGGTCAGTTTTGCAGTGTTCTAGGAGTCATTCCTGGGGATTCAGCCTACAGCTTGATCACTCAGCACTTCCAAAGGTTTTGTAAGAAGCTAATTCCCTATATTAACTCCTTTTTGCATAAAACATTTAGTTGTTTGCAAACAACAACAAAAACAGTGCAAGCTGGCTTCAACAATTCATCATGTTGCCAGGTGTGGTGGTGCACCCCTGTAGTCCCGGCTACTTGGGAGGCAGAGGCAGGAGGATTGCTTGACCCTAGGAGTTGAAGGTCAGCCTGGCAACACAGCGAGACCCCCAGCTCTTAAAAGAAAAAGCAGGAAACAATTCCTCATGTCACATAAAAAACAGCCAGGCTTGGTACTGCCAGGGTCCCTTGCCGCTTCTCAGGTCAGCCTTGATGCTGCCTTTCTCTTCGTGTGGACATAATCCTCAGTTCCAGCCATCCCATCCACACATGCCAAAACTGAGAAGTGTCTGTATTTTTGAGGCTGTCTCTTTTTAAAACAGGTTTATTGAAATATAATTAATATACCATACAACTCATTTAAAGTGTACAATTCAGTGGTTTTTGGTATATTCGTAGGCAGGTGCAACCATCACCACAGTCAGTTTTAGAAATTTTCATCACTCAAGAAGAATCCCATTATCCTTTATTTATCACCTGCTATCCTCATCCACCACCCCAGACTCTGGAAACCACTAATCTACTTTCTATCTCTATAGAGTTCCCTATCTGAACTCCCATATGAATGAAATCATAAGCTCTGTGTGGGGAAAAGAAAGAGAGATCGGACTGTTACTGTGTCTACGTAGAAAAAGGAAGACATAAGAAACTGCATTTTGATCTGTACGAAGAAAAATTATTCAGCTTTGCAATGCTGTTAATCTGTAACCGTAACCCCAACCCTGTGCTCGCAGAAACATGTGCTGTATTGACTCAAGGTTTAATGGATTTGGGGCTGTGTAGGGCGTGCCTTGTTAAAAATGTGTCTGCAGGCAGCATGCTTGGTAAAAGTCACCACCATTCTCCATTCTCGATTAACCAGGCACACAATGCACTGCGGAAAGCCACAGGGACCTCTGCCCAAGAAAGCCTGGGTATTGTCCAGGTTTCCCCCGACTGAGACAGCCTGAGATAGGCCCTGTGGGAAGGGAAAGACTTTACAGTTCCCCAGTCCGACACCCATAAAGGGTCTGTGCTGAGGAGGATTAGTGCAAGAGGAAGGCCTCTTTACAGTTGAGATAAGAGGAAAGCATCTGTCTCCTGCTCATCCCTGGGAATGGAATGTCTTGGTGTAAAACCTGATCATACATTCTATTTACTGTTAGGAGAAAACCGCCCTATGGCTGGAGATGAGACATGCTGGCGGCAATACTGCTCTTTACTGCACTAAGACGTTTACCTAAAGTTAAACATCAATCTAGCCTACGTGCACATCTGGGCACAGCACCTTTCCTTAAACTTATTTATGACACAGAGTCTTTGGTTCACATGTTTTCCTGCTGACCCTCTCCCCACCATTACCCTCTCCCCACCATTACCCTATACACCTGCCACATCCCCCTCGCCGAGATAGTAGAGCTAGTGATCAATAAAGAATGAGGGAACTCGGCCGGGCGCGGTGGCTCACGCCTGTAATCCCAGCACTTTGGGAGGCTGAGGCGGGTGGATCACGAGGTCAGGAGATCGAGACCATCCTGGCTAACATGGTGAAACCCCGTCTCTACTAAAAATACAAAAAATTAGCCAGGCGTGGTGGCGGCGCCTGTAGTCCCAGCTACTCGGGAAGCTGAGGCAGGAGAATGGCAGGAACCTGGGAGGCAGAGCTTGCAGTGAGCCGAGATCGCGCCACTGCACTCCAGCCTGAGCGACACAGCGAGACTCCGTCTCAAAAAAAAAAAAAAAAAAAAGGGATGAGGGAACTCAGAGACCAGTGCCAGTGTAGGTCCTCACTTGCTGAGCGTGGGTCCCCTGGGCCCACTTTTCTTCCTCTATACTTTGTCTCTGTGTATTTCTTTTCTCAGTCTCTTGTCTCCACCTTGCGAGAAATACCCACAGGTGTGGAGGGGCAGGCCCCCTTCAGTCTGTAGGCCTCTGTGGCTGGCTTCTTTCACTTAGCAGAATGTGTTCATGGTTCATCCGTGTTGTAGCAGGTATCAGTACGTCCTTACTTTTTATGGCCAAGTGCTATCCCATTGTACGGATATACCACATTTTGTGTGCCCATTCATCTATTGATGAACCTCTGAGTTGTTTCATGTTTTGGCTATATTGTAAACTGTGCTACTATAAACTTTTGTGCACAAGTTTATTTGTGGACATATGTCTTCATTTCTCTTGGTATATATCTAAGAGTAAAGTTCCTGCATCCTGTGGTAACTGTATGTTTAATCACTTGGGGAAACTTCCAGGTTGTTTTCCAAAGTGGCTGTATCATTTTACATTCCCTCCAGAAATGTATGATGGTTCTGACCAACACTTGTTATCTGACTTTTGGATTCCAGCCATCTCAGTCGGTGTGAAGTGGTATCTCATTGTGGTTTTGATTTGCACCTGCATTTCTTTTTAAGATCAAGGAAATCTTTTCCAGAAGTTCCCCAGCAGACTTTCTATCAAGTGCTGTTGAACAGAACTGCATCAAGTACACGTTCCCAAACCAGTCACTGGCAAGGAAAATGAGATTACTGATGAAGACTCACCTCCTGGGTTGGAGCTGGGACTGTGGGAGCTTACCCTGACAACAGGTTCTGTTAGGAAGGAGGAAGGAGGCAGAGGATCAGCTGTGTGGCTGCTACACGTGGCTTCCACGGGCTCTCACAGCTTTCCTCCTCCTCTGGCCATTTGTTCTTAGGCTCCTTTTCCTCTGTCCACTCCTTAAATGTCAATGCTCCTGGTCTTCAATGTCCTCCATGTATACTCTTTTTGGATCATCTCATTTATTCTCATGGTTTCCATTTCTACTTGATGCCTTCTGAAATTGCTTCTTTTCTGAGCTTCAGATTTACTGATAATAATAAGGAATACTATAACAATAATAATAGCACTACCATTTTTTAATGTTTTTGAGATGGAGTCTTACTTATTGCCCAGGCTAGGTGCAGTGGCACAATCTCGGCTCGCTGCAACATTTGTCTCCCAGGTTCAAGCAATTCTTCTGCCTCAGCCTCCCGAGTAGCTGGGACTACAGGCATGTGCCACCATGCCTGGATAATTTTTGTATTTTGAGTAGAGATGGGGTTTCACCATCTTGGGCCGGCTGGTCTCAAACTCCTACCTCATGATCTGCCTGCCTCGGCCTCCCAAGGTGCTGGGATTACAGGCATGAGCCACCGCACCCAGCCTAGCACTGCCATTTATTAGATACATATTACCTTCCAGGCTCTGTACCTTATCTTATTTAATTATCACAACAAGTCTATAACCCTATCCTTTTTTTTATTTTTTATTTTTAAGACAGGGTCTCACTCTATCACCCAGGCTGGAGTGCAGTGGTGTGATCTCAGCTCACTGCAACCTCTGCCTCCCAGGCTTTAGCAATCCTCCCACCTCAGCCTCTATAAACCTATTCTTATCCCTGTCATACAGACAAATGAACAGGCTTTTTGCAAAAGGTAATGCAACTAATAAGTTAGTGAAGCTGGAAGTTGGACCCAGTCTGCTTGACTCCAGTGCCCTGCTCCACTGCCTGTTAGGCTTCTGTACCTACTCCAAACACAGGACAGCCCAACAGAACTCACCGCCTTCCCTGGAACAAGCCCTGTCCCCATGCTCCCTGCAGCAGTGAGGGAACTACCATGTATTAGTGTCCCAAACCCCTCGTACCAATTTACTGCGTTAATCCATTCTCACATTGCTCTAAAGATCCGCCCAAGACTGGGTGATTTCTAAATAAAGAGGTTTAATTGACTCCCATTCTACATTGCTGGGGAGGTTGCAGGAAACTGACAGTCATAGTGGAGGGGAAGCAGGCACCTTCTTCACAAGGTGGCAGGAGAGCGTGTGAGTGGAGGAAACGACGGATGCTTATGTAACCATCAGATCTCACGAGAACTCCCTCACTATCATGAGAACAGCATGGGGGAAACCGCCCCATGATCTGATCCCCTCCCACCAGGTCTCTCCCACAGCACTTGGGGATTACAAGTCAAGATGAGATTGGGGCGGGGGCACAAAGCCTAACCAGTCACACCATTTGCCCAATTAAGTCCAGCATCCCATGGACTCTCTCCCTCCTCCGCTGTCCCTTTGCTATGTAATGCAAACGTTGCTTGCTAATTATTCCTTGAACCCAGTTCTTGTTCCTCATTCTCCAGTGTATTATCTGAGTTCCTGTATGCTGTGACTGGTGTGCATGTGCCTGGCATTTCTCAGCCTTAGGGGTGGCTGGCTGTGCAGAATCTTCAGATGGCTGGAGCCCCTGGGTTGGTTGTTCCCATCTGCGAACAGCCCCCTCCTTTGTTAACCAGTGTGTCATACAACAGCAGTCATTTTTGTGTATGAATAATGAGGGAGATGTTAAGAAGCACGACCTGGAGTAGACTGCACAGCCACCCGCCTCTCCACTTTCCCTCTCACTGCCTCCTTCCTCCTGACTGCGGCAGAGAGAGGTTGAATCACTCCCTTGTGAGAAACTACTGGGTGGGGGGCCATCCCCTCACCACCCTCAGGACCAGGTCCACATTCCTTACTGTGGCTGACAAGGCCCTCCACGGCTTCCAGTGTCCCCTTCCCACCTCCACTCATGTGTCTGTGAGTAGCATTTGGTGCGGCAGAAACATCACGCCTTTCTGCAGCCTTCTCCTCTATTCTGTGCTGTTACTCACCCCAGTTTCTTGGCTCACATGGTTTCACTTGGGTAATATGCTAATAACATGGAAGTTAAGACCGGCGGTGGCATCAAGTAACCGGGTTCAAGTCCTTGCTCTGTCACTTGTTCATGGTGAAAGCACTCAATCTCTCTGAATCCCAATTTATACCAGACATAAGTGGTTGCTTTCTTTTTTTTTTTTTTTTTTTTTTTTTTTTTTTTGAGACGGAGTCTCGCTCTGTCGCCCAGGCTGGAGTGCAGTGGCCTGATCTCAGCTCACTGCAAGCTCCGCCTCCCGGGTTCACGCCATTCTCCTGCCTCAGCCTCCCGAGTAGCTGGGACTACAGGCGCCCGCCACCTCGCCCGGCTAGTTTTTTGTATTTTTTTTAGTAGAGACGGGGTTTCACCGTGTTAGCCAGGATGGTCTCGATCTCCTGACCTCGTGATCCGCCCGTCTCGGCCTCCCAAAGTGCTGGGATTACAGGCTTGAGCCACCGCGCCCGGCCCAGTGGTTGCTTTCTTTATCCATTTTGCTTAACTGCCCTAACCCCCAAGAAGCCTCCCCTAACCCTCCTTCTGAAGGACCCTATGCAAAACTCTGCAGGCGCCATGCATTGACAGTTGTCTGATTATTTCCCTACCCTGCTTGGCTGAGGTCTCCCAGGCATGGAATCCCTTTGAGATTCATCTCAGGCCCTCGAGTCCAGCCTGGGCGGGCCCGCTACGGCCTATCTGTCAAGGTCAGAGCAGGAGGTCTTCCGGAGAAGGTGGCAGCATACTGGGGCATCGACCATAACACTAACAAACGCAGAAGCTCTAGGGAACGACACCCGCCCGCTGGAGGCTCTCCAGTCTGAGACCCCACTGGAGGAGCTTTCCATGTGGCTGCCTCTCGCCTTTTATCCCAGGGGGCGGAGCCAACGCCAAGCGTGGCAATGACTCACCTTAACCTAATCAGGATGCAGCCTGCTCGTTCATCCATCCATTCATTCATCCATTCATTCATTCAGAGGGATCTATCAGGGTGCCGGTCAGGCGCGGGTCCAAATCCTGCATCTCCAGCGGCCTCCTGGGGGTCGGTCCTCAGGAGGGCTCATAAGTGGAAGGCTTTAGAATGAAGGGACAGGGCCGAGTCCTGGACTGTGGGGAAAGAGGAGCGAAGGTTGACAACCACGCCGACAGGGGCATCCCGCGCGCGTGGGAGAATGTGTAGGGCAAGCAGCAGGGAGAGACCATCTCGGAGACAGGGGAACAGCCAAGCAGAATCCGCTGTGCTGGGCGCGGGGGAGGCCGGGAAAGACAGCACATCTGTGGGGCAGGAGGAGAGGAGGGGAGGGAAGGGAGTAGAAACACTGCTCCTGCCAGCCGCGGGTGATGGGGACACATGTCCAGCTCGCTGAGTCCGAGGGCCTGGGCCCGCTTTTGGTGCCCCATGTTTCTCCGGCGCCCAGCTGTGTGCGCAGAACCATGTCTGCTCCAGGGACAGCAGTGAACGAGCACCGTCCGGAATGGCAGAGCCAACGCGTGTGGCTCATTCCAAGAAAGGTCCCTACCTTCATATATAAACTTCCTAACAAAGCTGCTGGGTCACGGCTTACGGGAGAGGGCGGTGGGCTCAAGGTTCGGCCCCTTTCTCTGAATCTGGCATTTGGAGCAGGCTTTAAGACTTCGGGAAAAGCCGGGCCCCTGTGCAACCACCAAAGGCTGCTTCTCCTGTCCTCAGGGCTAAGATCTTGTTCCAGTCCTCCAGTCCTCGGGGTCTACTCCAGGGGTACAAGGTGCGAGTGGCTCTCTAGAGTACATTTGCCTTTTGGTGCTGCCTTGCATCCTCACTTTGACCCTGAGGGCTGCAGTAAGCCCTGCAGGGTGCTCCACCTTCAAGCATGGGAAGATATGATGCTGGCCGCCTTCTTCCTCCGGTTGCCTGAAAGGGCCCGTGTTTCTCCTTTGCTTCACAGAGAACGCAACACACAACATTAAACACACACAAAGACAGTGAAGGAGAGCAAGGCATCTTCATCAAGGAGGGCGCACCATCTAACAGTCCGCGACCTTGCAGTGCGCCTCTGCAAAGTGGGGACTCCGCTCTGTAGCAGGAGATGGGGGTGTTAAGGATTTTGAAAGTGGTTCCCAGTTTTCCGAGGCAAAGGTGTCTGGGGCTGACGAATGACTTTTGAGAAGGAATGATGAGAAATGTCCTCATTACAGAATTTTCCCAGCCACACTGTGAGTCCCAGGCAAAGGCCCCATGACCACCACCCGGAGCGCTGCGTGCTCCCTGGCAGGGTCTCCTTTGCCTTGTCCGCGCCCCCACGCCACCCCTGGGCCAGGAGGCCATCCTCTCATCCTGGGAGTGCTGGCCTGGCCCGAAGTGCAGCCCCCAAGGCCGGGAGCCGAGATTCTTCTCGGCTTCGGGCTCAGCGCTTTGCAGCGTCGCGTGGTTTCTGCTTCTCGCCCTGTTCCCGTTTCATGCCTGGGGGGACTAAGACCCAGTGCGGTTATGGGCCTCCCTGAGAACACCCGCCGCTAGCAGAAGCGGATTCAACCCCAGGCCTCAACCTGGGCCCAGACCCATGCTCTGGAGTGGAGTTTACCCACGGCTGCCCTTCCTGGGCAAATGTCACCGCTGCCCCCGTCCCCCTAGGTCCAGGGAGGGTCAGTGCTCGGAGCCAGCAGACCCCGGCCTAGGGACAGGTGCCCGCGAGAACGTGGGGACGCCCCCCAGCTCCCCTGCCCTCCTCCCTAGAGGCTGGGCCTGCCGGTTTCCCGGCTGCGCGCAAGGTGGGAACGGAGCCGACTGTGGTCCGCTCGCCCTC
>NW_012118932.1:1732004-1736835 GCF_000951035.1 Colobus angolensis palliatus
CGACGCTGCCCCCTGGCGGCAGAGCGCTGCAGGAGCCCTGGCGAGGCCGAGCCGCAGGGCCAGACCTCCCCGCCGGAGCTAGGTTCCCCAGGGCCAGGAGCTAGATCGCCCTCTATGCCCCATAGCAACCCTCACATTAAAAACGACGAGTTTATTGAATTATGAGGCATGATATACATACGATAAATACCAGAAAATTTAAGTACAGTACATGGAAATATGCAGTTCTATGAATTTTTTTCTGTTATTTTTTAGAGACAGGGTCTGTGTCGCCCAGGCTGGAGTGCAGTGGCACGATCTGGGCTCACTGCAGCCTTGAACTTCTGGGCTCCAGCGATCCTCCTGCCTCAGCCTCCCGAGTAGCTGGGACCACAGGCCCCGCCACCATGCCCGGCTCAGTTCCATGACTTTTGACACATGAAACCACCAGGCTAGCCTCCCCCCAGCTTAAGAAGTCCTCTCCTCCCGAAAGTACCTTCCTGCCCCTTTGCAGCTAATCCGTCACCTCCCTTCGACCCTGGCTCCAGACAACTGCTCATCTGATTTCTGCCATTTGCCTTTATCAGAATTGCATACAAGGAGAACCATTCACTGTGTGGTCTTTTGTGCCTGGCTTTCTTCGCTTAGCACAATGCAGCTGAGAGTCACCCATGTGGCACGCGTGTGTTGTATTTTCCTCTGCCTTGGTCTTGAGGCCTCCCTGGAGAGCCGCTGTAAAGGCCGACTGTGCCCTGACAGGGCTCCTGGGATTTGGTCGTGGGTGTTTGCAGTGGGCCTTTCATGGGGCACCTCTGTATCCTGGCTGACCTGTGACCAGGTGTCCCTCTCCCAGGAGACATATTTATCCTGGCAGATCCCCCTTGTGGTTCTTGTCTGACCTGTATCTACTTTATTCCTACCAAGATAGCTGCTGTCTAGGAAAAGCCCTGACCAGGGAAAACGTTAGGTTTGAGCGTCTCAGTCAGGGATGACACACAGCAGGCAACACAACGAAACACAGGAACTAACAGAAGGGGTCTATTACTTACAGACCCACAGAGGAAGAGGGCACACTGAGGGCCATCGGGAAGGTCTTCAGGACACTGTACGCAATCGTCATTGGGGGGAGCCAGACAGAGACGGACCTCTGGGCTGAGGCTTTTATTGGAACCCAGGGCATTACTCAAGCAGTTTTCCAAGGGCCGCTCTAATTGGTTCACCGGGAGCCAGCAGACTGGAGTCCTGTGGGGCCACCTTGTGACTTAGGAGTGGTCACTGGGGCATATCTGCATAGTCCATGCAGGGTGTGGGCGTCAGTGGGGTGAGTCTAGTAGGTTGTATGTATCTGTCCCATAGGGAGGCAGTTCCCAGGAGGTGGCTACATAGGACCGGATATCTGGATGGAATGTGTTGAGGAACTGAGAGGAGGCAGAGAGCTGGAAACTGTATCCAAGGTGACTAAGCCATGCTTCTAGTATGAAATTGTTAACCTTATACTCAAAATGGATATTGAAGCAACCTAAAATTTCAGGTATTTACTAGAGTGGGTATCAAGTTCCCTCCTTATCACTGGTGAGTAATATTCCATTGTATGGATATGCCACAGGCTGTTTGTCCATTTGGACATTGATGGATGGACTAAAGCTGGCCAAGCTGGGCTGGTGGGGAGGCCCCCTTTCAGGGTCCCAAAGGAGGATGCGGAGGTTGTTGTTGGATATCTGGGTTTCCAGTTTGAAGGCACTGCAAATAAAACTGACTTGAGCCTTCCCAGAAAGGTTTTGGGATATACATGTTTCACTCCTCTTGGGTAAAAATGCCTGGAAGTAGGTGGGATGGCTTGGTTGCATGGTGAGTCTTTTTTTTTTTTTTTTTTGAGATGGAGCCTCACTCTGTCACCCAGGCTGGAGTGCAGTGGCACAATCTCAGCTCACTGTAACCTCCACCTCCTGGGTTTAAGCGATTCTCCTGCCTCAGCCTCTTGAGTAGCTGGGATTACAGGCACGTGCCACCACCCCGGCTAATTTCTGTATTTTTAGTACAGACGGGGTTTCACCATGTTGGTCAGGCTGGTCTTGAACTCCTGACCTCGTGATCCATCCGCCTCGGCCTCCCAAAGTGCTGGGATTACAGGCATGAGCCACCGCACCCGACTGCATGGTGAGAAACTGTTTTTCAAAGTGGTCATGTTATTTTACATTACCACCAGCAATGTATGAGAGCCCATAGCATTCTATGGTTTGTCTTTTCATTTTCTTTTTTTCCATGAGACAGGGTCTCATGCTGTCTCCCAGGCTGGAGTGTGGTGGTATAATTGTAGCTAAATGCAACCTCGAACTCCTGGGCTCAAGTGATCCTCCCACCTCAGCCTCCTGAGTAGCTGAAATGATAGGCACATGCCACCATGCCTGGCTAATTATTTTTATTTCCACTTTTTATTTTTAGTAGAGATGAGGTCTCACTCTGTTACCCAGGCTGGTCTTGAACTCCTGGGCTCAAGTGATCCTACTGCCTCAGCTTCCCAAAATGCTGGGAATACAGGTGTGAGCCACCACACCCACCTGTTTTTTCATTTTCCTAATTTATTTTCAAAGAGCCAAAGTTTCTAATTGTGACAGCATCCAATTTATTAAACATTTTCCTTGATTGCCTACCTTAAGGTGAGGTTGCAAAGATTTTCTCATATATTTTCTTCTAGAATTGCATAGTTTTGGCTTTTCGTTTAGGTCTATGATACACTCAAACTAATTTTATGTGTGGTGTGAGGTAAAAATCAAGGGTCTTATTTATTTATTTATTTAAGATGTAGTCTTGCTCTGTTGCCCAGGCAGGAGTGCAGTTGCATGATCTCGGCTCACTGCAACCTCTGCCTCCTGGGTTGAAGTGATTCTCCTGCCTCAGCCTCCTGAGTAGCTGGGATTACAGGCACCGACCACAACACCTGGCTGACTTTTGTATTTTTAGTACAGACAGGGTTTCAACATGTTGGCCAGGCTGGTCCTGAACTCCTGGCCTCAAGTGATCCACTGGCCTTGGCCTCCCAAAGTGTTGGGATTACTGGCGTGAGCCACTGCGCCCGGCTGAGGCTCATTTTTAGATATAGATCTAGATATCCACTTTTCCAGCACCATTTGTCGAGAAAGCTATCTTCACCTTGACACCTTTGTCAAAAATCACCTGTGGTTAATCTCCTGCTGGAGATAAGCAGGAGGCGCTCCGGGCACCTTGAGAAGGGGCCACCCAATTAATCCAGCCAGGTCTAGTCCAGGAAGCCTTCCTAGGGGGGCAAGAAAGGAATCCAGGCAGAGGGCCTGTTGGTAGCTTACAGTTGTGTTTTTGTGGATTGTGTAGGTACAGCAGGGTGTGGGGAAGACGCAGGGCTAGAAGTAGGCAGGACCCAGATTGGGGTTAGGCAGGGACCTCACATGCTTTGCTAAGGAGCGCACACTTTATCCTGGGAGTGATGAGGGGCCACTGAAAGGCTTAGGCAGGGAAATAACACAGCCAGATTGGCAGTTTGAAACATTGACTCTGGCTGCAGAAGAAGGACTGAAGGAGGTTAAAATGGAGGCAGACTGGCCAGTAACTAGGAGATGATGGAGGTAGGCTGGCTAGTAACTGGGAGATGATGATAGGGAGGGAAACTTCCTCTGATTATCCTTTTTGTTTTCTTTTTTATTTAGAGGTGGAGTCTAAGTTGCCCAGGCTGGTGTCTCAAACTCTTGGCCTGAACCAATCCTCCTGCCTTGGCCTCCCAAAGTGCTGGGATTATAGGCATGAGCCACCATGCTTGGTCTATCTTGTTTTAAGCGTTGACTTTTGTATCATGCTTGATAATGACCTATTCTAAATAAATGCCATGGAATTCAGTAGGTGGAAGCCACAGGACTTGGTGACTGTTTTGGAGTGAGACTGACAGCAAGATGTTCTGTTTGGGGGAGTGGTTCTCAGCCGTTTTTCAGACTGGCCATGCTGGACTTCCTGCCAGAGGCTCTGTGTCTGGGGGCCAGCGGGGAGGCCGAGGCCTCTGTGTTGTACGGACCTCCACAGTGGCTTCGGATGTGCAGCCAGCGTTGAGAACCACTGCTCCAAGTTGACAGCAGATCTCATACTTGGAAAATGTGTGGGTGATAGTTCCAGCCCACAGACTGGGAGTATAGGAGGTGGAGCAGATTTAGGGGGATTTTAAATTCGGTTTTAGCTACTTGACACTTTGAGGTGCTGTTGGGAGATTTCCACGCAGCGGAAAGTTGAATGTGTGGGTTTAAAGCTCAGAAGGGAAGTCCGGACTGGGAAAACAGTCTGGTTGGCCATCAGCACATGGAGCAGGGGTTAACCAGGAGCTTGTAAACCCAGGGAGTTACACGGACAGTTTTATGGGTATGCATACATGTACACTGTTTTTCCTGGGGCAAATAAGGGTTTCTGATTTCACAGGGCCCATGACCCCACAAAAGTTAAGAGCCTCTGATGAGGACAGTGGTTGATCCATGGGACAAAATAAGATTACTGTGGAACCCTGCTGGGGCAAGAAGAGAAAAGACCCCTTCTTTTCTGTGGCCCAGCTGGCAGGTGCCATCTGTCTGCCCTCAGGCCCCTGCCTGCCGGGGATCTACACCTTGGCAACCCTTTGTCACCCTTTGGGTTCTTGTGTTTGATCGAAGTCTTTTCTGCTTTAATTTACATTTTTAACCAGAGTAATATATGTGCACAATTGTGAAAGTTCAGATAGACACACAGAACTTTTTTTTTTTTTTGAGATATAGTCTCACTCTGTCACCAAGGCTGGAGTGTAGTGGCACCATCTCAGCTCACTGCAACTTCCGCCTCCTGGGTTCAAGCGATTCTCCTGCCT
>NW_012118932.1:1737156-1747821 GCF_000951035.1 Colobus angolensis palliatus
GATCTCCTGACCTCGTGATCCGCCCATCTCGGCCTCCCAAAGTGCTGGGATTACAGGCTTGAGCCACCGCGCCCGGCCGATTTTTGTATTTTTAGTAGAGACAGGGTTTCACCATGTTGGGCAGCCTGGTCTCAAACTCTTGACCTCAGGTAATCCCGCCTGCCTCGGCCTCCCAAAGTGCTGGGATTACAGGCATGAGCCACTGCGCCCGGCCCACAAAACTTAAAATGAGAAACAACAGCCCCGAATATAAGAGCCTTTCCTTAGTCTGAGATGTAATTGAGTAACTCTAAGGCCTTCTCTGGGTCAACCTCTCTGTAATCTTCCCTAAAATAGTCCAGCCCTGCTTCTTCCTGTCATCAAGTCCTCTCCCCTTCCTTTGTCCCCTCTCACCTTTCATCTTCCTTGTCCTTGTTGTCACCATTGGTAAGCAGGACTGAGCACCCAAAGGTGCCAAGATGCTGTAGGAAGCTGGAGGGTGGGTGCAGAGCCCAAGCTGTAAGCATCTTTGTCTCCCTCTTTCTCTGCCCCAGGCCTGCATGGAGTGGGACAAAGTTCCCAGGCAGAACCAGGCTCAGGAACAGCTGAAGTCCTGGTCTGGCCTTCCTGTGGTTTTCCTAACTCACCAAGTTACAGGTCAGTCAGAACAGCAGCGCTTCTGACCTCGGTGAGGAGCTACAGGATGTGGACGGGAAGTCAGAGTCTGGGTAGCAGTCCTGGCTCTGCCACCCACTAGATGTGTGACCCCGAGTCAGCTGATTCCTCTCCAGGTGCCTCAGCTTCCCCATCTGCCATACGACCAGTGATCTCTAGGAAGCCACACAGCTCAGTGTCTTGGGGGTAAGGCATCTGCTATAGCCCCGACCCTCTCAGACCATGATGGTGCCGGGAGTCCCATAGTGTCAGCTCATGGGACATCTGCAAAGACTGGCCATTGTGGCTCCCTCCTAACTCTGCGTTCGTGGGGAGTCTTCTGCCCAGAGCCTATATTAGGAGTCCTGGGGGAAGACGCATCCTGCCTGCTTTGCCATTTCCTCAGCCTGACTGGCAAGCAGCCTTTTTCCTCCCAGCCTCTACCCCACCTACTGTGTTTCATGGTAGCATGGAATGGTAGCGTTTGGACCTTGCCATTCAAAGGATTTGAAGGATATTTTTACCCTTCAAGAAGATGTGAATCAAAACAGTGAATCCAAATTATACAAATACTGATTAATTTTTAGACCGATAATTTTCCAGAATGAATTTCACAAGGCCAACAATTAATTGCTTGATCAATGTCCTTTATAGCACAGTTTTCTTTTTTATTTTAATGAACTTCCTTTAAGGCAAGTTTTGAAACTATTACTTTATTTATTTATTTATTTATTTGAGATGGAGTCTCACTCTGTCACCCAGGCTGGAGTGCAGTGGCACGATCTTGGCTCACTGCAACCTCTGCCTCCCAGGTTCAAGCAAGTCTCCTGTCTCAGCCTCCCAAGTAACTGGTGTCTGGTGAATTTTTGTATTTTTAGTAGAGACAAGGTTTCACCATATTGGTCGGGCTGGTCTCAAACTCCTTACCTTAAGTGATCCACCTGCCTCGGCCTCCCAAAGTGCTGGGATTATAGGCGTGAGCCAACGTACCGGGACTGAAACTATTACTTTAATATCCTGCTTTAATGGTTCCACTAACATCCTCTGTTCTTTAGGTTTTGTTTTTTTTGAGACAGGGTCTTGCTCTGTCACCCAGGCTGGAGTGCAGTGGTGCGATCTCAGGTCACTGCAGCCTCGACCTCCTAGGCTCAAGCTATCCTTCCACCTCAGCCTTCCGAGTAGCTGTGACTACAGGCAAGTGCCACTACTCCCGGCTAATTTTTGTATTTTTTTGTACAGATAGGGTCTCACCATGTTGCCCAGGCTGGTCTGGAACTCCTGGGCTCAAGCAATCTGCCCATCTTTGCCTCCCAAAGTGCTGGGATTACATGCGTGAGCCACCGTGCCTGGCTCATCCTCTCTGCTGATGTGACGGGAAGTGCTGAGAAATCCAGGTGTGTGCACCTAGGTCAGTCTTGCCTGGGGACCTCCCAGAGTTCAGCTCTCTGGCTTCGGAGCCTCACCTTCTCCCTCACGTGGAAAGGGAAGCTGCATGTGAAGAGCAGGATTCTGAGCCAGGCTCTGAGTTCAAACCTGGGTCTGCCTCCCTCGGCTGTGTGATTTTGCACCACTTGCTAAAAATCCCCCTGAGCCTCATCTTTCTCCCCTCTAAAATGGGAATAATAATAGTACCTACCTGCTTACCTCAGGAGAGCTGTTTGTATTACATAAGTATGCTTGATTGTTGCCACAAACACAATAACATCACATAATCACTTGTGTAAAACTTCTATTCCCAGCACGCCATGGAAGCTCCAGAAACGTCACTCACTGTCACTGTCAGCAGCATCATTCAAGAATCAAGCTGTTTTCTTCTTCTGGCCACCGGGTGGCACCACAGAACTGGTTCTGTGATTGTTCTGGTCTCAAGGGCAGCCTTGGGGTTTGGCTGAACAGTATGATAATGCTGGTTTTCCGTAGGTCAACAACAGCAAATTACCTGCAGTTTCATATGATTCTACCTAATACTTGCAGTGCCCCCGCCCCGGGCTTCATCTCAGCGAATCACGAACACATGCCACGGACTCACCGGCCGGGGCTCCTTGCCAGCCTTTTGGATTCTCTGTGCAGCCCGGGCTCCCCGGGATCTGGGAGGCCAGGCTGTGTCTACGGATGGCCTGAACCTGCACGAGGCGGCCCAGGAGCCCGCTGGGACTTGCCACTGGAGACCTGGGGCCAAGGGCCCATCCGAGCTGGGAAGAGAGGACTAGAAAGAGAGCATTAGAATTGAGGGGGCTGGGCATGGAGGCTCACGCCTGTAATCGCAGCACTTTGGGAGGCTGAGGGCGGTGGATCACCTGAGGTTAGGAATTCAAGACCAGCCTGGCCAACATAGTGAAACCCCGTCTCTACAGAAATTCAAAAATTAGCCGGGCATGACGGCGTGCATGTGTAGTCCCAGCTACTCAGGAGGCTGAGGCAGGAGAATCGCTTGAACCCGGGAGGCAGACGTTGCAGTGAGCCCAGATTGCACCATTGCACCAGATTGCACCAGAGTGAGACTCTGTCTCAAAAAAAAAAAAAAAAGAAAAGAAAGAAAGAAAAAAAAGAATTGAGGACAGAGGCTGCAATCACAGGAGTTCGATTTGTAGAAGCAGAAGGCTCCCATCTTGTATTAGTAGACTTTCCCTTGCTGAGCCCAGGAAGCATTTCCCAAGAAACTCAAAAGACTCACCACGCGCCACTGACCCTGACCTTCTGCTCCTTGTGCCTCCTTTCTGGCTTTGGGCCCCCAGCATTGTGAAAGGAATTGAGAAACATTGGAAAGATCTCAGATCATTCCCAGAACTGCCTGGTGAGTCTAATAGTGGTGTTGACTCACCTGAAGGCTGGAGGGGGCCCCAAGCCCTACAGCTCTGGGCCTGAGGCCGCTCCTCAGACAAACAGTCCCTGGGCCAAACTGAAGCTAAGCTCTGTGTTTGCAGGGAGGTTCCTGTGGGTGCTCTGCCTGTGTCTTTCTAGCCGGAAGGTCCCAGGGTTTTCCGTATGTGGAGGGACTTGGGTGTGCCAAAAAAACAGGAGCACTTCATGAGCAGCTTTTTCATATTTGTGCATTTATTTAACACTCTCTTCAGTGATAAAGGCACACACAAGTTGTCGCTGTTTTTAAGAATTTAAGGATATTTTCTTTTCTTTTGGGGACGGAGTCTTACTCTGTCGCCCAGGCTGGAGTGCAGTGGCACAGTCTTGGCTCACTGCAACCTCTTCCTCCTGGGTTTAAGCGATTCTCCTGCCTCAGCCTCCCACGTAGCTGGGATTACAGGCGTGCACCACCATGCTCAGCTAATTTTTGTATTTTTAGTAGAGACAGGTTTCACCATGTTGGCCAGGCTGGTCTCGAACTTCTGGCCTCAAGTGATCCACCTGACTCAGCCTCCCAATGTGTTGGGATTACAGGTGTGAGCCACGGCACCAGAGCTAAGGAAACTTTTTTCTAAAAAGGTTACCTCCTTTTTAGAAATTTAAGAATGGCTTAATATTATGAAATCTATCGATGTGATTGATCATATTAATATTGAGCATATAAAAGAGAAAAATGATGTGATCATCCCCACAGATACTGAAAAATTCAACAGTTTATTTTTGGTAAACACTCTTAATAAAATAGAAATAGGTGTATTTTCTTAATACGAAACAATATACTTATCTCAGTATAAAAGCCAGCATCATACTTAATGGGGGACACAATAAAAGTTCTCCCAAACTTGAAGTCAAGAACAAAAGAGGTTTATGCATTTTTACAGCTATTACTTAATATTTTTCTGGATGTGTTAGCCAATATAATTTGACAAGAGGTAGAATATAGAGATAGAGAAATCAGAATGGAGGAAGAATTATTATTTTCAGATCAAAATAGCTGTATACTTGGAAAACACAAAGGATTTTATTCAGAAATTACACACCAAATGCTGGTGAGGATGAAAAGCAATAGGAGGGGCCATTGATTGTTGGTGGGAATGCAAAATGGTATACAGCCAGTTCGGGAGAGAGCCGGCAGTTCCTTACAAAACTAAACATGCTCTTACCACGCAATCCAGCAGTTGAGCTCCTTGATATTTATCCAAATGAACTGAAAACTCAGATCTACACAAAAGCCTGTACATGAACGTTTACAGCAACTTTAACCATAATCGCCAAAACCTGGTAGCAACCAAGCTGTTCTTCAGTAGGTGAATGCACGGACTCTGGTGCACTCCACCTGTGGAATATGACTCAGCACTAAAAAGAAATAAGCTCTCAAGCTGCAAAAAGACATGGAGGAATCTTAAACACATATTACTAAAGTGAAAAAAGCCCATCTGAAAGGGTCATACACTATGCGATTCCAACGATATGACATTCTGGAAAAAGCAAAACTATGGAGACAGTAAAAAGATCGGCGCTTGTCAGGGGTTGCGGGATAGAGGATGAATAGGTAGGGCCCACAAGATTTTCAGGGAAGTGAAACCATCCTATATGATACTACAGAGGTAGATGTCAGGACACGTCTCAACCCATGGAATGGGCAACACCAAGACTAAACCCTAACGTGAACTGTGGACTTCGGTTGACAACGATGTGTCAGTGTAGGCTCATCGGCCGTAACAAATGGACCCGTCTGGTGCAGGATGGCGGTGGGAGGTGGTGTGTGTGCTGAGGGTTTGGGGGCATGTGGGAAATCTCCGTGCTTTCCACTTAGTTTTGCTGTGAACCTAAAGTTGCTCCAAAAAAATAAAATCTAGCTGGGCGCGGTGGCTCATGTCTGTAATCCCAGCACTTTGGGAGGCCGAGGTGGCTGGATTGGTTGGGTCATGAGTTCAAGACCCGTGTGGCCAATGTGATGAAACCCCATCTTTATTAAATATGCAAAAATTGGCCAGGCATGGTGGTGCATGCCTGTAATCCCAGCTACTCGGGAGGCTGAGGCAGGAGAATCACTTGAAACCAGGAGGTGGAGATAGCAGTGGGCCGAGATCACACCACTGCACTCCAGCCTGGCAAGAGAATGAGACTCCATCTCAAAAATAAATAAATAAATAAAATCTATTAATTAAAAAAGTGGGCCGGGCGCAGTGGCTCAAGCCTGTAATCCCAGCACTTTGGGAGGCCGAGACGGGTGGATCACGGGGTCAGCAGATCGAGACCATCCTGGCTAACACAGTGAAACCCCGTCTCTACTAAAAATACAAAAACTAGCCGGGCGAGGTGGCAGACACCTATAGTCCGAGCTACTCGGGAGGCTGAGGCAGGAGAATGGCGTAAATCCGGGAGGCGGAGCTTGCAGTGAGCTGAGATCCGGCCATTGCACTCCAGCCTGGGCTACAGAGTGAGACTCCGCCTCAAAAAAAAAAAAATTAAAAAAGTGTTACAAACCACAGAATAATTTAGTAAAGTGTCTAGTTTGATATTAATATTCAGAAACTATAGACTTCACATGAATAAACAACTAGTTATTAATAGAAAAACTAATGGAAGAAAGTTCATTTAAGTCCATTTACAAAAACAACAACAGCAAAAGCAACAATGATGATACAAAATGAAACAATTTGGAACAAACTTAGTGAGATATATGAAACATTTATGATTTAAATTTTAAAATTCTAAGAGATACAAAAGATGATTTAAATATATAGAAAGACATACCACATGCTAATTTTTATTTATAAATTTATTTTAGAGACAGGGTCTTGCTCCGTTGCCCAGGCTGGAGTGCAGTGGCACAACCTCGGCTCTCTGCAGCCTTGACCTCCTGGGCTCAAGTGATCTTCCCACCTCAGCCTCCTGAGTAACTGGGGCTACAGGTGCACACCACCATGCCTGGCTATTTTTTTAAAAATTTTTTTTGTAGAAGTGGGGTTTTGCCATGTTGCCCAGGCTGGTCTCAAACTCCTGTGCTCAAGCAATCCACCCACCTTATCCTCCCAAAGTGCCAGGATTGCAGACATGAGCCACCATGCCCAGCTGAAATACCATTTTCAATTACTGGTTTATGTGTTTTTTTTGTTTTTGTTTTTTTTTTTTTAGTAGAGACGGGGTTTCACTGTGTTAGCCAGGATGGTCTCGATCTCCTGACCTCGTGATCCGCCCGTCTCGGCCTCCCAAAGTGCTGGGATTACAGGCTTGAGCCACCACGCCCGGCCGAAATGAGTACTCTCTTATGTTGCTAGTGACTGTAAACTGGTAAAGCTTCTGAGTAGAGCAGTTTGATGATACCTATAAATACAATTACTATAATTTTTAAAGACAATGTTAGAATTTACATACATTATTTCCATTTACTCAACATTCTCTTTTTTATCCTGTATCTTAAGTTGCTCTTCTGAGATCAATTTTTTTCTTTCATTAGTTCAACTTTCTTGATGACAAACTCCCCATTTTTGCCACCCTCAGTCTTGAGACAGTCTCGCAGGGTTCATCATTCTAGGTTGACAGTTATTTTCTGTCAACATTTGCAAGACTGTATTCACTATCTTCTGACTTCTGTTGTGTCTGCTGAGAAGTTGGCTGTCTTTCTAACTGTTAACCTTTGTGGTGACTTGCCCCTTCTCTCTGGTTGTCTTTAAGATCTTATCTTTGTTGTTTGCATTTTCAGTTTTACTGAGATGTGTCTAGGTAAGGATTTATTTTTACTTACCCTGCTTGGGATGCATTTTTGTTCCTACACTTCTGATATGTTTTTCACAAGTTGTGAAAATGTCATGGCCATTATCTCTGTGAATATTTTATTTCCCTTATTCTCTGTTTTACATTTTTGAGGACCTGGTTACACATATACATGCATGTTCACACACACACATCCTCACTTGTGCTTCCTTTATGTTTTTCTTCTATTTGTCTTTCAGGGTTGCAACTTTGGTAGCTTGTTAACTCCCAATTCCCTAATTGGTATTTTAAGATTTATATGTTTCGGCCGGGCGCGGTGGCTCAAGCCTGTAATCCCAGCACTTTGGGAGGCCGAGACGGGCGGATCACAAGGTCAGGAGATCAAGACCATCCTGGCTAACCCGGTGAAACCCCGTCTCTACTAAAAAAATACAAAAAACTAGCCAGGCGAGGTGGCGGGCGCCTGTAGTCCCAGCTACTCGGGAGGCTGAGGCAGCAGAATGGCCTAAAACTCAGGAGGCGGAGCTTGCAGTGAGCTGAGATCCGGCCACTGCACTCCAGCCTGGGTGACAGAGCGAGACTCTGTCTCAAAAAAAAAAAAAAAAGATTTATATGTTTCATTTCAAATGTTTTTAAAATCTGTCTGTTCATTCCTGATAATCTCTTGTTGCCTGCTCATACATACATGCATACATGTATTTTTTATACATAGATGTGTCTTAAAATTTTTATTTGGAAAAAACTTTAGATTTGTGGGAGAATTGTAAAGGTAAGATAGGTAGTACAGATTTCCTTCATGTTAACATCTTATATATCCACAATATATTTACCAAAACTGAGAAATTAACATTGATATAACATTACTAACTAAACTGAAGACTTTATTTGGATTTCTCCAGTTTTTCCACGAATGCTCAATTCTGTTCCAGGACCCCAGCCGGGATACTGTGATGTTCTCAGTCACCATGACTCCTAAGAGCCCTCTCTTCAATGGTGCACTTTACAGGGTTCTAAAACACACTTTCAAACCAGCAGAAGAAAAGGGAAAAAAGTTAACAAAACATATGGTAAATAGGATATATAAAATAAGATACAAATAAGTCCTAAAGTAACATATTTATAACAACTAAAAATGTCAGTAGCTAAATAAAAAGGCAGAAAATATCTAGGCAGAAACTCTTAGTCTTGATACTCAGAACTGTGAGGAATATGCTTAAAAGGATAGAGAAAGACTGAAAAGAAACAGACAGAAAAATGATATAGCAGGCAAATATGAACCAAAGAAAGAGTAGTGATATTAACAGCTAACAAAATATAATTGAAGGCAAAACCATCATATTATCAAAGAGGGATATAGCATATGATAAAATGGACACACACACACACACACACACACACATAAAACAATAGTCTTGAAAAAACTATGAAGCAACAACTGGCAGAACTGTAGGAAGAAACAGCTCAACAATTGTCGTTGGAGATCTTCGTGAAGCCACCTTCTCAGGACGAGTCAGTCCCATAGAAAAAGCAAGCAAAGGCGTAGATGATTAGATTAATTTAGTTCCTAACTTAAGAGTAAAGGTGTTTCGGGGCCGGGCACAGTGGCTCACACCTGTAATGCCAACACTTCAGGAGGCCAAGGCGGGTGGATCACCTGAGGTCAGAAGTTTCAGAACAGCCTGACCAAGATGGAAAAACCCTGCCTCTACTAAAAATAACAAAAAATTAGCCGGGCATGGGGGTGGGTGCCTGTAATCCCAGCTACTCCGGAGGCTGAGGCACGAGAATTGCTTGAGCACAGGAGGCGGAGGTTGCAGGGAGCCGAGATGGTGTCACCGCACTCCAGCCTGGGCAGCAGAGCGAGACTCAAAAAAAAAAAAGAAAAAAAAAGTGCAGGTGTATCAAGAAGTGGTGCTACCTGTTTGTCTATCTCCCAGATATGGAAGCCAGGATGGAATCCTCTATGAATTAGAAACACATACTGAAGTATGAATGGTTTTTAAAACGTAAGTGAACAATAAAGTGAGAAAGAGAATGCAATTTATTAGCACAGGACTATATTAAAGACATACACACAAAAATATGCATTTGACAAAGATGCAGGGCTACACATCAGAGACATTGCAATAGAAGGCCATGGTGGGGCGAGGGGGAGGTGGGGATAGGAACTGGGCCTAGAGATGAAGGGGGGAAGAGGAATGAAACAGGAGAAGGGCCTCGAGGCTGATGCTGGCAATAAACTCTGAACTGAGGTGGATGATGAGCCCAGCCCTGTATACACCTTCCGGTTACAGGCTGATTACAATCTTTCCTATCAGCAGAAAGGCTTGTGCACGTGACCGTAGACGTCATGTGACCAGGGGGCAGCAGGCTCTCCCTGGAAAATCACAAGCTGGGGGCCTGAAGACAGGTCTGGAGGCAGGGGCTGCACGTTCCTGCCAGGAGTGCAGTGTCAGCGGCCCTCCCAGCCCAGACAAAGTCCCCTCAAAGTTGGCCTCTCTGTCTTGGGGGAAGCACAGCATACTGGCCACAGCTTAGCTTGAGTTTCTGGATTTCTCAAGCAACAAGCTTGAAATTCCCAAGAGCAAAGTTCTCCAGGCTGGTCCCAAGGCTGGGCGATGTGTGGCTTTCCAGCTCCCTTTCCCATCTCACCTCCTGCTCCCAGAGGAACGTGAGCAAGTGAAGCCCAGGGATGGGCCACAGGAAATCTCAGAGAGAAATGGTCCCGAATGACAACCTTCAGAGCATCAAGGAGTTTTTTTAAAATGTAAAGTTACCTAAGGACTTGGATAGACATTTTTCCAAAGAAGATATTCAAATGGCCAATAAGTACATGACAAGATGCTCAACATCATTAATCATTAAGGAAATGCACATCCAAACCACAACGAAATACCACTTCACACCCATTAGGATGACTTTTATAAAACAGAAAATAAGTGTTAGGATGTGAAGAAATGGGAGCTCTTGTGCCCTGTTGGTAGGAATGTCAAATGGCACCACTACTGTGGAAACCAGTAGGATGATTCCCCCCAGATTAAACACAGACTTTCCACAGGATGCAGCAATCCCACCCCTGGGTATATAGACAAAGGACTTGAAAGCAGGAACTCAAACAGAGATGTGTATACTCATGCACATGGCAGCACTGAAAAGATGGAAGCAACTGGCCGGGCGCGGTGGCTCACGCCTGTAATCCCAGCACTTTGGGAAGCCGAGGCGGGTGGATCATGAGGTCAGGAGATGGAGACCATCCTGGCTAACACGGTGAAACCCTGACTCTACTAAAAATACAAAAGAAAAATTAGCTGGGCGAGGTGGCGGCGCCTGTGGTCCCAGCTACTCAGGAGGCTGATGCAGGAGAATGGTGTGAACCCGGGAGGCGGAGCTTGCAGTGAGCTGAGATCCGGCCACTGCACTCCAGCCTGGGCGACAGAGCGAGACTCCGTC
>NW_012118932.1:1748156-1749019 GCF_000951035.1 Colobus angolensis palliatus
ATTATCTATATTATATATCTACATGTATTATATAGGAATATTATACAGTCTTAAAAAGGAAGGACATTCTTGGTTTTTTTTTAGAAACTGATGTTTATTTTCCATCAACCTTATTTCCATGTTGCTGAAGAGCCCGTGCAGGAACAGCTTAGGACCATTCAGTGGTTGCTGCTACCCATTCAGTGGCCTGAATTCAGTGGTCTGAGCAGTGGGAGCTGCAGACCAGTCTTCTGTGGCAGGCTGACCGTGCCAGTCTTCAGTAGGGAACTGTTGAATAGGCACAGAGGGCACCTGCACGCCGTCAGGCCAGTCTGCAACCTCAGGCTGAGCAGCCGTGAACTCGGGAGCTGGAGCGTCCGTTCACCCTGAAATTCCTCCTTGGTCACAGTGTTTTCAGCAGCAGCTTTTTCAAGCTCTTCAGGATCTCTGTAAAAGCAGAGATCAGGCGTGACCTCCTACGGGTGTTCGCAGGAAACGGCACCATGCATGCACAGAACTTCCTGAGCCAGCATCCAGCACATCTGACCCACTGAGGGAGCTCCCTTGTGGCATGGGATGGCGATGTCCACGTCGCGCAGAGGAGCAGTGGTGGGTAGGTTAACATAAGATGCCTCTGTCAGAGGCTGCTGGTCAGCCCTGGGGTCAGTAAGCACGAGAAGCCGTGGCTCCCGGAAGGCTGCCTGGATCTGGTTAGTGACGGTTCTAGGACTGAAGCGGCCAGCAATTGGAGTGGCTCTAGTGGCAGCAGCAAACTTCAGCACGGCCCTCTGGCCAGTATTCCTGGAGGATATAACCCTCACATCAGCAGGGTTTTCTTTTTTTTTTTTTTGAGACGGAGTCTTGCTCTGTCGCCCAGGCTGGAG
>NW_012118932.1:1749417-1762328 GCF_000951035.1 Colobus angolensis palliatus
CCAGCAGAAGCTTCTCCCAGGTCATCTTCAGATTTATGAAGTAGATGCCATCACTTTTCCTTTTATAGATGTACTGTTCCATCTGGAAGTCAAGATTGGTGCCACCTAAGTGGGTTCCTGCTGCAAGGAACTTAAGGACATCCCCCTTCTTCATTTGAAGGACATCAAGGGCTCCGGACATTGTGAAAATTTCCTTTAAGTTACGATGGAAATCCAGAACAACGCCAGATGGACCCCTCTGCAGGTAGCCCAGAAAGGCAAAAGGAAGGAAATTCTGATACACGCTACAACATAGATGAAACATGAAGGCTGAGTTTCAAGCAGAATAAGCCAGTCGCTAAAGGACTGTATATCCCACTTATATGAAGTGCCTAAAATGACCAAGTTCATAAAGGCAGGAAGTAGAATGGTGGTTGCCAGGGGCTGAGGGGCTGGGGAAATGAGTCCGCGTTTAATGGGTCAGAGTTTCAGTTGGGGATAAAAGGGTTCTGGAGATGGATGGGGGGTAATGACCGCACAACAGTGTAAATGCCACAAAACTGTACACTTACAATGCTGAAAATGGTGTCTTTTATCACAATTTTTAAAAAGTTGCCTAAGAAGAGACTAAGCAAAGCAGATGCATTTCAAAGCAACCCCCACCCCTCTCCTTGGTGAAGTCTCAGAAGGAACCTGAAGCTGGAGTAGAAAGAAAGGAAGCCTGGCTCTCAATAAATTCTTCGCCTCTAACGGAAATGAAACGGGAATAGAGTGAGGTCTCATGCGTTTGGTCCTGAGGCTGTCCTGGGCGAGGGTGGATCCTGTTGTCCTCTGCTGGGCAGGATCCGGCTCCCCTGTCTTTCTGCAGGGGGCCAGGCCTGGAAACAGGGGTGCACGTGCTTACCCTTGTGTACACACATCCGTCCCATCCACATGGGGACCTGCCCATGTGTTTAGAATATTTGACGCCATTCTCCATGCCTTAGCATCTGGGCAGGTGGCCCTATTTTTCCCTTCAAGTCACTCCTTCCTAGCCAGTCCCATGCTCTGCTGCAGGGCCAAAGACCCCTCACCCAGCAGGGCCAGTGGCAGGACAGGCCTTTAGGCGGACGGCTCTCTGCTCTAGTTACCCCCAGCAAGAGGGGGCGGGCCTCATGCCCTGGCCAAGGCTCAGATGAGCAGCCACTGCGGGCTGAAAAGTTTTGCTGTGGAATTCTGTCCTCTCAACAATAAGTGCAGTCCCAGCCTGTCTCCAGCTCTGGCGTGGCCAGCACTTTTGTTATCAGTGATGAGCTCTGCTCTGACAAACGCTGACCAGCCTCCTGCTCCTGGGGCCACCTGGCCATTGTCCTTGAGATGATTGTGGAGAACTGGAGCAGACGCGATAAAGGCAATTGCACCTGGACTTTGGTTCGAGTGTCCTGGAGGCTGCAGGCAGGTGGTCCAGCCAGGCCTGTGGCAGCACAGGCTTCCCAGCCAGGCCTGGTGGAGACTCACCACTACCACCCACTGGGGCTGGCTCTGCCTGTGTTCAAATCCAAGCGAGTTCCTCGGTTCCTCACCTCCCAGTCCTGTAGAATGGGGATAATGCAGGTAGCTGCCCTGTGAGGAGCTGGGAGGGAGAGAGGAGGTCACACCTAAGGTTGGCAATTGATGGTCAAAATGCAACATTCCTGGGAAATCGGGGGCCCTTTTGCTTCCTTTCCAGCCCACGATGGGTGGTCTGGGTTCTAGGAAACCAGCAAGAGCTGGAGAGGGAGGAAAGGAAGAGAGAAAGCAGAGTGAACGAGTGGGGGTTGGGCATGAGCTCACCCCAGTGGCACTAAGCCTGGTGCCCAGAGCCTGGTATTGGGAAAGCCAGCTTCTTCTCCCTCCCAGCTGTACCAAAACGAGCACCAGAGAGAACTCTGAGCCTGTCTAGCTGCAGGTGAGACCCGTCCTTCACCTCTTCACCAAGGGAAGTTAAGCAGAGGGTCAGGGCACGCCTTGGAGCTGGGGTAGTGCTGCCTGACGGCTTGATGTCTCCGGGTTGGTGTCATCCGGGCATCATCTTCATCGTCTTCATGTTTTAGCACTGGTGAGGGTGTACACAGGAACAAGGTGGGGGGCAGCAGACAGCCTGTGGGGTGTTCTGTGCCCAGCCCTGACCAACAGAACAATCACAAGCTGCTATGGGTTGAGTGGTGTCCCTCCCAAATTCCTGGGTTGAGGTTCTAACCCCACCCACTGCCTCAAAATGGGACATTATTTGAAAACAGGGTTGTTTGAGATGTCATTAGTTAAGATGAGGTCGTTAGGATGGACCTTAATCCAGTACGACTGATGTCCTCCTAAAAAGGGGGAATTTGGACACAGACGCACAAAGAGTGCCATGTGAAGACAGAGGCCGAGTGTGGGTGGTGCCTCTGCAGGCCAAGGAACCAGCCCTGCTGACATCTTAGTGTCAGACGCCCGGCCTCTGGGACCGTGGGACGATACACTTCTGTCGTGTGAAAGCTGCTCAGGTTGTGGTACCTTGTTACGGCAGCCCTGGCAAACCAACACACATCCCCTGGGAGAGGGGTCAGCCTCCAGACCAGGGGTAGATACTGGCCAGCCCTGAGGCCAACGGTGATTCTTTTGAAAATCAGCTCTGCACTCTACGAGTCGCCAGGGAGGACCAAGCTCCTCAGTATTCCTGGAACTCCCCTGGGACCAGTCCAACTTCCGGGAGGCAAAACTAATGTCTCATCTCATTCACGCGTTCAGCAAACACTGTCTGGGCGACAGCTCTGTGGCAGGTGAGGCTGGGCACTGGGAATGTACTGGGCAGGGGGCAGGCTCTGTCCCTGCCCTTAAAGGGCTCGCTGGCAGCCTGGAAGGGAGACAGGCACTTTCCAAATACAGGCTCTTCATGGAGTGTGACAGCGAGAAGCTGGGCTGAAGGACGGCCCAGGGACCTCTGGTCTCTTTCCCTAGGGCAGCCTCCTTTCTCACGCATGCAAGGCCTTTGAGGAATGAAGATCTTGGTTCTCAGGACAGCTTCTCACAGGTGGTAGGAAAGGTGCTTCTCCCAAGGAACGTGGGGTGGCTGGCTGTCCAAGTCAACCTCTTACCCCCTGGCAGGCACTGTCTGTGAGAGCGCTCCCCGAGAAACCTGCACACGCTCCCCGAGAAACCTGCACACGCTCCCTGAGAAACCTGCACACGCTCCCCGAGAAACCTGCACACGCTCCCCGAGAAGCCTGCACACGCTCCCCGAGAAGCCTGCACACGCTCCCCGAGAAACCTGCACACGCTCCCTGAGAAACCTGCACACGCTCCCCGAGAAACCTGCACACGCTCCCCGAGAACCTGCACACGCTCCCCGAGAAGCCTGCACACGCTCCCCGAGAAGCCTGCACACACATCTCGTCCTCGAGTGTTTTCCTGGGAACCTGACCTGTGACAGTTGGTGCCGGGAGGGATCCTAGGAACAGACTCTAAAATGGGACCTTGGGGCTGGGTGCCCTGCCGGCCGGCTGGCAAGGAGGACCAGGCACACGGCTGTGGCACAGCTGTTCCAACTCGCCCGGTGGGGAGCGGGTGGGAGGGATGTGCTGATGGAGGCTGGTCCTGCACACTGTGTCCTGTGACGCCGCAGCTGGGAACCAGACCCTGGGTTCAGGTCCGGAGCTGTGATGACTAACTCCCCATCAGCAGGAAGTCCTGTCTCCTAAACGCCTTGGTTTCCTGAACTATGAGGGGGTGAGGCGAGCTGACTGGCCAAGTTGATTCACTGTGGTCCCTTCCAGCTCTAGCATCCTACACAAGCCGGAGAACTGGGGAGAGGGGTTTGGGCGGGATGGGAGAGCCCTGGAGCCAAGAGTGTGAATAAGCGAAGGGGAGTGGATGGAGGAGATTTTCTGGGGCCCACGCTGCCGCTGCCTGAGGCAACCTGTTTCACCCTGGGCTCAGGCCCTCCCCTTCCTCCCCCAAGTCCTCCCAGGTTCGGGGGCTAGGGCACCTGTCGCTGACCCAGCTGAGCCTGGATTTTAGTCTACGTTCCTCAGGATGCCCTTGCCTCCTGGACTTCCCTTTCTTCCTCTTGTGTCTGTCCCAGTCTGGCAGGAGTGTGCACTCAGGACCATTAGCAGTTGGGGAAGTTGGAGAGGACATTGCTTAGGCACAGGTTTCTGGGCTGTGAAGCCTTGAGGAGCCTCTGGGCTGTGGGTGCCTCCCTGCATCCCCCCCGCCAGCCAGCCCACAGGCAGGCACTCAGGGAAGACATGGAGGCTCTGAAGGCCTAAGTGACTGCTTGAAGGCCACACAGCTAGTCACAGGGCCACATCCACCACTTCCACATCCAGGACTGAGTAGCTCCAAGCCAGAGCTCCTTCTGCAGCCCCCTCATCTTCCTCATTGAGGCCACCTGCATTGTTCAGAGTTGAGAGGTGACGTTGGGACTGTGACTGGGACAGCGGAAGTTTTTCTTTTTTCTTTTTGTTGTTGTTTTTGAGATGGAGTCTTGCTCTGTCGCCCAGGCTAGAGTGCAGTGGTGCGATCTTGGCTCGTTGCAACCTCTGCCTCCTGGGTTGAAGCGATTCTCCTGCCTCAGCCTCCTGAGTAGCTGGGATTATAGATGCCCGCTACCATGCCCGGCTAATTTTTGTATTCTTAGTAGAGACAGGGTTTTGCCATGTTGGCCAGGCTGGTCTCGAACTCCTGACCTCAGATGATCCACCTGCCTCGGTCTCCCAAAGTGCTAGGATGAGCCACTGCGCCCAGCTCTTTTACTTTTTATTTGCTTGTTTATTTATTCATTCCAAAATGATATTGAATGGTTATTTAAAAGGCTTTTAAATTCAAAATAAAGAGTTAAAGAAAGTAAAATAAAGTTTAAAGAAAGTAAAAATTACCCTTAAATTCCACCAACTGGAGCTAGTCACTGTTAACAGTTTGGTGAACAGATTTCCAGACAGCTCTATGTGTGTGAGTGTGCGTGTGAGTTTGTATGTGAGATTTTATGATAATGGGATTATATACTGTTTCATAACCTGCTCTTTTTACTCAACAATATGCCATGGAACTCTTTCCACATCGGTAAATATAGCTCTGCCCTTCATCTAACAGCTGCAGACCGTCATCCATTGCATTCCACTGGGAAGGAAAGTATGGACCGTGTTTCATTTACCCAACCTGACACTGGGCATTTAGGCTGTTTCCAGTATGTCTCTCATTACAAAAAAACCGAGGGATGGGCACGATGACACCTCTGTCTTGTCCAGCTGCTGTCTTCAGGTCCATTTCAGCAGGCTGGTCTTAAACAACACTCCCTACAGCAAGTAAGGGCACTGCGCTGCCTCATTGCAATGGCAGATCCTCGTTTTCAGGAAATCCAGGGCTCCTCCCCAACGGGCCAGGGCAGCAGAACCACACACACAAAGAGACAGCCTTCTCCTCAGGAAGTTCTGGGGGAGAGGCAGAGAGGGGCCCTTGCCCCGAGTCCATATCTAAAGTCGTGGCTAGTTGTCCCCATGACAGTCTGCTCGGCTTCCTGCTGGAGTCTGGGGGGCCCTGAGGACGGCCTGCAGCTCTGCGGCGCGCTCGGCTTTTCCTCCAGGAGGCAAGTGGGCTAAAGAAGCTGGGGCTGAAGGCGGCTGGCAGGCTGAGGGCATCCCAGCTGGGATGGAAGCCTTGGCCTGGTGCTGCTGCTTCTCTCCAGGCTCCGGCATAGGAGCTGAGACGGTGGGATCGAAGAAGTCAAGCTGACAGTGGGAAGGAGAGACCCACAGCCAGATGATCATAGGGGTGACAGTTCTTATGCACTTGGTCGGGGGTGGATGATAAAAAAGGGGACTGGGAGGCGATGGGGTAGTCTCTCCATGATTAGACGACGGTCTATATATTGGCCAGGTGAGGCCTTGAAACAAAACACAGACTTTCTTTATACTTACGAGCAGTTTACAGAGCAGGTCAGCTGGGCAGAAGGTACAGAGATCTTCCATCTACCTCCTGCCCCTACGCAGGCGCAGCTCTCACTATCACCCTCCCTCAGAGGGGTGCGTGTGTCACAATTCACAGCCTTTCCCTTACACAGCGCTATCACTCAGCCCACAGTTATCTCTCTGTGGATTTGGACTAATGTGTCCATAACGACATGCATCCACCATTGTGTATACATTTGTAGTTAGCCTCCCTTTCTTAAAACTATGCCTTGCAGTGAAACTGCAACTCCCCTGCCCCCAACACACAGGCATATGCACACACACACACACAGACACACATGCACATTCACACACACACGCACACACATGCACACACAGACACACACATGTAGACACACACACATGCAGACACATGCACACAGACACAGACGCAGACACGCACACAGACACACATATGCAGACACACACACATACACGCAGACACACATGCACACAGACACACATGCACATGGACACACACACACACAAGCACACACAGACACACACACGGAGACACACGCACACACATACACACGCACACACACATATGCGTACACACACACGCACACACACAGCAACATGTACACACATGTGTGTACACAGACGCACACACATGCACACACACAGACACATAGACACACAGTCACATGCACACACACATGCACATACAGACACATGCACACACACGCACGCACGTGCACGCACACATGCATGCATGCGCGCACACACACACACAGGTTTTTTACCAAGGGAAGAGACATAGGTGAATCTATTTTACTGTTTTCAGAGGCAAGCTTTCCTCTCCACCCCTGCAGTGTGTCCCACGGTCACAGATGGGTTTACTGCGGCTACGGTGATTCCATCACCAGCTGGGCTTGGAGTCTGGAGGAGGCCTTCCAAAGGGGGCAGGAAGAGAAGGAGGGAGCAGGCAGAATCCCAGAGCCTTCGTGGTGGAATCTGGCCAATGATCCTCTTTAGCGGAGGCTCACGGGTTGCCTCTGTGGAGCGTGGCTGTTCCTGAGCCGACTCACACTAGCTCGATCATGAAAACATCTGTTGCAATCTCCAGTTAGTGCCTCTGCCCACAGATGGCCTTTGAAAAGTGCTTTTGGTGCATTCTGCCTCTGAGACATAGGCCCCACCCTCCCGCCTCCCTAGAAAGCCCACAGAACCGACAGGTGCTTTAAGGAATCCACTCCAGGACAGGGCTGTGGCTGGGCCGGGGTGGAGGATGGTGTGGTTTGGGGCAGCCGGCATCTATTTCCCATTCTTTCATTCTTTACTGATGGTACCCTGCTCTTTCCTCTCCTGCAGTCTCAGGCCTTGTACTTCTGGAGGGGATGGTTCTGCCTCCAGAACCAGGGCTCTGCCACATGACACAGGCCTAAGCTGACTCACACATCACAGAGGTTGCCTCATGACCTGGTTGCCACCAATCAAAAGCGCCTCAGGCTTCCCTCTGAGGCGGCTCCAACCGGCCATCCCACCTAACTTACAAGGCGTGTGGGGCCGGAACCGGTCTGCAGCCATCCCCAGGGGCTTCTTCCAGGGACAAATGTGAATCCCAAGGTCACAATCAAGGGGATACTTAGAAACAATTCCCCTTTGGGATGTTAAGAGGCTTCCAACAACTGGACTGTTGTTGACAGACCCCTTGAATTCTGTGCTGCAAGGTTTCCTTTTGGCTGAACACTGAGAAGACACCACCCCCAGCTGTCACCTGTTCGCACGGTGATTTCCTGCCCCATCTCTGAAATCCCCACTTATGCCCATCTCGGGAACTTTGAGCTGGGACCAGCTCTGGTTCTTGACTCTGAGCTACCAAAGGGCCTAAGGAGACCCTGGAGTGCCCGCAGATGAAGAAACAGGGCACACAGAGGGGCCGTGACTTTCCCTGAGCCACACAAAGCCAGGACAGGAGCCTAGGAGCCCCAAGGGCCCATCTCAGGCTCTTTCCACTGTCACCACATACATCAATTCAGAATGCAGCCAGCTGAGACAAGGGAAGACCGGAATCAGCTGTCAGGGAGTCTAGACTGTTCCAGGCCTGGGTGCTGGCACCTGAGCCGAATGCTTCTGTCTTTTTGCTCTGCTCTCCTGACCATGCGGTCCTTTTCCTTGTGCTTCTTGCTCCATTTTCCAGCAATCCTGTCCACTTCCGGGCAGGAAGAGGGAGAAGGGCTCTGGGGCAATGGGCTGTGCCAGCTGTTTGTTCCTCCTAAAAAGCCTCCCTGAAACCCACGCCCTGGAACGTCTTAGGTTTCTTCAGCCAGCACTGAGTTGCCTGGGCACGCATGAGTGAGTATTTTTAGTCGGGCGCATTGCCACCCGAACAAAATCGGGGTCTGCTAGACAGGAAGAAGGGGAGAAGACCAGCAGCAGAGTCTGCCACACAGTCGCTGGATGGGGATCTTGGCTAAGAATGCCCTGCCCGGTAAACCACCAGGCCCTTCTCTTCAACCTCCAACAACCCAAAGACTGACCACAGTACAGCAGATAACATTTGGTTTTTCTGTGGAATTGGACGTTTTCAGGGACCTCAGAAGCTAGGAAGGAGGAAGGGGGGTATTCTGACCACAAACAACCTTCACATGGTCATCTCTGAGTTCTCTCCTCTTCCTGAGGGCCCTGCTCAGAATTGTGAGGGTGGGAAGTGCAGGGCCAGAGGGACAGGGGAGCGACATGCTGGGAAAGGGTGAAGTCAGAATGCCATTCTACCTGCAGCCCGCTTGCTTGGAGACCCGGGCAGGGCGCTGAGGCACCTTTCCGCACATTCCACCTCTCCACATGGAGTCCACGGGGCCCATGGACACAGACCTGGCTTTTCTTCCAGGCTGGGCCCAGACTCCTCCATGAGGTTCCCTGGTTAGGGGGAACTACTCGCCCTTCCCACTCATGCCCTGGAGCCCCTGGGGCAGGCACCTGTCAATGCACTCATGGCATGTGAGCTCACCTTGACCTGAACAGTGTTCTTCAAAGTGAGGTGGACTGAGGGCAGCACTGGACCACCTGGGAACCTGCCAGGCTGGGGTGCAGTGATGCAATCACAGCGCAGAGCTCACTACAACCTCCAACTCCTGGGCCTAACTGATCCTCCCCTGTCAGCCTCCTGAGTAGCTGGGACCACAGCCACACATCACCACACCTGGCTAATTAAAAGCTTTTTTTTTTTCTTTTTTTTTTGGTAGAGATTGGGTCTATGTTGCCCAGGCTGGTCTTGAACTACTGGGCTCAAGCAATCCTCGCACCTCAGCCTCCCACAGTTCTGGGATTACAGGCGTGAACCACCATGCCTGGCCAATATATATATTTTTAGAGATCGGAATCTCACTATGTTGCCCAGGCTGACCTCAACTCCTGGGCTTAAGCAGTCCTCCTGCCTCATCCTCCAAGTAGCTGGGACTACAGGCACACACCATGGCACCCAGCTTCACAGTCTGTGTTTTAATAAGCCCTCAGGTGATCCTGACACATGCTCAAGGTGAGAACCTTTGATGTATGCGACTCTCCGCTGTGAAACCCAGCTTCCGGCCTGTTAGCACCAACCCAAAGGCAGCTGAGAAAGTCAGAAACAGAAAGAGTCCACCTGGCTCCTCTCACTTCAGCACAGGCAACAACCCTGTGAAGACTCAGATGCGTTTTAGTCTACGAATTACTGCTAGAGCTAGAAATCGTCAAGGCACCATACCCACTTCTTAGTTTATAGATTTGGGAACTGAGATGGGGAGAGGAGAAAGTATTGGCCCAGGGTGAACACCAAAGTGGAGCTAGAATTCAAGTTTCCTGAATCTTAGGTGAGTGAGCTGGTTTTTATTCCACAAAATTGGAATATCTTTTTTTTTTGAGACAGGGTCTGGTCTGGAGTGCAGCGGCACTATCATGGCTCACTGGAACCTCCAAGGCTTTGGCCGCCTTGGGAGGTAGGATCTAGGGAAGGGGCCCTCCACATCCTGGAAGCTGGCTCAGGGCTGTTTGGGGTATGAATTCCAGGATTCTGGGTATTTGGAACATGGTGTGAAAAATGGGCTCTGAGGCCGGGTGCGGTGGCTCATGCCTGTAATCCCTTTGGGAGGCCTTTGGGAGGCCGAGGTGGGCGGATCACGAGGTCAGGAGTTCGAGACCATCCTGGCCAACATGGTGAAACCCCGTTTCTACTAAAAATACAAAAAGTAGCCATGCGTAGTGGCGGGCGCCTGTAGTTCCAGCTACTTGAGAGGCTGAGGCAGGAGAATCACTTGAACCCGGAAGGCGGAGGCTGCAGTGAGCCAAGATTGTACCATTGCACCCAGCCTGAGCAACTGAGCAAGACTCCGTTTCAAAAAAAAAAAGACCCCTGAGTGAACGCATCCCTTTTCCCTGTGATTCCTCCCTCTGTGGGTGGGGTGTGGTCTGGGGGAGGGCTCCAGCAGAGGCCTCTGAAGGCTTGCTTCTCAAAGGGTGGTCCCCGGACCACCAGCGCAGCCACCACCTAGGAGGTGGTTAGAACTGCAGGCTCAAGCCTCACGCCAGGCCTTCTGAACCAGAATCGACATTTTAACAAGCTCCCCAGGCAATTAATGTGCACGTCAAAGTCTGAAAAGCACTGCTTGAAAGCACAAAACTGAGGACTAGGGTCCCTCTTGCCTAGGTCTCGGCGTGCTACTGACAGTAGGTATCAGTAAGTATTTGCTCGACCAATGGCCAGTGGACCTACCACAGACCTGGTAGCCGTGGGGGTGCTGGGGAATGGCTGCCTGACTCACAAGGATTTCATTTCCTTTTTCTGGGGCTTCGGTGGCCATGTGGCAGCGAACAGACCCTGCTTCTGGCCTGTGCTGACCGGTCCAGTGATAGACACCTGAAAGCCTGATGCACACTGGACCCATTGGATGATCTCTCCCAGGAATTTGAAATTGAAGACAAGAAAACAGGTTCTGGAGTAACAGCAATAGCGACAGTGAACATCCTTCCTGCACCTGCCGTCTGCCAAGCGCTGTGCTGAGTGTTTTGCGTCTTAGATTCCATCTTCACAACCGCCTCGCCATGCCGGTGGCCGTACTCTGTGTGTTTTTCAGATGAGGAGCTAGGGTGCCCAAAAGTTAACTTTCCTTTTCCAAAAGTTCAGGGTGGGGAAGTGGTAGCATGAGGCGAGCTGGAGTGACAGTGCAGCTGAGACTGGGCCATGTGATGCCGAGACAAGGTGGGTCAGCTCTGGCCATCCAGGTCCCCAGGAATTGACTGGCTTTGTGATCATTGAGCCGACTTCATGGAAAATGGCCTGTGTGCAGTGGTGGGCAAGACCCGGCTCTGGGAGATGGCCACAGCGGTGAGATGGGACGGTGTGGGCGCCAAGTGAAGCCATGAGAGAGGGAAACAGAGAAAACCTCCCCTTCCAGAGGAAGAGCAGAGCACTGACAAGGACCAGCCGGGCCCACCCGCTCTCAGTCCACACCAGAGAGCGCCCACTGCAGGGTCTCTGGAGATCAGCTCCCCACGCCTCCCCCTCCAGTGAGTCAGCAGCGAGCTTGCCAGAGAAAAGCTGTGGGCAGCTTATTTTGGAGGTGTGGGGCGGGGGGCAGCAGAGAAGTTTGCACTGAAGGGCAGACACCCCAGAGACTGATGGGGTGGAAGTAGCCGGAATGTGCCAGGACAGCCCAGGCCCTGCAAGGGCCAGAGAACCAATCCAGGTCAAAGAAGGGCGTTGGGGGCCTCACTGACTAGAGGATGAGAGTGGTCCCTGACTGGCTCTTGGAGAATAGAATCTGCCATTTTGGGTGGAGCAGGTAGGCCTTTGAGCGCCTGACAAAACACAACAAATCGGCAGCGGGAAGTTTCCATCAGGGTCCAAGCCTCTGCATGTGCAGGCTTGTTTGGCTTTATTTCAGAAACAAACCAACACCTTTCATTAGCACTGACATAGCAGGGCTCCCCTACTGCCACCCGACAATCCAACGTCACTTACACTGTACCCATGCAGGCCACACCTTCAATGACCCACAGCACGCTAGCCCGGAGGAGCCACACAGAAACGCACTTCTCACCCCTCAAATCTCCCTTTAAAAAACCAAGCAATCATCGGGTCGGAGGAGAATTGCTGGCTCCCTACAGCAAGAGGGGACAAAGCTTGGTGGCAGAGGCCCAGGTCCTTGTGGCCCCTTCCGGCGGCGTGAAGGTGACCAGGACTCCTTGGGATTGCACGGCTGCAGCCAGGACGATGCCAGGGCCTCCTCTGCTGCTGAGAGATGGAAGGGATCCTTCCCGACGCCCACAGGCGGGGGCGAGCCACCAGGAACCAGGCCTGTCACCAGCATCCCCGAGCCCCCGCAGCCCGGAATGCAAATAGCTCCGGGCCCACGCGGCTCTCAGTCTGCTGACGAGGGCTGCCTGCTCCCATTTCTTCTCTTCCTGTTCATTTTTTTTTTAAGGGCTGGCAGTTCTAGAAACTTTTTTTGGCTTCTCAGACAACTGTGGCAAAATGGAGTAGAGAGAGGCCCTGGCCAGGCTCTTCCTGCGGCCTCGCGCAGGGGCGGGAACGGGGTGTGAGCGGTCCCGGGCCCAGTAGCTGCAGGGCCGAGTCAGGAGCCGGAGCTCACCCCCCACCCCGTTCGGAACCCGGAAGAATGGCAGGTCCCCACGCCCAGCCCTGCAGGGCGGCTCGGTGCGGGCGGTGGGCATCCCACGGGGGTAGGGGAGGCGAGAGCCTGAGGAGACGCAGCAGGGGGATCCGTGGACGGCTGGCCCGGGATGGCGCTGGCGCGGCCACAGTGGGGGACGCGGCGGGGCACACAGAGTTCCCGGGGCCGGCCTCCCTCCCAGCGCATGGGCGGTCGGAGGAACTGGAGCCCCCACCCTGGAGAAGGTCCCGCTGGCGAAGGCTTCTCCCCGAGCACGCCCTACCTCTGGGGGTCCCTGGCGGGTTTCTCCCCGTCGCCCTGGTTCGGTCTCCCTCCCTCCGCCGCCAGCAGAGGTGCCTCGGTGGCCACCGTGCCCCCAGGGGGCCTCGCGGAC
>NW_012118932.1:1762874-1764535 GCF_000951035.1 Colobus angolensis palliatus
CCGCCTCGGGTACCGACTCTGGGGTGGGCGTGGGGGGGATCTTTCGGGACCGAACTCGCCCCAGCCTCCCTGTTTCTGCTCGATTGCAGTGCTCCTTTCCCTGCTGCCTTTACATATTCATTCCTTCCAGAAAGACACCACATGCATATTTCTGCCGTGGCCTCAGATTCTCCCCGCACCGCGTTTTGAGCGTTTACACTCATTACCCAGCTTCGTCTGGGAGACCCGCCGGGCTCCTGCCCTCCTGGCCCGCAGTCTCCTAGCCAAAATCCTCCCGGGACACCCCACCTGGACCGCTGTGAACCGGCCTCCCCGGACCCGCAGCACCTGCCCCCCGCCCCGCTCCCTCAAGGTTCTGGGGTAAAGGGGTCTGAATGGCACCAGGGGAGGCGGCGGGGCGGGCCTGTCCTACCTGCGCCCGAGCACTGCTGAGACAGCATCCCTTCCAGCGCCGCCACGTAGTCCAGCCCCAGCCAGTCGCGGTAGGTGGTTTTCTCCCCGACAGGCACCGCCCGGACGGTGGCATCCTTGAAAAGCAGGTCTTGGCCATGATAGTTGGAGGAGTCGAACATTTTGAACCCATTCTTATTGTGGTCGTCTCCAAACAGGTCCTGGAAGCACCGCAAGCAGACCTGCTGCTCACCTGGGCTCAGGCCCAGGTGCAGCTTGCTGCAAATTGCTTTACATAACAGTGACCCAAAGAACAAGTAATTTCAGGGCCCCACGACTCTGACTGGAAGTCATAAGCGTGACAACTGATCGGCCTCTGTCACCCAAGGGGGTGTGGGGACACTAGGCCCACAGGTGCCACTGGAAGAGGTGTTCACAAACACTGCAGTGCTCCAGCTGGATGCAGGCCTAAGGCCTGAGATGTCCAGAAAGAAAGACCCAGAAATGAGGGACGGTGTGGGTGAGATTCCTGAGCATTGTGCTAGGCCTGCTCAGCATTTCTTGGCCTTTTCCGTAAGGCTTTCTCACTCTGTCTTACAGATATCTCCGCACAAACCGAAACAATTTCGAGAGAGACGTGTGTTCTGCAACCAGCCACAGAATAACAGGTGAGCTGGGTGTGTCTTCACTGACCCACCCGTCCAGGGATGCTGCACTCCTCCACCCTGCTCAGGATCACTGCAATGACTGTTCTGTGGCTACAGCCCTAAAAGAGCTACTAAAAAGACCAGAAGTCGTATGAGAACTTATGAATACAAATATAAATAAAGGACATCTGGAGAACATGCATGAAGGTCTATGTCAAGTGTTAAGTACTGATCAAGGAGGAACAAAGGAGTCAGGTGGCTCTCAGTCTTTTTGGAGGGACTCGCAGATCCTCCTGAAGAGCTGATGAAAGCTGTCGGCCTTCTCCCCAGAAAAATGCATATCCACCCAGGATTCTTCTCCCACATTACTTCAGAGAACTTAGCAACACCCTAGGGAAGCCCAAGGACCCGGAGTAAAGCACTCCTGGGATAGAGGGGTTCTGTGGGGGAGATGACAAGAACATGCATAATTTCACAATGTCAAAGTTTAGGAACAGGCCTGGCGAGCCAGCCAGCTCTGGAGTTCTGTGGTGCTGGTGGGTGTGGAGAAGGTGCTGGTGGGTGTGGAGAAGGTGCTGGTGGGTGTGGAGAAGGTGCTGATGGGTGTGGAGAAGGTGCTGGTGG
>NW_012118932.1:1765880-1780586 GCF_000951035.1 Colobus angolensis palliatus
GTCCATTCAGAAGCCTCTTGACAGGTGGCCCCAGGACCCTGCCCAGGGGCTAACCGGCAACAAAGCCACAGTAGAGTGTGATTAACCTCAAGGGACAGTGGGGACAGTGGGGGACAGTGGGGGACAGTGAGGACAGTGGGGGACAGTGGGGACAGCGGGGACAGTGTGGGACAGTGGGGACAGTGGGGGACAGCGGGGACAGTGGGGACAGTGGGGGACATTGGGGGACAGTGAGGACAGCGGGGACAGCTGTGCCCCCGGAAGGTGTCCCACACCATTCCTGAAGAGACATGAAGTGATGGCGGTGGAATAACAGGCAGCGGCGTTGACATCTGGGGCCAGGAGCGTGCACCTCTCAGGACCCTTTTTCCACCGCCCAGACCTCCTCCTTCCCACTGTGCTGTGGGCAGGACACAGACCCTGCACCGCAGCCCAGGCCCTTCCGGCTGATGGTCCCTTCCCTGTCACTGGCAGGGCAGGAGTGGGTGTTACAGCCACACTGGACACCTCTCTGAGAACCTCAGAAGCTAGAACTGAGGGTCTTGAGACCTTTGCTGGGGTTCTGAGGAGCCCCTGGTCTCTCCTCTTCCCGCAGGCCGCAGGGCAGCCCCCTGGCCCTCTGTGAGCCCAGATCGAGAGGAGGCTGTCACTCAGAGGGGGCTGAAACCTTCCTCCCGGCACATCTCCCTCCTCTGGGGCGCTTGGAACAATAGGGCAGCCTGCCAGGCATTGGGAAATAAAGAAATAAAGGCCCTCCCCCCACGCCCTTCCCTCCGTTCCAGCGGAGGCTCCCCTGGCAGCGTCACACACACTTGCTCTTGGCTCTGCACAAGGACAGGCTTCCATAGGTGCCTGCGGAAGCTCCCGGAACACCCCCGCCTTGGGCCTGGGCACTCCTTGGCCTGAGGCTGGGGTGGTCTCCACTCCCGATCCACAGGTGTGGAGACAGCGCTGTGGCCTGGCTCAGGCAAAGTGGTGTGGGGAAGCTCACACAGCACATCCCGGCTGGTGACCTTGGGCAAGTGACCTCCCCAGCCTCTCTCTCCCTGTTCCAGACCCAAACGTGGGGCCGATGCTCACACCCCCTGCCAGGGCTGCTGTGAGGGTCACATGAGGTGATCCACACAACGGCCCTCACTGTCAGCTTGTGCGATGGCCATTGTCACAGGCCTGGTCACCCTGTATTCGTGCCCAGCCTCCTTCTTGTGGCCTTCCAGTCAATGTGGCTCCCTGGCCTGGGCAGGGTTGGCACTGCTGAGGGGCCTGTGCTTGGGGACGCCCTGAAGAGGCCCCACCTACTTGCTCTAAAGACAGAATCTGGGGAGGGAGTGTGGACACCAGGGGCTGACAGCCGGGCTCTAGGCCAAGGCTGGACACCCGTGACCACAGCAGTCCTCCCGGACTGCAGAGCGTCTGGGGTCTCCTCTGCATCTGGCGTCAGTCTCCAGGCAGAGAAGCGAACCAGGGAGGAGACGAGCAGGCTCTGGAGATCAGGCCGGCAGGTGTTTCCAGCTGCGGATGGTGAGCCTATTCATGGGGGCCAAATCAACTTAATGGGTCACGACAAGTGTCAGGAAAGAAAGGATTAGAATAGAATACATGAGAGAGTAGCGGGTACTGTTTGTGTCATATCTCTGTATATAAAGGACATATTTTTTTTCATTTATATCTGAAAGAAAAGTTTTTGTGCACTAGATTGTGGTCAATGTAAAATGTATTTCCGAGTGCACGGTGCTGTCAAAAATGTTGAACTTCCCTATGAAAATACCAACGACATTCTCTACCGAATTAGAAAAAACAATCCTGAACTTTGTATGGAACCACAAGTGACCCTGAATAGCCAAAGCAATCCTAGGCAAAAAGAACAAAGATAGAGGCATAGAAACTGATATACAGACCAATGATACAGAATAGAGAACCCAGAAATTAACCCACAGTTCTACAGCCCGATGATTTTTGACAAAGTTTCCAAAAACACTCATTGGGAAAAGAGTGATCTCGTCCTCAGTGGCTGCTGCTAGGAAGGCTGAATGTCCAAGTGCAGAATGAACTGGGCCCTAAACTACCCCTCACCCTATGCAGGGGTCAACTCATCACGGATCAGGGGCCTAAATGCAGGGCTCAAGACAATAAAATGGCTAAAGAGAATACAGGCAAAACGCTTCGGGACATTGGTCTGGGAAAAGATTTTATGAAAAGACCTTGAAAGCACAGGCAACAAAAGCAATAATAAGCAAATGGAATTATATCAAACAAAAAAGTTTCTGCACAGCAAATAAAGCAATCATCAGAGTGAAAGGAAGACAGCCTACGGAATGAGACAAAATATTTGCAAACTAGTCATCCGACAGGAGATTAATATCCAGAATATACACGCAGCGGAAACATCTCAACAGCAGAAAACCATCCGACTTAAAAATGGACAAATGACCGGAACAGACGCTTCTCAAAAGAAGACATACAAAATGCCAGCAGGCAGCACTAATCATCAGGGAAATGCGTATCAAAGCCACAGTGAGGTATCAGCTCACCCCAGTTAGGGTGGCTGTTATCAAAAAGATAAAAGATAACACATGCTAGTGAGGATGCAGAATACAGGAAACTCTTACCCTGCTGGTGGGGATGGAAACCCAGACAGTCGCTATGGAAAACAGTATGAAGTCCCTCCACAAACTACAAATCGAACTACTGACTACCGTACGGTCCAGCAATCCCACCGCTGGGAATCTGTCCAAAGGAAAAAGGAAATCAGCCTGTGGAAGGGACGGACGCCTGCACCCCACCAGCCTGTGGAAGGGACGCCTGCACCTCATGTGTATCGTAGCACTGGTCACAATAGCCAGGATATGGAATCAACCAGGTGTCCGACAACAGAGGATGGATAGAGGAAATGCCATCGGCATGCACCGTGGAATACTATTTAGCCATAAAAAAGAATGAAACCCTGTCGCTGGCAGCAACACAGATGGAACTGGAAGACACCGTGTTATGTGAAATAAGCCAGGCACAGAACGTTAAACACCATATGTTCCACTCATATGTGGAAGCTAAAAAAAGTTGATCTCACAGAAGTAAAAAGTAGAACAGAGGATACTGGAGACTGGGAAGGGTGGGGGAAAGGAGGAATAGGGAGAGGTTTTTTTTTTTTTTGAAAGAGCAAGGGGAAAAAAAAAAAAAAAAAAAAAAGGGAGCAGAATTACAGCTGCAAGAGGATGGATGTGAGAGCAAGAGGTTAGTTTGTTCTTTAAGGATGGCAGAAATCACAGCATGTTTCATGTTGGTGAAAATGGTCCAACTGAGAAGAGAAAATAAACAATGCAGGAGGCAGGGGGCAGTTTCTGGAGGTGTGTCCTTGCGTAAGTGAAAACCACCGAATTTCCCCCAGGCTTCCTCAATTTCTCTAGAGGTCTGCTCCAGGTAGACTGAGGCCTCTCAGGGGCTCAGCTTACCTCTGTTGCACACCCCTCAATGAGGTAGCCCCGCCCTGGCTCACCTGGGCCTTGTCCAGCAGTCCATACACGGTGAAGATGTTGGTGTCTGGCCTGACCATGACGGCATGGGGTGGTATCTGTGCCAGGTTGCAGGCTGCAAACTGGGACACCTCGGCCCGGGCCCCGTTGGGGCACAGCAGTTCATAGTCCTCTGACCTGAGCTCAGCAGCCCAGGGCTCGGAATTGTGGCCTGAGGGGGGTAAAGCAGTGTGTGTGGGGACGTTCAGGGGAGTGGGGAGAAGTGTAAAGACAGGCTGCTATCCTGGGTCCTCCAAGGCCTTTGCTACAGGGAGGTGGCAACATCTGGCCAGCTCCCCAACCCTTTCCATTCTCCAAGTGCTCTGCTGTGTTACCAGGGTGAAAGAACCCAGCTGTGTTAATGCCATTAGCAGGGAGTCGGGAGTACCTACTATGTGACAAGCACTTTACAAGCGTTGCTTGATCCCCACAACAGTAACGCAGGGCAGGTGTTGTTGTCCCCATTTTACAGGTGTGCAAACTGAGGCTGTTAATCACTCCTAGGCAGAGAACCCCATCTATGTGTTACATCCTCAAGTCTGAGGGTGGGGTGGCTCCCTGAAGATGGTGGGTGAGCCTAAAGGCTCAAGTTCTCAAATAGAACAGGGTATAGCATCACTTGTGGATATAAAAGGCAGCTTCAAGGGCCCTTGCTTGCAAAGAATCTCATTCAGGAGGTCTCAGATCGGGCTCAGGAATCTGCATGTTAAACCAGCATCCCAGTGATTCTAAAGCATGCAGTCCCAGGGCTGCCTGAAAAAATGCTGCCCTCAGGAATCACATTTTCGTGTCTCTGCATTCACTTAGTATCCATCCTCCTCCCATTTCCAGGAAATCCAGGTGGGCCTCCAGGAGAGCTAAAGATAAAAGGGAAAGGAGCGGGCCTGGGAGGCGGGTGACTCACCGCAAGTGAACCTTCCAAGGCCTCTCCAGCACCTGCCAGCCTCCCTGACCCCATCCCAGACCACACCGTGCACAGGTCTGGGACCAGGCAGGCCCGCCGGGCTCAGGCAGGAGCACACAGCCCCTCTGGGGGAGGTTCCACGTGTTCTTGGTAGGAGGCTGTGCAGGGGAGCTGGGCTGTGGCAACAGGAAGGGCAGGGCCTGGAGCCCTCCCTAGCTCTGCTGGGGCAAATGGTCCTACCGCCTTGGTGACCCCCACAGGAGGCAAGATCCAAGTTTTGAAATACGATGTTTTTGGGTTTTTTTCCCTGCACGTCTTACTTCCCACTGTCCCGTCCCCTCCCCACCGGCCACAGCTGTGCCTTCCTGGCTAAGTCTCTGGGAGGAAGCGTGTTGGGAGTGAGTGGAGAAGACTGGGCCTCCAGCATTTGGGGTTTCAAAGCCTGGGGTGTAGTCAGGGTATGCAGAAAGTACAAGCCTTTGGCGGTGGAGGAAAACAGCCTCTAGGCTTCGGATTCCTTCACGGAGAACAAGAAGAGGGGAAGTGATGTAAGCTGGGGAAGCCATGCATGTGCGGGGCTCCCGGAGGAGAGCGTCCCTGGGTTCTTGAGCCCAGGTGGAGCCCAGGAAGGTGACTCCAGGAAGAAAACTGCCTGTGTGGCGTGTCGGCTGTGCCCTGCCTCAGTGTGGCTGGGGGGCTGCAGAGAGATTTCCTGGCATGAGGCAGTGACCTGCTCAGGAACACAGACCAGATACTGATTGAACTCATGACCCCATGGAGAGACTCACACCACCCCACCTCACACCTTGGCGCTACATAAATACCCCCAGAAAGGGGGTTTTTCCAAACTGACTGGGACTGAGTTTCTACCGTTTCGAGGGATTAGGGACTTGAATTCCAGACCAGCAAAGACCGTCATGTATCCAGCACCTCTGGATGTGTGGTCTGAGGTCTGGTCTTACCCTGTGACCCGTGGGGCTCCCAGCTTCCCAGGGGGCACAGCCTTCTAGACTCAGCCTCACTGAGCTGCTGCTCGGCCCCAGCTCAGCATGGTGTCTGGATGGTGCTGAGAATGGGGAACAATCCCCCCGACCTACCTTTGGCCCTGCTCTGGCCCTCACCTACCATTTGTGTTGTCAAAGACGGTCGTGTGCCTGACGAAGGCAACGTCGCCCGCATTCTCCACCAGGCATCTGCCACACAGAGGGCAGGGCAGGCGTCGGCAGGAGGGTCCCAGCCACTGCACACAGCCCCAGACCGCCAGGCCCCCCGAGTACCTGAAGGCGCCGCTGTTGCCGTAGTACCGCTCCTGGCTGTTGCCCACACACTTGTTGCGGCCCTGCCCGTCCCCAACACAGAGTGCACACAGCGAGGAAGGGTAGTTCTTGGGGTTGTTCACGGGCACGCAGCTGGCATTGAAGAAATCGCTCACCGCTGGGGTGGAGGGAACGGCAATGATGAGGGGCCAGCAGCGGAAAGCATGGCAGGGAGCTGGGCGGGCCGCTCCCCCACAGGTCTGCCCACCCACCTGACCCTACACTGCAAGGCCGCCTGTCTGCTCTGCTCCCCTCGGCTCTGAGTGGAGTGTCTCCTGGAGGATCTCAGTGGGGGGAATGCAGAGGTTGTCTAGATACAGGAACCCCATCACCGAACATCACCACCCAGCCTTCGCTAGAACTCCCTCAGGGACAGGGAACTCACTACCTCACTATTTTGTTCCAATCAGAGCAGCCGTCCAGCTGTCTGGGAGTAGGAGCTGCCAATCCTAGTGCCCTCTGTGTGCTCGTGTCAGTGGTTAGGAAAAAAGTGCTTGTATGTTTTCTGAGTTAACAGCCAGGACAGCGGTGTGTGGCCTGTCAGCTCAAGGATCTTGCCCGTTTCCATGAATGTTGTGTGATCTAACACACAGAAAGGGCTTCATGTACTGTATATGGCAGGTGCTTCTGTCCCCGACTTGTGGAGATACCTGGGCACTTATGCAGAAGCCAGGCCACCTTCCAACAAGGCTCCCCTCCAGAACTGGCAGTGGGTCCCTAGCTAACCCCAGAGAAGGCTTCCCTAGTCTGCGTTCCTAAAAGGGGGGTACCTGTGAGGACGTCACAGTCCTTGGGCCGGATGAAGCCTCTCCGAATGAGGGCGCCCACGGGGATATCCCAGCCTGCAGGGCTGCCGAAGCCAGCGTGGCAGGAGCGCTTGCCCCGAAGCTCATCCAAGGTGAAGGCGTGGGAGCTGTCCCGCCTCACCACCGCCACCACGAAGTACGAGTTGGTGCTGTCTTCCGCTGGGGGGAGAGGGACTCATGTGAGGGGCCCCTCAGCTGAGAGCCCGGGCAAGGGCCTGTGGGGTCCTTCCTTCAAACCCACTCCTTCCTGCCTCTTTGTCTGAGCTCTGCAGGCCACTGAGTGCCCAGGCCTGAGACCGGGTGTTCCGGGAGCAGGCCCAGCAGGGGCCCTGCCTGCGTCCCCTGCGAGATGCGGCCTCCTGGCTCCTCTTTCCAGCCATGTCTTCCTCTGGCCCCCGCAGTCCTTCCCCACAGGGATTTCTTTCTTTCCTTAAACCCAGGTGGTATTTTGCTCACTTCCCGGGAGGAAAGTGGAGTCACAGCTGAGGCTGCAGAAGCATTTTCCACAGCCCAGAGATTGCTCACACCTGGGTGGCAGGGACCCAGGCCTCTGAGGTCGCCAGTAAGAGGACAGAGGCCAAAGCCCCAGCCCAGGCCCCTCAGAAGGTGCAAATGAGCTGACAGGGGGACTCCGAAGGGCCCCCTTCCATGGCTGGTTAGGGCCAGAAGAGGCTGAGGAGGCCCCAGCAGTCCAAGATGGCAAACCACGCACCTGCGCTTGGATGGCCTGGGTTGTAAACTAAGAAGGATTTTTATATTTTGAAAGGGTTATTGAAAGAGAGACTGTCTGTCATCTGCAAAGTCTCCAGTTTTTATCCTCCAATCCTTTACAGAAAGTTTGCCAGCCCCTTAGAGACGTATGTTGAATAGCTGGGAAAACTGAGGCCTGGGGCAGGAGGGGCAGGCCTGGTGACAGACAGTCACTATCCCTGGAAGAGAGGCATGGAGCTTGTGAAGATAGCTGAGAGGGGCACTGTTTTATATTTATAAAAATATCCCCGGCGCTGCACTCACAGGCATAGTGCTCCCCAGCTGCAGGAACCAGGCCGTACGTCTTCCCCGCCGTGTAAACGTCCTCGCCACTCAGGGTCACAGTGTCAATTTGCCCAGCCTGAAGGGAACAGAAGCAGCCACTGGGCCAGGGTGGGCCCAGGATGGTTCTGGATGTCAGGGTCCTACTGAGGGGCAGGGCCTGGTCTCTTGAGGTTTGTGGCCTCAGGCTTCCTTCCCCTGGGGAATGTGGGTGGGGAATGCCCCATCCTGGCAGTCTGCCCCTTCCTCTCCTTGTGAAGACGCCTGACCAGGAGGGGTGTCTGGAGGACCAAGGGGCTGAAACGCCCACGCAGCACTCCTGCATGTGGCTACCCAGGGTCCCCTGTGTCCCTGCTCTGAGCAAAGCAAGCGCCATCCCTACCCTCATGCTTGGCATGGGCCTCCCTGTGCACGGCCAGGCACCACCTCTCCAGCACCTGGCCAAGGGCCAGCACACCGTGTGGTGCAATGCCTGTCTGTTAAATGTGTGTACAGATGGAAGAATGACGGATCTGAAACGACGGCAGTCTCAGGGCCTAGGGAGGAGGCTCCAGGGCTGAGGGATGGAGCCCTGCCTGCCATGGCAGCAGGAGGACCCAGTGCCTTCTTCCCAGGACCCTCCTGGGGCCTCCAGGTCACCTGCACCCACCCCACTTGTCCATTCAGAAGCCTCTTGACAGGTGGCCCCAGGACCCTGCCCAGGGGCTAACCGGCAACAAAGCCACAGTAGAGTGTGATTAACCTCAAGGGACAGTGGGGACAGTGGGGGACAGTGGGGGACAGTGAGGACAGTGGGGGACAGTGGGGACAGCGGGGACAGTGTGGGACAGTGGGGACAGTGGGGGACAGCGGGGACAGTGGGGACAGTGGGGGACATTGGGGGACAGTGAGGACAGCGGGGACAGCTGTGCCCCCGGAAGGTGTCCCACACCATTCCTGAAGAGACATGAAGTGATGGCGGTGGAATAACAGGCAGCGGCGTTGACATCTGGGGCCAGGAGCGTGCACCTCTCAGGACCCTTTTTCCACCGCCCAGACCTCCTCCTTCCCACTGTGCTGTGGGCAGGACACAGACCCTGCACCGCAGCCCAGGCCCTTCCGGCTGATGGTCCCTTCCCTGTCACTGGCAGGGCAGGAGTGGGTGTTACAGCCACACTGGACACCTCTCTGAGAACCTCAGAAGCTAGAACTGAGGGTCTTGAGACCTTTGCTGGGGTTCTGAGGAGCCCCTGGTCTCTCCTCTTCCCGCAGGCCGCAGGGCAGCCCCCTGGCCCTCTGTGAGCCCAGATCGAGAGGAGGCTGTCACTCAGAGGGGGCTGAAACCTTCCTCCCGGCACATCTCCCTCCTCTGGGGCGCTTGGAACAATAGGGCAGCCTGCCAGGCATTGGGAAATAAAGAAATAAAGGCCCTCCCCCCACGCCCTTCCCTCCGTTCCAGCGGAGGCTCCCCTGGCAGCGTCACACACACTTGCTCTTGGCTCTGCACAAGGACAGGCTTCCATAGGTGCCTGCGGAAGCTCCCGGAACACCCCCGCCTTGGGCCTGGGCACTCCTTGGCCTGAGGCTGGGGTGGTCTCCACTCCCGATCCACAGGTGTGGAGACAGCGCTGTGGCCTGGCTCAGGCAAAGTGGTGTGGGGAAGCTCACACAGCACATCCCGGCTGGTGACCTTGGGCAAGTGACCTCCCCAGCCTCTCTCTCCCTGTTCCAGACCCAAACGTGGGGCCGATGCTCACACCCCCTGCCAGGGCTGCTGTGAGGGTCACATGAGGTGATCCACACAACGGCCCTCACTGTCAGCTTGTGCGATGGCCATTGTCACAGGCCTGGTCACCCTGTATTCGTGCCCAGCCTCCTTCTTGTGGCCTTCCAGTCAATGTGGCTCCCTGGCCTGGGCAGGGTTGGCACTGCTGAGGGGCCTGTGCTTGGGGACGCCCTGAAGAGGCCCCACCTACTTGCTCTAAAGACAGAATCTGGGGAGGGAGTGTGGACACCAGGGGCTGACAGCCGGGCTCTAGGCCAAGGCTGGACACCCGTGACCACAGCAGTCCTCCCGGACTGCAGAGCGTCTGGGGTCTCCTCTGCATCTGGCGTCAGTCTCCAGGCAGAGAAGCGAACCAGGGAGGAGACGAGCAGGCTCTGGAGATCAGGCCGGCAGGTGTTTCCAGCTGCGGATGGTGAGCCTATTCATGGGGGCCAAATCAACTTAATGGGTCACGACAAGTGTCAGGAAAGAAAGGATTAGAATAGAATACATGAGAGAGTAGCGGGTACTGTTTGTGTCATATCTCTGTATATAAAGGACATATTTTTTTTCATTTATATCTGAAAGAAAAGTTTTTGTGCACTAGATTGTGGTCAATGTAAAATGTATTTCCGAGTGCACGGTGCTGTCAAAAATGTTGAACTTCCCTATGAAAATACCAACGACATTCTCTACCGAATTAGAAAAAACAATCCTGAACTTTGTATGGAACCACAAGTGACCCTGAATAGCCAAAGCAATCCTAGGCAAAAAGAACAAAGATAGAGGCATAGAAACTGATATACAGACCAATGATACAGAATAGAGAACCCAGAAATTAACCCACAGTTCTACAGCCCGATGATTTTTGACAAAGTTTCCAAAAACACTCATTGGGAAAAGAGTGATCTCGTCCTCAGTGGCTGCTGCTAGGAAGGCTGAATGTCCAAGTGCAGAATGAACTGGGCCCTAAACTACCCCTCACCCTATGCAGGGGTCAACTCATCACGGATCAGGGGCCTAAATGCAGGGCTCAAGACAATAAAATGGCTAAAGAGAATACAGGCAAAACGCTTCGGGACATTGGTCTGGGAAAAGATTTTATGAAAAGACCTTGAAAGCACAGGCAACAAAAGCAATAATAAGCAAATGGAATTATATCAAACAAAAAAGTTTCTGCACAGCAAATAAAGCAATCATCAGAGTGAAAGGAAGACAGCCTACGGAATGAGACAAAATATTTGCAAACTAGTCATCCGACAGGAGATTAATATCCAGAATATACACGCAGCGGAAACATCTCAACAGCAGAAAACCATCCGACTTAAAAATGGACAAATGACCGGAACAGACGCTTCTCAAAAGAAGACATACAAAATGCCAGCAGGCAGCACTAATCATCAGGGAAATGCGTATCAAAGCCACAGTGAGGTATCAGCTCACCCCAGTTAGGGTGGCTGTTATCAAAAAGATAAAAGATAACACATGCTAGTGAGGATGCAGAATACAGGAAACTCTTACCCTGCTGGTGGGGATGGAAACCCAGACAGTCGCTATGGAAAACAGTATGAAGTCCCTCCACAAACTACAAATCGAACTACTGACTACCGTACGGTCCAGCAATCCCACCGCTGGGAATCTGTCCAAAGGAAAAAGGAAATCAGCCTGTGGAAGGGACGGACGCCTGCACCCCACCAGCCTGTGGAAGGGACGCCTGCACCTCATGTGTATCGTAGCACTGGTCACAATAGCCAGGATATGGAATCAACCAGGTGTCCGACAACAGAGGATGGATAGAGGAAATGCCATCGGCATGCACCGTGGAATACTATTTAGCCATAAAAAAGAATGAAACCCTGTCGCTGGCAGCAACACAGATGGAACTGGAAGACACCGTGTTATGTGAAATAAGCCAGGCACAGAACGTTAAACACCATATGTTCCACTCATATGTGGAAGCTAAAAAAAGTTGATCTCACAGAAGTAAAAAGTAGAACAGAGGATACTGGAGACTGGGAAGGGTGGGGGAAAGGAGGAATAGGGAGAGGTTTTTTTTTTTTTTGAGACAGAGTCTCATTCTTGTCACCCAGGCTGGAGTGCAATGGCATGATCTCGGCTCACTGCAACTCCGCCTCCCGGGTCCAAGCGATTCTCCTGCCTCAGCCTCCTGAGTAGCTGGGATTACAGCTGCGTGCCACCATGCCAGGCTAAATTTTTTGTACTTTTAGTGGAAACGAGGTTTCACCATGTTGGCCAGGATGGTCTTGAACTCCTGATCTCAAGTGATCCACCCGCCTGGGCCTCCCAAAGTACTGGGATTACAGGTGTGAGCCACCACGCCCAGGAGAGATTTGTTAAAGGATCCAAAAGAAGACATAGGAGGAGGAAGCTCCAGTGTTCTATGGACTGTAGGACAACCAGAGTTAACAGTAATACATAGTTTCAAACAGGTAGGAAGATACTGCATGTTCTCCACACAGAGAAACAAGCAATGTTTGAGATGATGGCATGCTAATTATTCGCCTGCTCTGATCACCATGTATTCTAGGTATTGAAACGTCACTATGTATCTTATGAATATGCACAATTACTATTTGTCTATTTAGAAAAATTAGGAAAAAAGAAAAAAAAGGTTGAACAATGATTCACGCCCACACTCTATTGCACAAGGGAAGGCTGAGATTCAGAAAGGGGAAGGGGCTCGCCCCAGGCTACAGGGCGTCAGCGCCCAGCTGGGCCAGTGCTCCTTTTGCTGCTGGTGTCCCCGCTGAGTGAGGAGCTCGCAGGCTCTCCAGGAGACTCACCCCTATCTGCCTATCCCCTGGGGTGGGTGCTGGTCCCTGCAGTCGCTCCTCCCACCTGTCTCTGTCCCCTGGGGTGGGTGCTGGTCCCTGTGGTCGCTCCTCCCACCTGTCTCTGTGGCCTTGTTGCAGTAGACACTCTTCTCTTCCCCAGGCAGCAGAGGGAGTGGGTAGTAAGAACCGCCCAGGCACTGCCACCACCTGCCCACCTGGCCCACGCTGCATCTGCACGACCCCCACCTGGATCTGCTCCATGCAGTGCTGTGGGGACTTGGCTGACACGCACTGGATCTCCGGCTTGAGCCGCTGCTGGCCGAAGGCCACGGCCATGTCTCCACACTTCTGGATCTCAGGAGTGGAGAGCACACACCAGCGCAGGTAGGGGGGCAGCCCTGGGGTGGGGCAAGCAAGCGGTCACTGCCAGGCCACAAGCGGTCACTGCCAGGCTGGTACTGCCATGGAAGAGCTTGGAGTCAGACCCAAGGGAAATTCTGGGCCTTTCTCCTGTGTGGCTGGGATAAGTTATTTAACCATCGGATCCCACTTCCTCATACAGAAAAGGGGCAACTGTGAGGTTTGAGGAAGACCATGGCTGTCGTGTATCTAACTCAGTGTGTGGTACCCACTTCCCTGGCTGTAGGTGGAAGGTATACGGGGCTGGAGGGCTAAAGACAAGAAGTTCGCTTGTAGACTACTGCAATCGTCCAGGCAAAAGACAGCACCTGAGCCAGGGCTGTAGCCATGGGGTAGAGGCGGGGAGTAGAAGCGAGAGGCTGTAGAAGAACCGACAGGATGCCATGGCCATGGATGGAGGGGGAGGAGGCCCTTCCCAGGGCAGATTCGGAGGGCCTGGATCCTACTCCGCTGCAGCCAGGCGGGGCTTCCGAGGCACGACAGGCCGTGCAGCTGAAGAGGGGCTTCCTCCCCAAAGCCCCAGGGGCAGAGGACAGAAATGACAGGTTCCTACAGAGGCCTCCCTGGTGAGCGTCTTCCCCCGGCTGCTTTCCCAGAGAGCCTTGCCATGCCCGAGGTTGAGCTGGGCTGGAGCTGGCAGCAGTCGGGACGGGTGGACTTACGGCTGGGGTCACAGAGCAGACCCTTCATGGCGTGCAGGTACTCCTGGCCCAGCCACGCCTCGTAGGTCTGCGTGGCGATGGGCACAAGCTCCAAGGTGGAGTCTTTGAAGAGCAGATCCTTCTGGCCATAGGCCTCAGAGCTGAACATCTGGAAGCTGCTGCCCTCGTGGCTGAACAGACGCTGTGTGTCAAGAGGGGGTGGGTACAGGGTGATGAGGGTACCGACAGGCCACAGCCTTTCCTCCCACTTCAGCCCCTACCTCCTTCTTCCCTGACCTCAGACCAGGCGCCCACTGTGAGGGCCAGGCAAGGCCTCCCTATTCTGCGGTGCCTCCCCTGATCCGCTGTCTCCTTCCCCTGGGCCCTGCCACTTCTGGGTCTGCTCTGAGTTCATTTGGCCTCATCACACTCAGCTGTTCGGACACATGACTGTGGCCAGGGATGGGACGGCCCTGAGGACATGCTGTGGGGCTGGCGGTGGCAGCCTGGATGGGGCAAAACTAACTGAGCCTGGGGCACCAGCGGTCAGAAGTATATTGCCGTCAAAAGCAGCGGTTTGAGCCAAACCTTATTCGCCACATGTAATTCATGGTGAATGGTGAATGCTTTGAAAGGCTTTGGTTTTGTCACTTCGTTTATTTGCTCATATGTTTTGATTTTAGCTCTCAGAGACACAAGTATCAGGAGCTTCTTCTGAGGGTGCCTGAGTCCCTGGGTCCCCCTCCTCTGGGTCCCCCTCCCCTGGCCAGCCCTCCTCCTAGACAGCCAGCACAGCTAGCTGGTTCCTCACTCTGACCTGGCCTGATGCTGGGGTCCATCCCAAGGACAGTCTCTGGGTCCTGCCCCTCTTGGTCCCATCCTGCTGAGTGACCACAGGGCCCAGCACCATCCAGGAAGCTGTGCGGGTGGGTTGGGGGACCCTGAGCCCACCTGGCCTTCGTTGAGCAGTCGGAAGATAAGGCCCCCATCTGTGTCGGCCCGGACCACCACGGCGTGAGCAGGCACCCGGGCCAGATGGCACTGCCTCCACTCGGTGACGTCAGCCCGGCTGCCATCCCGGCACAGCAGCTCGAAGTCCTGTGACAGCAGGGCCTGGCCCCAGGAGGGAAGCGTCTTCCCTGGGAAGAAGGAAGCCTGGGCTGACCCAGCTCCGAAAGGGGTTGGGGCGGGTGGCAAGGAAGGCTCAGGAGAGGGATTCTGGGGGGTGGCTGGGTGTCATGGACGTGAGAGCCCAGCATTCAGAAGGTGGCAGAGCTTGGTGGCCGCACCCAACTCCAAGTACCCACACAGACTCGATCTCGTTCCTCTCATTTGCTAGCTCTCACCAATTTCTGTTGCTAAAGTGGACTGGAGGCATCTGACAGTAATACAATATTATAAATAACTAGTCAAGATAAAAAGAGCAAGAAAATAAGAAAGGTTTTGGGTGAGAGAGATAAATGTACCAAGAGTCTAGGATGAGCTTGTGGCTGCCATGAGGCACTCGGTTTGGCTCTGAGCAGGGGGCAGGGGCAGGGG